>NC_064622.1:514903558-515216543 GCF_023898315.1 Schistocerca nitens | reverse complement strand
GAGAGAGAGAGAGAGAGGGGTGAAAATGGGAGAGAGAGAGAGAGGAGGAGGTGGAAAGGGGAGAGAGAGAGAGGAGGAGGTGGAAAGGGGAGAGAGAGAGAGGAGGGGGTGGAAAGGGGAGAGAGAGGAGGGGGTGGAAAGGGGAGAGAGAGGAGGGGGTGGAAAGGGAAGAGAGAGTGGGGTAAGAGAGAGAGTGGGGTGGGATGGGAGAGAGAGTGGGGTGGGATGGGAGAGAGAGTGGGGTGGGATGGGAGAGAGAGTGGGGTGGGACGGGAGAGAGAGTGGGGTGGGACGGGAGAGAGAGAGAGAATGGTGTGGAAGGGGTGGGAGAGAGAATGGTGTGGAGGGGGGAAAGAGAGAATGATGTGGAGGGGGGGCAAGAGACATAAGGGTGTGGAGGGGGGGAGAGAGAGAATGGTGTGGAGGGGGGAGAGGCAGAATGGTGTGGAGGGGAGGAGAGACAGAAGGGTGTGGAGGGGAGGAGAGACAGAAGGGTGTGGAGGGGAGGAGAGACAGAAGGGTGTGGAGGGGGGAGAGACAGAAGGGTGTGGAGGGGGGAGAGAAAGAAGGGTGTGGAGGGGGGAGAGACAGAAGGGTGTGGAGGGGGGGAGAGACAGAATGGTGTGGAGGGAGGGAGGGACAGAAGGGTGTGGAGAGGGGAGAGACAGAATGGTGTGGAGGGAGGGAGAGACAGAATGGTGTGGAGGGAGGGAGAGACAGAATGGTGTGGAGGGGGGGAGAGACAGAATGGTGTGGAGGGGGGGAGAGACAGAATGGTGTGGAGGGGGGCAGAGACAGAAAGGTGTGTGGAGGAGAGAGAGAGAGAGAGAGGGGGGGAGAGAGAGAGAATGGTGTGGGGGGGAGAGAGAGAGAATGGTGTGGAGGGGAGAGAGAGAGAATGGTGTGGAGGGGGAGAGAGAGAGAATGGTGTGGGGGAGAGAGAGAGAGAATGGTGTGGAGGGGGGGGGGAGAGAGAGAGAGAGAGAGAGAGAGAGAGAGAGAGAGAGAGAGAATGGTGTGGAGGGGGGGGGGGAGAGAGAGAGAGAGAGAGAGAGAGAGAGAGAGAGAATGGTGTGGAGGGGGGGAGAGAGAGAGTGGTGTGGAGGGGGAATGAGAGTGAGACAGAGAGAGAGAGAGAGAGAGAGAGAGAGAGAGAAGGACAGAGAGAGAGAGAGAGAGAGAGAGAGAGAGAGAATGGTGTGGAGGGGGGGGGAGAGAGAGAATGGTGTGAGGGAGAGAGAGGGAGAGGGAGAGAGAGAATGGTGTGAGGGAGAGAGAGGGAGAGGGAGAGGGAGAGAGAGAGAGAGAGAGAGAATGGTGTGAGGGGGAGAGGGAGGGAGAATGGGCTAGAGAGGGAGGGAGAGATTATGGGGTAGAGGGAGGGAGAGATTATAGGGTGTTGGAAGAGAGATATGGGTGTTGGAAGAGAGATATTGGGTGGAGGGGGGAGAGAGATATGGGGTGGTGGGGGGAGAGAGAGAGATGGGATGGAGGGGGGAGAGAGAGATGGGGTGGAGGGTGGAGAGAGATATGGGTGGAGGGTGGAGAGAGATATGGGGTGGTGGTGGGGAGATATTGGGTAGAGGGAGAGAGGGGGTGGAGGGAGGGAGAGAGGGTGTGGAGTGAGGGAGAGAGGGTGTGGAGTGAGGGAGAGAGAGTGTGGAGTGAGGGAGAGAGAGGAGGGAGGGAGAGGGGGGCAGAGGAAGTGTGCACTCTGTCAGATAAAATGTGTGATATGATGAGCACGGCCGGGTAGAAGGAAATTTATTTTTCTATTTACTGTTCAAACTGTCTTTCTTATGAGGAAGTTGCTTAGTGGTCACTCCTGGAGATTTGTTTTGCAACTGTTGACTGTCAGCACCTTGAAATGAAATGCTACAGCTGGGAATTATTTGGAAGCTTTCATTTGCATAACGAATTTCAATTATTTTACAAATAATTGTGAAGGATCTGTGAAGAAATAACTATGTGCTCCATTCAGTAACAGTTGGATAAAAGCACAAAATGACAGCTACATAATGACTGGATGAAAGAAACACGTAAGCCGTGTGGCCAGTAGCAGGTAGTTCATTAGAGAGTACTGATATGCAGCCAGGTGACATCTTGCCATCGTTATTTTAGAAGTTCCATCTTATCTCATTTTTTAGGCACAAATGCAACAAGGGAACGATGTGCATGAAAATTTAAAATCTCAGCATGCAGAGCTTCTGCATGGGCTGCTAGATTTGTTATCAGTGGGTTCAAACGACACACAAGTATTATACAGATGCTTCAGAAACTCAAATCGAGGTTCCTGGAGGGAAATTGACGTTCTCATTGAGGAACACTACTGAGAAAACTTAGAGAACTGGCATTTGAAGCTGACGGCAGAATGCTCCTACTGCCGCCAACATAAATTTTGAATAAAGACCACGAAGAAGAGATATAACAAATTAGGGCTCATACAGAGGCATACAGACAGTAGCTTTTCCTTGCTCTGTCTGCAAGTGGAACAAGAAAGGAAACCACCGGAAGTCGTACAGGATACCCTCTGCCACACACCATACAGTGCCTCGCAGTGTCCCATTGTAATGTCAAGCGCTGGCACGACAGTTGGGAACGATAAAGCAGACAGGGCTGTGAAGAGGACGTCAGTCACAGCACACTGACCGATACCTCTCTAGGACGACAAAGCGACAGCAGCACCCTCTACGCGAAGAGAAGATAAGCACTGCACCCGACTGGCCGCACCCACTTCTACGAGTTCTACAGAAGCGTCAAGACCAGTGACCTGGATAGAAGCATCTACTGTAGTACTTCACTTGTATTGGAATCGTATATACTGAAGAGATTTCTTATTCACCTGTCACCCTTTGCTTGTGACACATCTGTATTTCTCAAAGCTGAGTACCGTCATTTATTTTCTGCAATAAAATTCATTAATATGATTTGCTTGAATTGTTGTCTAGTGATCTGAGAAAGCAGGTTTTCTAGGCACCCCCTATTTGATGAGTAGGCAGGACATAACATGCAGAGTATAGATGTAGATTAACAGTGCTGGAGTGGCTGGAATGTAGCACGGGACATGTCAGGTATTGCTCGGTTTGCACACAGGCTCTGCTATCAAAGCATCTTCCAGTGTACCAGATGCTGGAATCCGTGCTCAGTGAAGGGCGAGTGGCAACTTTTTACGCTTTTGGATTACTCAATGTGGACGCTGACTGTCTGGCTGTGCCCATTTTCTCTGTAAGTGAGAGCTGCCCGCTCCTCTGGCAAGGTTGGAGCAGGCACGAAGGGGGAGGGGTATATTAACTATCGGAAGCGCCAATGTTAGGAGCGTTATGGAGCCCCCTGGGGAAATAGCATCCAGGGTTGGCAGGAATTCTGTGTGCAGTCAATGTGTCTGCTGGGTGGCCCCACCTGAGATGTGGAGGAGGCCCCTTCCTGTGGCTATCGAGGGTGCAGGGTGCAAAAGCCTCCAAGTTGTTGCTCACGCCAGCACCAACGAAGCCTGTTACTTGGGTTCTAAGGCTATCCTCTGTTCCTATGGTGGGGCTGGCTGAAGCGGTGAAGACTGCTGGTCTCACTCACGGGATGCAAGCAAAACACACAATTTGCGGCATCGTACCCAGAGTTGTTTGAATCAGTTGGTTTCGAGCCAAGTGGAGAGCCTCAACCAGAGGCTCAACTGATTCTGTGATGGTCATGGCTGCAGGTTTCAGGATCTGTGTTTTGCACTGGAGAGTTGTAGGACTCTTTCACAGGTTAGGAACAGACTACACAAAGGAAGTGGTTACTAAGTTACCAGAATATTTGTGGAATGGACACAGTTGGTTTGTTTTTTTTTTTTTTTTTTTTTTTTTTTTTTTTTTAGATCAGGCAGTAGTTTGAGGTCCTCAAATGAATGCTCACCAATCAATAAGCAAAGAGCAATATCAAAATCAAATATCAGATCATGTACAAAGTAAATATACTTTGACTGTCAAAATTTTAACAATTAATTGTTGAAGTATTCATAAAAAAGTTTCTGAACTTACTGGCCTCAAAGTTGTCACACTCAACTTATTCTTGGGACAGAGAGCGGGATGAAACCTGAAGTCGAAAACTCCAAAATATTTAGTGTATATAGGAAAGACAGATTAGTTGCCATATGAAGGGTGGGGGGGTGTGAGGGGGGGGGGGTGCTCATTGCTGTTGTAAAAATGTTGTGACTATGCGGGTCAAAATTGAATCTGGACACGAGTAGCAGGGCTAGGTGAACTCAAGTTTATTACGGGACATTTTCACCGGCCACCCAACTCTGCTGTGTCAATTGTAGAATCATCTTGAGAAAGTCTACCCTCTGTAGTGTGAAAATACCCAGAGCAAACAGTATTGGTCTGGGCAATTTTTATCTGCCAAGTACAGACTGGGGTGTCTATGGATTCCCCACAGGCAGCCTGGGCAGACAGTCTTTATGTACTTTTGAACACACAGTTCCACAAAAACTGCTGAGAACAACTAGTTAGACAACCCACATGCAATGGAAATACTTAAGACCCTGTGGCTACAAACTGGTCTGACCTTATTGACAGTGTCAGTATAGAGACAGGGATTAGTGATGTAATGCCATCATAATGACAATCGTTACTAAAGTTAATAAATCAGTCAAGAAGGCTAGAAGAGTATTTATGCTAGAAAAAGCAGACAAGCAGTTGTTTGCATCCCACTCAATGGACATCATTTAGCTCCAATAGAAGGATGAGAGGAATTATGGTCAAAGTTTAAACAGAATGTAAATAGCGTTCTGGACATATAAGTGCCTAGTAGGTGGATAAAAGAACAAATTCAAAAAATGCTGAGAAAGCAAACTGTTACACTCTCGGTTCAAAAAAGAATGCGGAAATGTTGACAGGCAAAAGTTAGTAGACATTCGTGTGTCCATAAGAAGATCAATACCTGAAGCAAACAACAGCTTCCACTGTTATACCTTGGTGAAAGCTCTTGCTGAGAATCCAAGAAAATTCTGGTCACTTGTAAAATTACGAAGCGGGTCAAAGGTTTCTCCTAGTCACTCAACTAGTCTGAGGTGGCAATAGAAGACAAGAAAAGGATAGCTGAAGTTTTAAATTTCATGTTTAAAAAATCATTCATGCAGGAAGAGTGTAGAAACATACCATCGTTTGAATGTTTGTGCAGACTCCTTCGTGGAGAACATAGAAATAGGCAACCGTGTCATAGAGAAGCAACTGAAAGAGTTGAAAACAAATAAGTCACCAGGTCCAGAAGGAATCCCAATTTGGTTTTACAGAGAGTACTCTGCAGCAATAAGCCCCTTATTTAGGTTGTATTTATCACGAATCCCTCGCCCAGCGGAATGTCCCAAGCGATTAGAAAAAAGTGCAGGTGACTCCTGTAAATAACGAAGGTGGACGAAGAGACCCACATAATTGCAGATCAATATCCTTGACATCAGTTCACTGCAGAATTCTTGAACACACTCCAAGTTTCAAAATAATACACTGAGGTGACAAAAGCCACGGGACAGCAATAGAATGGTAGTTGGAACTAGGTGTATGGGACATTCCATTTTGGAAATTGCTACGGAATTCAACGAGATCCACAGCGTCAAGAGTAACTTGAGATTACCACATCTCAGGCATTACCTCTCACCACAGACAACACAGTGGCCAACAGCTTTCACTTAATGACCGACAGCAGCGGCATTTGCTTAGCGTTGTCAGTACTAACAGACAAGTAACACTAATGTTAAATAACTGCAGAAATCAATGTGGGATGTATGACAAACATATCCATTATGACAGTGTAGTGAAATTTGGTGGGCCATGGCAGTAGACAACTAACACAGCTGCCTTTTCTAACACGAAGACATTGGTTGCAGTGCCTCTCCTGGGCTCATGACAATATCAGTTTGAAGTTAGATGACTAAAAACCATGGCCTGGTCAGATGAGTGTCCTGATTTCAGTTGGTAAAAGCTGATGGTAAGGCTCAACTGTGGTGCTGTCCCCATAGAGCCATGGATCTAAGTTGTCAACAAGAGTGAGATTGAAGGGAGAGATCAAACAAATTTCAGAGGCAGGCTGCTAGGTTTGTTACTGGTAGGCTCAATTGGCATGCAAGTACTACGGAGATGGCTCCATGAACTCAAATGGGAATCCACGTGGGAAGACAATGCTCTTTGTGCAAGAAACTGGACTCAAAGATAAGATGCAAGAAATTAGGGCTGGTATAGAGGCTACTGGATAGTCATTTTTCCCCCGCTCTATTTGAGAATGGAACAGGAAAGGAAATGACTAGTAACAGTACATGATACCCTCTACCGTGCACCGTAAGGTGGCTTGAGGAGTATGTAAGTAGGTATGTATGTATGTGAGTATGTAGATAAAGATGCATTGCAAGAAACCATCCTGGAATATATGGATTTTGGAAAATCACAGAAGGCCTAAATCTGACTACAAGGTGGTGAATTGAGTGCCTAGCTGCACCCATACCCTTTCAAAGATACCATCCTAGCATTTGCCTGAAGCGATTTAGGGAAATGACGGAAAACTTAAATCAAGATGGCCGGATGTGGGTTTGAACCATCATTCTCCTGAATGCAATTCCAGTGTGCTAATAACTGCGTCACCTCACTCTGTCGCAAAAGAGGACTCAAAGGCATGTGCCCAGTATAGGAGAGAGTAGAGTCGTCAACACTTAGCTGCACTCCCTGTCACCCATCCATTAAAGCACACAGCCCTCTGCCTTGAAAGTGGGGCTAAGGGTCGGATGTGCTATGTTAATGTTAAGGGGTGGCCGGATGCCCTTCCTGTTGCCACGCTGCACCCCCCGGGAAGGAATTAGTGTACCCCACCTGTCTGTGTCTAGTGTAATCCACGGAATAGTGCGAATGTGTTCAGATGTCTGTGAGCCGTGTTAACTGAGACAGAACAAGGGAGAGGGTAAGGAGTCATTCCAATCCCGGGAGCAGAAAGACTTACCTTAGGGGGAAAAAAGGACAGGCACACACACACACACACACACACACACACACACACACACACACACACACACACGGGGACCAGCCCAGTATTCACCAAGCAGGATGTGGAAAACTGCCTAAAAACCTCATCCAGGCTGGTTGGCAGACCGGGTTTCGTCGGTAATTCGCCAGGTGGATTCGATCCGGGGCCGCCGCACCTACCCGAATCCAGGAAGCAGCGTGTTAGCAGTCTCGGCTACCCTGGCGGATCTTGACTACGGCTTTGATCAATCAGTGAAAATTGATGTACAATGATGGAAAGAAAATTCACTTCGGAAAGCCATATAATTTTATGACAGAATGTCAGGCTATTTCTTATCTTCAGGAGGTGAATTTTCTGATCCACAGTAGTTATCATCTTCAGATGCAGATACAACTAATATCTACTAGACACCATGTGCCTTTTGATCTTATACAGGTCCCAAGTGATTGGGATGCAAGTGCTGTACTAAAGTGAGTTTTCGCATTTCTGTGGGGATTATCTATAGTTTACCATTTGCCAATGGTCAAATAATATTAGCTGGCGATGAGTCTCATACTGAGCATGTGATGAAGAAAATCGTACAAATGCACAGCAAGCCAGACTAACAACAAATTTTTCTAAAACAAAGTATATCTTCTTAGGGACTAAGCAATATATCATTATCATAGATGAAATCAAACAATGGAAAATCCAGGGTGGAATAATCACAACATAATGAAAAGTCAAACAATGCAAAATCTGGGATGAAATGAAACAAGTCTTGCCCTAGCTGCCAGAGACTGTGCTCATGTGTGTGTTAGTTGCATTTGCGCGTGCGGGCGCTCTCGTGTGTGTGTGTGTGTGTGTGTGTGTGTGTGTGTGTGTGTGTCTGATTACTTTTGACAAACGCCTTGTTAGCTGAAAGCTAACTTTCCGACAGTCTTTTTGTTGTGTCTTTCTGCAACTCAGCAGCTCTTCTATATTGTTACAATATAATGAAAAGATTAGATTGCCACTCACCAAACAGATGAGATGCTAAGTCACAGATAGGCACAACAAAAAGACTGTCAAAAAAGTAAGCTTTCAGCCAAATGGTCTTCTGAATCTGACACACACACACACACACACACACACACACACACACACACAGAGAGAGAGAGAGAGAGAGAGAGAGAGAGAGAGAGAGAGAGAGAGAGGCATTTGTTTGTATGGAGTGGAATCCTCGGACATGATAAACAAGACAGAAAAAGATTTGAAGCCATACAAATGGACTTTTTCAAGAAGTTTTAGAATTTTGAGATGAAGAACAGAGCCACATAAAGAAATTAGGAAGTGAATGAAATATCCCACATACATTACCAGAGACGTGGCGAAAAGACATTTAAAATGGTACAGGCATGTGATGAGATTACGGAATTAATGATGTCTGGAACAAGAACTTTCTTGCACATATGTGACTGCTTGAGTCTGTATATGTGCGGATGTGTGTGTGTGTGTGTGTGTGTGTGTGTGTGTGTGTGTGTGTGTACGTACCTGTCCTTTTTCCCCCCTAAGGTAAGTCTTTCTGCTCCCGGGATTGGAATGACTCCTTACCCTCTCCCTTAAGACCCACATCCTTTCGTCTTTCCCTCTCCTTCCCTCTTTTCTGACGAAGCAACCATTGGTTGCGAAAGCTAGAATTTTGTGTGTATTTATGTGTTTGTTTGTGTTTCTATCGACCTACCAGCGCTTTCGTATGGTAAGTCACATCATCTTTGTTTTTAAATATATTTTTCCCGTGTGGAATGTTTCCCTAGACGGCTAGGCTTTGAACAGATGACCTTTCTGATACTTTTTACGTATATTGATGAACCAAAACATTATGACCACTGCCAACTATGAGGCTGAATGTCTCCTGGTGGTGTTGTGGGCATGTGATGCAGTAAGGAAAGAATGTAAGTGGAAGAAATATGAATGGGCAGCCATTATAGCAAAGATACGGACCACAAATGCAGAAATCCACTGATATGAGTGGTTTTGACAAAGGGCACATTGCTGTGGCACTTCAGATGGAAATATTTCTGAAACAGACAAGCTGGTCAGCTGTTGGTGTACTACTGTCGTGAGCACTGAAGGATAGCAGAATAATGCGTAGGCCATACGGTACTGGCATCCACATCTCATCACAAAACGTAGAGGTCGGAGGAGCCCCCACTTTGTAATCCAGGACAGGCAGCGATCTGCGGTAGCTCTGCCGACAGAGTACAATGCCGGTGCAGGCACAAGTGTTTTGTTTCGGAGTTCACATTAAAAGGCCACTGTCGAATATGGAGCTCCACACCACATGACCCCTACGTGTTCTTGTGTTGACCCGACACCAGCGTCAGTTAGGATTAAACTACGTGAACATTTATTGCCGACCACCTGTATCCCTTCACGATTGAAGTTTTCTTTGAAGGTGATGACATCTTCTGGCAGAATAACTCTCCATGACCCAAGGCCAGAAACATGCTGCAGTTGTTTGAGGAGCACGATAGTGAATACGCAATGATGTCTTAAGCCAGCAAATGCCCCTGATCCTTGACTATTGGAACTTACATTAGGCCCAACTGCGTGCACAGAAACCACTGTTCAGTAATTTGAAGCAATTTAGTGACCTGTGACTACACAACTGATGCCACATACTTGTGGAAACTTATCAAGGACTTACAGAATCCATTCCAAGTATAATCACTGTTGTACTGTGTTTGAAAAGTGAATCAACACACAGGTGGTCATAACATTTTGCCTTGTCAGTGTAGCTAGCAGCAACTGTTAGTGAAATATTTCAATTTTTCCTCAAATCAATAATTAACTTTTCCTTAATTACATTGATTACTTTCAAGCAAACAATATTTTCTTGCAAAACTAGACTTCACACTGGTCACTTCAGTACACCATTTGCCCATTTCTCTCTTCTATTCATGGACGCATAACAACTCCATCAACACATTATGTGCCTGAAGAATAGGTCTTATGGCTTTGAAATCTATCGCAATTAGTGGAAAACAATAAATGCTGCTGATTGGATATAAAACATAATAAACAGGGGAATAAACAGATTCAATTCTCCATAATGAGACCTTAATGTGCTTGAAATTTAAAGTTATAGTTTGGAACAAATGAGATAAAATGGAACCCAATTATTTTTAATATCTTAACGAGTGTCATCTATAACAGTTTGCTCTTCACGTGTTCAACATAGACTTTAAATTGAGAATACGCTCTAAAGGTTTAAGTACAAACCTGGCTCTGAGGATCAGCGACACACTGCTCCTTGGTTTTGTTCGTGAGCTGCCCCGTCAGGTATGCCAATGTCTGCCCTGTCAGCTGTGCCATTACACTTGGATAAGCATTGACACCTATGTAAAATGTAGGTGGCTTATCTTCAAATCTGCTCTGGAATGTTGCAGCATTGAAGATTGAGCAGTTCATACTCTCTAGATAGCAATGGAGCAACTCATCCACCTTAAAAAAATTAGAAAAATAGTTTTGTAATGCAACAAAAAGTGGGAAAGATCAACAAGTAAAAACATAATTTACACAATGTTGATTATACTGAGATCTCATTTCACAAAGAGCATGATGCTTAAATGTCTGAATGTGGCTTACCTAAGCAGTAAAGAAGGAAAAACTAAGCTACGAAGACTAGAATTTATCTTCTAGAAGATTAACCATTAAGTGATTTAGGAAACCTCTAGACAACCAAAATCTGGCTAGTCAGACATGTATTTGAATCAGTTTTCCCAAATCTGGACCCAATCTATTAAAAACTGCATCGCCCTGTTTGCCTTTAATGGTGCAAGGAGTGAACTATTTCTCACAATAACAAAACTGTAACTATCAACATTTCATTCTCAGCTACACAAGAAGAAGCACCTGCTACCGATGTATAAAACATGACCAAACAATACGGGGGATGTAATTCCATAAAGTTACACACACATCTGTTCATGATGCAACATCTCAAATATATGCTAGTGGAGGAAAATGAAGATTTATTTACATGTATTGTATGAGAGTTGTTCTAAGAGTTCCCAGCCTAGCACAGACATGAAAAGAATGTTCTCAGTACACTATGACCTCCAGAAAGTAAAACTTTTAAGTGATTTACTGTGAAGTTTGTGAAATGTAAATTTAGTTTTGCAAACTTGGAGGGTGTTTTAAGGTTTTATTAAACCTTTTCCAATAATCTCCAATTAAGTATGCTCTTGTTTTCTACCTGTTAAGCCCAGCTTTAGAGCAGATTTTACAGCAGACTTATATCAGGATATTCATCTCTAATTTTTTTTTATACAAGTTTGATCTCCTTTCTTATGAAGTGGCTAGATTAATCCATGCTTACATTCTTTTGGGGGTTTTCTCACTAAGACAGACGTCCTGAAATATCTCTTGATGAATCTGAGTAAGTTTGCTGCCACTTTTTTCAACTTTTCAGCAATTATTTAGTCTCTCCCTGTGCATTATTATTTTCCACATTGCAAATTATTTGTTTGATTTCTTTCAGTGTCAGGACTGCCGAGTCTGTATTTGAGTGGGTTAACAATGTGAATTGATTTCTGGGACTTCTACAATTTAGTAAGTTTGAAAATAGCCTGCAAAAGGCTCTTAGTTTTCTTTGTTGTATGTTTCCAGTGTTCTGAAAATAAGCATATAAGCCTGAGGCATAAACTGAGAATTGACAACTGTGAAGTTTTTTAAATTTCTGGTAGTAGTTTCTAGTATGCTGCTATTTACATTCTTCCACATAATTGATTTTTGACATTTGTTTTTTTTTTTTTAATTTTGAGGAACTTGTCATTTTCTGATTTGTAAGAATGTCATAGTCACCACATTTTGAGGCTACAATCTACTGCTTTAACTCAGGTGTCATTCCAATACCTATCTTTTCCTTTCTTGGCAGTGTGCAAGTATTTCAATTTGCATAGCATTTTCAGTTTTTGAAATGATTCCATTTACATGAAGTGTTTTCATGGAAAATGTAGAGTTTGGTTTTAGAACTTCATGATCGGACTTTGGTGTTCTAGCTGTTTTCAGTTTGGATTTGCTGGACTGAAACTTTGCTTCACAAGGCTGGATGCGGATGTGGAGAGGCGTGTGGTCAGCATACTGCTCTCCCAAATGTTCTCAGCTTTCACGACTGGGGCCACTATTTCTCCATTGAGTAGCTCCTCAACTCATCTCACAAGGGCTGAGTGCAGGCTACTCACCAACAGCGCTCGACAGACCCGGACAGGCAGCCATCCACAAGCTAGCCAAGCCTGACAGCACTTAACTTCAGTGATTTGACAGGAAACTGTGTTACTGTTGCAGCGAGTGTTGTGGGTACGTATGTATGTGTAGATTAGTGTGTACACACACACACACACACACACACACACACACACACACACACACACACACACACACACACACTATTCATCAAATTTGTTCAGACTGCAGGACATCATGAATGCAAAACATTTGATTAATGCAGATACCTTATTTGCTGATATGATTGAAAGGACTGAAATTATTTCACAAAAAAAATGTGAAACTGAGCACTCAATAGGTAATCTTTGCCTACGTCACAGATGCTGTACCACACTGCAGATTATAGTGCTAGAATTTGAGTTTTTCTGGTACATCCATTAGCTGTTTTAATTTGCCAACTTTTGGCAATGTTCTGACATTTAAAATTCCAACGATATGTTTGCCTTTTGACTGAAGAGATGCACACACACACATTCATTCCCACATGATGCTCTCAGTTCCCCAGAATCTGACGACTGAAGTATCTTAATCATTTCAATATACATTGAGATTAGTACGAAGAATTTTTAGACAAAATGCATATTAATACATCCTACAATGTGAATAGTAAATGAAACAGTGAAGGCAGCAGAGGATCAAGTAGGTAAAAACGAGGGCTAGTGGAAATCCTTGGGTTACAGAAGAGATACTGAATTTTATTGATGAACAGAGAAAATACAAAAATGCAGTAAATGAAGCAGTGGAAAGGAATACAAACATCTCAAAAATGAGATCAACAGGAAATGCAAAACAGCTAAGCAGGCATGGCTAGAGGACAAATGGAAGGATGTAGAAGTGTATATCACTAAGGGTAAGACAGATACTGCCTGCAGGAGAATTAAGAGAAGTTTTGTGAAAAGAGAACTACTTGTATGAATGTCAAGAGCTCTGATGGAAAATCAGTCCTAAGCAAAGAAGAAAAAGCAGAAAGGTGGAAGGAGTACATAGAGGGTCTATAGAAATGTGATGTACTTGAGGGTAATATTATAGAAATGGAAAAGGACATAGATGAAGATAAAATGGGAAATATGATACTGCATGAAGTATTTGACAGAACACTGAAACATCCAAGTTGAAACAAGGCCCCAGGGATAGACAACATTCTGTTAGAACTACTTATAATCTTGGGAGAGCCAGGCATGACAAAACTCTTCCATCTGGTAAGCAAGGCGTATGAGACAGGCTAAATACCCTCAGACTTCAAAAAGAATATAATAATTCCAAAGAAAGCAGATCTTGACAGGTGTGAAAATTGTCAAAATATCAGTTTAATATGTCACACTTGCAAAATACTAACATGAATTCTTTGCAGATGAATGGAAAAATAGTAGAAGCCAACTTTGGGGAAGATCAGTTTGGATTCTGTAGAAATGTTGGAAAACACGAGGCAATACTGACCCTATGGCTTATCTTAGAAGATAGGTTAAGGAAAGACAAACCTATGTTTCTAGCATTTGTAGACTTACAGAAAGCCTTTGACAATGTTGACTGGAATACTCTCTCTCATATTCTGAAGGGGGCAGGGGTAAAATACAGGGATTGAAAGGCTATTTACAATTTGTACAGAAACCAGATGGCAGTTAAGAGTCTAGGGGCACAAAAGGAAAGCAGTGGTCGAGACGGGAGTGAGACATAGTTGCAGCCTATCCCTGACATTATTCAAACTGTATATTGAGCAAGCAGTACAGGAAACAGAAGAAAAATTTAGAGTAGTAATTAAAATCCATGGAGAAGAGAGAAAAAGTTCGAAGTTTGCTGACAACATTATAATTCTATCAGAGACAGCAAAGGATATGGAAGAGTACTTGAATGCAATGGGCAGTGTCTGGAAAGGAGAAGTAGAGAGGATATAAAATGTAGACCGACTATGGCAAGGAAAGCATTTCTGAAGAACAGAAATTTGTTAACATTGAGTATAGAAGCAGAAACAGACTTCAGAGGACAAAAGACTAGGGAAATGTTTCTGAAGGTGAAGTACCTCTGCAAAGGTCACCAGGCCAAGCAGAATTTTGTCAAAGATTCCCGTGATAAGATCCTGATGAACGATAGGGATATAGCTGAGAGACGGAAAGAGTACTTTTGACAGCTGCTACATTGTGATGAACCTGAACTGCAGTTTGATTCCAGTACCCAATTACAGCCGATGCAGACTACCCCCCACCTACCCTGGATGAGATAGAAACGAGACACCTTAAACAGAATAAGAGTCCAGGTGAGGATGGAATACAGGCTGAAATGATCCTGGCAGGAGGAAAGAAACTTGCAGAAAAAATACACCGACTGATACAGGCAATATGGACCAAAGAAGAACTACCAGGAGAATGGAAAACAGCTCTGATTTTTCCAATACATAAGAAGGGCGACAAACTGAAACGTGACAACTATAGAGGAATCGTCCTGCTTAATGTCTGCTATAAGATCCTGTCCAATTGCCTCATACATAGAATTCAGCCAGTGGCAGAATCGGAGATTGGGGAGTACCAGGGAGGTTTCCAGCCAGGACGGTCAACAGTAGATCACATCTTCAGTCTCTGGCAGCTCACTGAGAAACTGGGTGAATATAGTAAAGAATTGCATATTTTATTCGTTGATTTTAAGAAGGCCTATGATTGCATACATCGCAAGAGCCTGCTCAACTGTTTAAGGGAGTTTGGCATAGCAGAGAAACTCATCAATCTGATAAAGATCTGTCTGAACAAAACACGTGCAAAGGTGAAGATGGGAAATCGCGTAACTGAGGAGTTTGAAATTGTGACAGGACTCAGGCAAGGAGATGGGTTGTCCCCTACCCTGTTCAACTTTTCCCTCGAGAAGATCGTACGCGAGACCTTCCAAGAGAACGAAGGGATTGACATTGAAGGAAAAAGACTGGCATACTTAGCCTATGCAGACGACATCTGTTTACTCTCTAGGTCGGAAGAGGAGTTGGAGCAAATGACCAAAGCACTAAAGGAGGCTGCCAGCAAATTTGGGCTAAACATAAACGAAGCCAAGACAGAGTACCTCGTTATGACGCGTGGTCATTGTCAGACTGCCGATCATCTACAATCACTGCAGGTTGGGGACCATTCCTACATGAGAGTGCAAGAATTCAAATACCTAGGGGCACTTTTAAATGAGAACTCATCACGTGAAGCAGAGATCAATGCCAGAATACAAGCAGGAAACCGATCTTACCACAGCCTAGCACAACTGCTTTGGTCCAAATATCTCTCCAGATAGTTAACGATTCGACTGTACAAAACCCTGATCCAGCCTGTTGTTCTATATGGCTGTGAGACATGGAGTATCTGGAAACAGGACTTCTATAAGCTCCTTGTTTTTGAGAGAAAAAGTGCTTCAGAAGATCTTCGGTCAGGTTCTGGATGCAGATACAGGGGAATGGAGGATCAGATACAACAAAGAGCTTGAGGAACTATACCAGCAGCCCAACATAGCAGGAACCGTCAAAGTCAAACGAATGCAGTGGGCCAGCCATGTGGCCCGGATAGAGGATCACAGATCGCCTCGGAAGCTCCTGGATTTCACACCTACAGGAAAGAGACCGCCAGGGAGACCCAAGAAGTGTTGGAGGGATGGACTCCGTGAAGATTTAAACCAAGTGTCAATAGATGTGAACAGATGGTGGATAGCAGCAATGGACAGAATACAGTGGAGGAGGAAACTCGTAGATGCAAGCGGTCCACTGGACCTGATCACGTAGTAGTAGTAGTAGTAGTAGTAGTAGTAGACGTAGAAGTAGTATAGAAGTGTCAGGAAGTCCATCCTGAAAGTACTTACATGGCGTGTAGCCATGTGTGGAAGTGAAACATAGACAATAATAGTTTACACAAGAAGAGAATAGATGCTTTTGAAATTTGGTGCTACAGAAGAATGCTGAAGATTAGATGCGTAATCACATAACTAATGAGGTGGTACTGAATAGAATTGGGAAGAAGAGGAATTTGTGGCACAACTTGACTAGCACAAGGGATCGTTTGGTTGGACATATTCTGAGGCATCAAGGGATCACCAATTTAGTACTGGAGGAAAGTGCAGAGGGAAAAAATCATAGAGGGACACCAAGAGATGAACACACTAAGCAGATTCAGAGGGATGTAGGTTGCCGTAGGTACTCAGAGATGAAGACGCTTGCACAGGATAGAGTAGCACGGAGAGCTGGATCAAACCAGTCTCTGGACAACAACAACAACAACAAAACGTGAACAAATGCTAGCAAAGTGACAGCATCCAAGGAGTCCCAATCAACAACTGTAGTTAGATATAGAGCACCACAGCACTCTACCTGTAAGACCAACAGATTGTGCACTGTTGCTCTTTATCTCTCTCTTTCTGTGGTGTGAACAATACTGTGGTGGCACAACTGATAAGATTTAAGTTGCTCTTGTTAGGTAACATACTCATCATTGCCGTCATCATGATGATGACCATGATCATCGTCATCATCATCATCATCATCATAATTAGCAACAACATAATTAGAACAGTCACACATTATGGTTGCTATTATGTAGAGAAAAATGCAGATAATTAAAAATTACTTTTAGATAATTAAAAAATATCACTTAGAAATAAAAAACACTGATACAGCCACTTACGATATGAAAATATAAGCAATTTTGTGTGATGAAACAGTGCACAAAAGGTAGAGAACTAGACTTACAGAAGAAAAAAAAATTGATTACTTGTACAGTTTTACAAAATAGTGTACTAGATAGCAGAGACATTTTTATAAGCAAATTAGAATTACTGCTGCTTCATTGCATAACTTTGTGTGTGTGTGTAAAAAAATCCAGACAGTCAACAATGATAATGCATTTAACATTATGTAGTAAATGCTATTCATATAAAAATTGTGCCTGTATACAACTACAAAAATGCAAAATAACCAATCTCACCAGAGTTGCATCAACAGATGCATTAGTGTTTTTTGTTTTCGTTGCCATGTAGAACAATGACTGTGCCAAAACTGTAGAGAAGTTAGCTATAAATGATGCAAGTGAATCCTCAGGTGGAACAGAGCCATTGTAATATGTGTAGTTGAGTGTCGATGCATCATCAAATATACTGTTATAGTACCTGGAAACAGAAGATGTAATGATAATTGTAAAACCTAATCTCCAGATCACAGAAATCAGCATTTAAATTTTTTCAGTATACACCAAACAATATATAGTTTAATAACACTAACAGTCAAAAGCTACTGAAGAGTACTGGGTGGGGAACAAACAGTGGACACTGTGAGAGTAATCCCGCCATACAACTGAGCCACTGAGTGTTTGAAAGGCATACAATGGAGAACGAAATCATAATTAGTCTTCCAGATAATGTCAAAAAAAAAAACACATTTCACTTCTACAGCTACTCACCCCCAAGTTTGTAGCAAGGGAAGCAATGACGAGATGGACTCAACTCATTAGGGAAAGCTGCTTACATGTTGGAACTTCACAAACTTAGAGAAACGTTACCAATTAATATGGTTGACAGTGAATGTGCAACTGACATCTTAAGAGGAGTCTTCAGGCAAAAATTTGAAAATTTTCACATTTTACAAAACATGCCCTAGAATATTATGTACTCTTTCCTGCAGAAAATTGTGCATAAATTATCTGTGAGTGACGTTTAGAAGTATTTTATTTTTAATTTTGAAGTCTTACATGTGTATCTGCGAGATCACCAGATTTCGGATGTGCATCTGTTTATATGTGAATATTTCGGAACCTACATTTTATAGTAGGCTGTGATTTAAATCTCTGACAGAAAACACATGGCACTCAACGTTAGTCACACTGTATTTCGCAGTTACTTGGCATTTGTTTGTTTGTTTTGAGTGAAACAGTGACTTTCGGTGTAATCTGGTGCAGTTTGACGTAATAAAAACATGCCTAGAAGTGCTAGCCTATTCAAGAAACGTAAGTTTGGTGTAAACCAATACACTGGAAGTATAAAATTGTGTGTTGTTCAAGAGTTGGAACCCATAAGCAGTGTAAAATCAAATAACCTTGACGTGCCACCAGAGAACAAGGGAGATGTGACCTCACCCAATGCAAGTAAAGCTAAATTACATAAACAATTTGAGGAACTAGGATTACTCCAGGATAATTTAGAAAATAGTACTTCTGGTCTGGGATATGCTTTGTGTGATGTGAACATTTTAATTCAGGTGTTGTGTGATACATTCTGCAGTAATATTTGTGTCAGAAAAGTAATCATTGAAGAAGATTTTTCTGCAAGAATAGGACTCACTACGAAAATAGTAATTATTTGCACTGACTGTGACAGCAAAAAGTCATTTGTAACGTCAAATGAATGCAAGAATAATCTTTTTGAGGTAAATTTAAGACTTTTCTATGCCATGAGAGCTATCAAAAAAGGTCTTAGTGCAGCTCAGTGTTTCTGTTCGGTTATGAATCTACCATCACCACCTACAAAAATTCAGAGGTATACTGAAGTTATAGGAGACGCTGTTGACTCTGTTGCTTCCCTGTCAATGAAGGCTGCAACAAATGAAGCAGTTGAAGTGAATGAAGGCAACATTGATGTACCAGTTGTATTTGATGGGACATGGCAAAAGTGGGGTAACATGTTGAACTACTCAGTTGTCACAATCACAAATGTAGACACAGGCAAAGTAATTGATTTTGAGGCACTTAAAAAACACTGCCACAGCTCCTGTGACAAAAATGGAAAAAATGAACATTAAAACTGCCAGAAAAATTATGAAGGAACTAGTGGAGGAACGGAAGCTGATGCCGTAATGAAAATGTTTAGGAGATCACTGCAGGAAAGGGGTGTACAATACACCCAGTTCCTTGGGGATGGAGATTCTAAGGCAATAAGGGTGTTGTTGAAGCAAATCCATATAAAAATATTGTCATAAAGAAATTGTAATGTGCTGTGCATGTGCAAAAAGAGGATGAGCACACGTCTCAGAAAATTAAAACAATCTTTTCGCACCACCACACTGTCTGATGGCAAGCCACTTAGAGGTTGTCTGACTAATAAAACAATAAATCAGCTCCAGAAGTATTATGGAATGGCCATCAGGAATAATGGAAATGATTTAGAAAGTATGAGAAAAGCAATCTGGGCCACACACTTCCACAAACTTTCAACCGACAGAAAACCGACATGTGCACTCTGACCACCTGGACCTGAATCGTGGTGTAAATTCTGGAAGGCTGAAGTACAAGAGTGTCTTTCGAACACATGAACTCTATTCCTGAAGCTGTCATGGAAGCAATAAAACCAATTTATAGGGACCTAGCTCACCCAGACCTCCTCCGAAAGTGTTTACATGGGCGAACACAGAATCCTAATGAATCATTCAATAACATTAGCTGGACATGAGTGCCTAAAAATGTTTTTGTAGGGCTCAATACACTAAAATGGAGAGTTAGTGATGCTGTATTAACATTTAATGATGGAAATATGGGAAGAATAAGAGTTCTACAACATCGTAACATCATTCCAGGCTACCATACTGTAAAGGGCTTGAAGTTATTGGAGAAGATGAGACTCACCAAGGCATAGTGTGCAGCTCAGTTCACCACCAAAGAAGCAAGATCAATCAGAAGAAAGAAGCTTTTGGAGAAGGAAACTGGCAAAGACGGTGATGCTGACTATGCTGGTGGGTGTTTTTGAGACTTAATTTATAATTACAAGTCAATTTTTATCATTTTATACTTTAAATGAGATTTTCTCAAAATGACATTTTTTATGCTTAATGTTCCTTTATATCAAAACCTACTTGTGATAGCTATATGAAACTTTGGCACCTATTTCATTACAATATATTGTACCTACTGAAGCACGACCATAGAAATAACTTGAATAGAAGGCCATCTAGGGCATTATGTGTACAATTATTTCTGATAAAAAATAGCATAATTGAAAATACATATATATCTCTCCTTCTTTTGTACCTCATCTCTTAATTCTGGTTTAGTAGACATAAATAACACGGATAAGTCAGCTGTAAAAATTTACAGTCTTATCTTCATTGGTTCCAGAGATAAAGGTACATGAAGTATACTAATTTAACATTGCCCATATAGGCCCTGCAAACTCCCCTTAACAACAAGAGGCTGGCAGCTTTATAGCTTCATGTTCAAATTTTTCCACTGACAACCAAACCTCCCGATGTGCAACACTCAGATCTGTACCAAACATTGATTGTTGAAACAGTATCAACCAAACTCCAATTTAGTTTGTACTATGTGCTGTCATCTGAGCATAACTGTGATTAATATGTATAGCTTCCATGGGGAAGTTGGTAGAGCATTAGATTGTCGTACCAATGGTCCTGGGTTCATATCCCAATGATGACATTATTTTTACTGTATTATGCATGAAAGTGTTATATGGGACTAATCATACTTCCACATGCATGATGCAATTGTTTCTTTATTTCACTGTTCTGATTGTTTATGTTTATTCTGGAAACTACAAATGAACTAGCTGCTTCATCACGAGTTGTGTCTGTTCTGTTGCACATATCCAACAGAACACCACACCTATCTATAGAAATGTACTCTATAGGTTTTCTACTTTCAACTAACGAAGCAAATTCATACTGCCAAAAGAACATTACTATGAACTCTGAAAAGTCCTTTTACATGTTAGGAAAATGTTCTCCCATATAAAAGTTTCACGTAAACAGTTAAAATAAATTGTCAGTAGTGGGGATTGAACACAGGACCTTCAGCATGGCGCTGTCATGCTCTACCGACTCATTCACGTGAGATTTGCAAACCTGCCACTCACAGATACCGTATTTACTCGAATCTAAGCCGCACCTGAAAAATGAGACTCGAAATCAAGGAAAAAAAATTTTCCCGAATCTAAGCCGCACCTGAAATTTGAGACTTGAAAGTCCAAGGGAGAGAAGAGTTTTAGGCCGCAGATCCAAATCGAAACAAAGTTTGTCCACTCTAATATGAGACACAATTTAGGTCGAATGAATGACTATACAGCTACAGTAGTTTGGTTCAAGTCTTAAGCTTAGCAGTTAAGCTTTACCATGTAGCCATTGCTATGCGTTAGGTGTTCCGTCTGTATTTATAAGGGTACCATTCCTTTTTCATGTGCTTCGTCTGGTTTGAATTGATTGCTTATTTTTCTTTGATCTGGTAAGTGCCGTTCTCTTTGTTATAGATGTTTACGTCACTCTAAGCTGAAAATGCATTACTGGACTGTGTCATGCATTGTTTGTCGCATTCTGATAGTGAGTGTTTACGACTTGTCGCCGTTCGCAGCATGGCTTGCTTTTGTGCGCGCTACTGCCGCTTTTATATATATATATATATATAGGGAAACATTCCACAAGGGAAAAATATATCTAAAAACAAAGATGATGTGACTTACCGAACGAAAGCGCTGGCAGGTCGATAGACACACAAACAAACACACACACACACACACAAAATTCAAGCTTTCGCAACAAACTGTTGCCTCATCAGGAAAGAGGGAAGGAGAGGGAAAGACGAAAGGGTGTGGGTTTTAGGGGAGAGGGTAAGGAGTCATTCCAATCCCGGGAGCGGAAAGACTTACCCTAGGGGGAAAAAAGGACGGGTATACACTCGCGCGCGCACACACACGCATATCCATCCACACATATACAGACACAAGCAGACATCTCACAAGCAGACATATTTAAAGATGTCTGCTTGTGTCTGTATATGTGTGGATGAATATGTGTGTGTGTGCGCGCGCGCGCGTGTATACCCGTCCTTTTTTCCCCCTAGGGTAAGTCTTTCCGCTCCCGGGATTGGAATGACTCCTTACCCTCTCCCCTAAAACCCACACCCTTTCGTCTTTCCCTCTCCTTCCCTCTTTCCTGATGAGGCAACAGTTTGTTGCGAAAGCTTGAATTTTGTGTGTGTGTTTATGTTTGTTTGTGTGTCTATCGACCTGCCAGCGCTTTCGTTCGGTAAGTCACATCATCTTTGTGTGTGTGTCTATATATATATATATATATATATATATATATATATATATATATATCGCTAATGAGACGATTCCTCTTATATATATATATATAAGAGGAATCGTCTCATTAGCGAAACAATGGCAAGAGACTGCTTGCCATTTGCTGTTACTTACACTGCTGCTTTCTTTGATAATGATCAACAAGAACCAAATAATAGACTGCGCATGATAGAAGATGTTCTGAACCAGAGTTCAGAGTAAATTTTTCTCCGGTTGAAAATCTTTGCAGACGCCTCTGTAATACATTACATTCTGCACAGAAATTAGTCATCTTAGATTTAAAATTCTTGTCAATTGCCATGCTTCATTTCTGACTGTATCACTATTAGGCATAAGAACAATACAAATATAAACATGACATGTGTATATTATTCCGCGTTTGCTGTTCTCACACTCTAGTTTTGTAGTTTATTAGGCAGACAGGATTTAAATGAGGTAGCAGCAAACACGAAAGAGTACATGGCAAAATGTTTATATTCGTACGGTATTATTCTTACGGTGAAAAGAATACTGCATGCGATTCGCAATTCATAAAAGTTCTTATTAGCGAAGATCTCTTGTCAGAGGTAGGACAAAATTCAGAACGTAGAGTTGGCCATATTGACAAACATCCCAAACAATCTTGCCAGTCGGATTTTCGTAGTACGTTGAAATGCTGCTACATTCGAAGATGAACAATACGGAATTTGTATCTACTTCGTTGGATAATGTATGAAAATGCAGCGGTCAAAACTCGGGGCGGTGAAAAAAAGCTCGTCTTCCACGCTACATAATTCGACGGCAGAAGTTAGTTGTGGCGGCACCTACCAACATTTTTCAGAACTTCCGCTTACTTTGCACTCGATTCTAAGCCGCAGGCGGGTTTTTGGATTACAAAAACCGGAAAAAAAGTGCGGCTTAGATTCGAGTAAATACGGTACACCTTTTCTGTGTTCTGTCGTTCTGGTGTCACTTTTAATTACTATTTATGCATGTTTTACTGGATGCCGGCACACAGCACAAACTAAATCAGTGTTTTAGCTGATAATCTACATACAACGTTTGGCAATGATCTGAGTGTCTGACAAGGCTGCCCTGCCGAACAGATATAGTGTATGGAAATAGAATTGGCTGGCCTTATTGGCCTACATTTCAGGGCAATTTGCGTGTCAGAGGCACATAATAGTTTGCAATCCACTGCCATGTTGGCTGCCTTGCACAACAGGCATCTTGGAGTATTGTTGGCCTGCTTCATTGAGCTGCTTGCATGAAACCTACACATCAGGGAAGTGTGTTCCCTTTGCTTCTGCCATTATCAGTTATTTTGTTGCAGAAATAGCAAAACTTGTCCACCACTTTAATTGT
This sequence comes from Schistocerca nitens, assembly GCF_023898315.1. Taxonomy (NCBI): domain Eukaryota; kingdom Metazoa; phylum Arthropoda; class Insecta; order Orthoptera; family Acrididae; genus Schistocerca; species Schistocerca nitens. The sequence goes on along the minus strand of NC_064622.1, from coordinate 515,192,936 downwards.
CTAATTTACTATTCCTAATCCCACAGCATAAGCTATCTTAATCTGACTACATTTGATTATCATTGTTTTACTTTGGTGTGTGTCTGACCTCCTTTCAAGTTGCTATCTATTAATTTTTCTACCATCTCTATCCAAATCGGAATGTCAATGACACTGAATTTCAGTCCAAATCTTTTCTCTGATATCTTTGTTTTCCTGTCTCACATAGTCAAATACTTTCTCAATGTGTAGATTGAATAACGTGATTGACAGGCTACAACCCTTTCACATTCCTTTTCAATTACTACCTTCCAATCACATCCTTCAGCTCTCAGTACAGCTTCTGTGCAAGTTGTGGATAAGGTACTGCTCCCTGTGTTTTACCCCTAACTACTTCACAGTTTCAGTGAATGTTGTCAAACATTATTTTCTAAATCTGCAAATTGTATAAATGAAGGCTTGCCTTTTTAAAATTATCTTCTAAGATCATCTGTGGAGTCAATATTTCTGCATGTGTTACTACATTTCTCCAGAACAAAACCTTATCTTCCCTAGGTTTCCTACTGCTAATTTTCGTTAATCTGTTGCAACCATGACTTACTTATCTTAAGGTTCAGTAATACCCACATATGCCAGTACATGACATCTTTGATATTGCAATTTTTACATTCTTCTTGAAGCCCAATGGTATTTCACCTGTTCAATATATCTTGCTTAAAAGATGCAACAATTTTTTCACGGGTGGCTCTCACAAGGACATTCATAATTCTTGAGTAATATCACCTACACCAGGTAGAATACACTAAGACTCTTGTGCATCACACACTATGGGACAGCAAAGATAAGATTAGATTAATTACAAATGTCACAAAGACATTTGAGCAGTCCTTTCATCCAGCAATTCATGAACAGGAAGAAACACTAATATAAGGTACAATGGGACGTACCATCTGGCATGCACTTCACAGAGTATGGATGTAGATGTCAATCTAGAACATATAAAATGCCACACATGAAAGAGGCAAACAGCACTTAAAAAGTCTAATAAATGAGAGTAACAAAAAGAGGAAAATGGCAAAGGAGAAATGTAAAGCTACAGACTAACTATGGTAAATATTGATGCCACATATACTAAAACTCGAAATCTTTGGAGAAAAAAGGCACAACCGTATGAACATCAAGACCTCAGATAGCCTACACAAAGAAAGAAATGCTGAAAACTGTAAGGAACATGTAGGAGACTGCATACAGGAAATAAACCTAAAGACAATACTCAGAAAGTGAAGAGAGAGAAGGAGGAGGTGCAGTGGGAAATATGATACAGCGTGAAGATTACAGAACGACGTATCTCCAAACAACACATGGAGTATAGGACATTCCCTCAGAATTACTGATGTCTTAGGATGACAAAGTGTTCCATCTAGTACACAGGATGTAAGAAATGAATGAAATATCAGAATTCAACATGAACATATTAATTACGGTATTAAAGAACGCAGATGCTGACAGTGTCTAAAGCCATTTGTGTAATAAGTCATGGTTGTGAAATACTAACACAAATTATTTACAGGAAGGAAATGAGGACAAGTTTTGAAAAAGGAATTAAAGCTCAAAGAAATAATAGAAACTTTAAGGTTCGTGATGCTATCAGACACAGTAAATGACTTGGAAGATCAGCTGCACTGAAAGGATACTGTCTTCAAAAGAGATAATAAAGTGAACATCAATGAAATTAAAACAAGAGTAATGGAATGCCAGCATAACATTTACGGACTTCAAACAAATGACTGGAGTGGGAAAAATGCAAGCTTGTGAATAGAATTTGTAAAATGGCAGAAATTCCAAATATTTTGAAAAGAATATAATTATTGACTTTATGAAGAAAGCAAGGGCAGGATAGATGTGAAACTGCCACACAGACAGTCTAGCACCACACGTATAAAAAAATGCTCAAAACAGAACATTATCGATAAAGGAAAGGGAGAAAAGAGAAACAATTTCAGTACTGCAGCTAAAACCAGAGGACAAATTTATGAAAAAGGACACACACATTGCACAGGTATATTTAAAGAAGCCATTTTATAATGTGAAAGGTAATAAAAATGTTACACGAAGCAGACAGGCTTAATTAACACTGACAGCCTGGTATGACAGACTAAAATTGGAAAAGGCTTAAAGCCAAGTTGGTTACTATTACCAATGAAATTTCATTTCTATACTGAACAGGCAATGAAGGAATTAAAATACCAAGGGTGGAGCCCCATAGCAGACACTGTAGACTGAAGTCCACATGAAGGCACAGCTGTATGGCAAGGTCAGAAAGTACATACATACCTACATCTACATACATACTCAACAAGCCACTGTACAGTGTATGGTGGAGTGTATCACGTATCACTACTAATCATTTCCTTTCCTACTTCACTTGCAAATGGAGTGAAGGAAAAATGGTTGTCAGTATGCCTCCATAAAAGCCCAAATTTCTCTTATCTTGTTTTGTGGTTCTTACGTGAAACATACGTTGAGGCAATAAATAAGTCTGCGGTCAGCTGCAAATGCCTAGTCACTAAATTTTCTCAATAGTGTGCACCGTGGCACATAGCAAGAATGTCCCATTATCCCCTGGTACACTCGCACCATAATAGTCCTCTCCTGTAGGCTGCAGATAAGGGGAAGACAAAAGAAATGATATTCACCATTTATACATTTATACCTCACTCAACTGGCTCTTCACTAAGGCTGTTCCTCCAGTGGAGATTATACCCAATAAACAAAAGACAGTTACATAATTTAAGCAGTGTTTCTTGCACACACAAGTGCAAAGATGCCCACTATGCAAGACGTTTTAGCTATGCAACATGAAGCCTACATATATTTATGATAGGATTGAAGCCAACTTAAGGTTTTACTTAACACTAGCTGTAACCAGTGGTTGCACTTGCATATCTGTAGTTTTGTTATGATGAGTGATGGTGAGAAAGTAAGCTACAGTTGTTGTTGTTGTGGTCTTCTGTCAAGACTGGCTTGATGCAGCTCTCCATGCTATTCTATCCTATGTAAGCCTCTTCATCCTTCTGAATGCGCTTACCATATTTCTTCTCTTGGTCCCCCTCTACAATTTTTTCCTACCACACTTCTCTCCAACACTAAAATTGGTGATTCCTTGATGTCTCAGAACATGTCGTATCAACCAGTCTGTTCTTCTAGTCATGTTGTGCCACAATTTTTTTTCTCTCCAATTCTATTTAGCCATCTAATCTTCAGCATTCTTCTGTAGCAGCACATTTCAGAAGCTTCTATTCTCTTCTCATCTAAACCATTTATCGTCCACGTTTCACTTCTATATATGGCTACATTCTATCTAAATACTTTCAGAAAAGACTTCTTAATTCTTACCAAATCTATATTCCATGTTCACAGATTTCTTTTCTTTTTTCAGAAATGCTTTTCTTGCCATTGCCAGTATACATTTTATATCCTCTCTACTTAAGCTATCATCAATTATTTTGCTGCCCAAATAACAAAATTTATCTATTATTTTAAATGTCTCATTCCTTATTTTAATTCCCTCGGCATCACCTGATTTAATTCCACTACATTCCATTATGCTTGTTTTCTTTTTGTTGATGTTCATCTGATATTCTCCTTTCAAGACACTGTCCACTCCAGTCCACTGTTCTGTCAAGTCCTTTGCAGCCTCTGACAGAACTACAATGTCATCGGCAAACCTCAAAGATTTTATTCCTTCTCCATTCTACTCCAAATTTTTCTTTTGTTTCCTTTACTGCTTGCTCAATATATAGAGTGAATAATGTTTGAAACAGGCTACATGCTTGTTCATTCCCTTCTCAACCACTGTTCCCTGTTCACGCCCCCCAACTCTTAACTGCTCTCTGGTTTCTGTACAAGTGGTAAATAGCCTTTTGCTCCATGTATTTTACCCCTGCTACATTCAGAATTTCAAAGAGAGTATCCCAATCAACACTGTCAAAATCTTTCTTTAAGTTGACAAATGCTACATACACAGGTGTGCTACTAATTAATCTACCTTCTAAGATAAGGCATACGGTTAGTACTGCCTCACATATTCCTACATTTCTTCGGAATCCAAACTGATCTTCCCCGAGTTTGGCTTCTACCTGTTTTCTCCATTTATCTGTGAAGTATCAGTGTTAGTATTTTGCTACCATAAACTTATTAAACTGATAGTTCAGTAATATTCACACCTGTCAGCATCTCCTTTCTTTGGAATTGGAATTGTTATATTCTTCTTCAGGTCTGAGGGTATTTCACCTGTCTCATACATCTTGCCCACTAGATGGAAGAGTTTTATCATGGCTGGCTCTTACAAGGCTATCAGTAGTTCTAACAGAATGTCATCTACTCGTGGGGGCCTTGTTTCAACTTAGGTCTTTCAGTGCTGTGTCAAATTCCTCTCACAGTATCATACCTTCCATCTCACTCATCTTCACCTACATCCTCTTCCATTGCTATAATATTGCCCTCAGGTACATCTCTCCTGTCTACACCTCTATATACTCCACCTTTCTGCTTTCCCTTATTGCTTAGGGCTGGTTTTCCATCTGAGTTCTTGATATTCATACAAGTGGTTCTCTTTTCTCCAAAGGTCTCTCTAATTTTTCTGTAGGTGGCATCTACTTTTCCCCTAGTTATATAGGCTTCTAAATCCTTAAATTTGTTCTCTAGCCATTCCTGCTTCACCAATATGCACTTCCTATCAATCTCAGTTTTTGGACATCTGTATTCCCTTCCACTGCTTCATTTACTGCATTTTTGTATTTCCTCATTTCATCAATTAAATTCAATATCTTATGTGTTACCCAAGGATTTCTGCTAGCCCTTACTGTTTTACCTGCTTGATTGCTGCCACCACTATTTCATCTCTCAAAGCTACCCATCCATCTTCTACTGTATTTCTTTCCCATATTCTAGTCAATTATTGCTTAATGCTCCCTCTGAAATTCTCAAAAAACTCAGTTTCTTTCAGTTTGATGAGAAATTCTGCTTTATGCAAGACACCTTCGGAGTTTTGTTTTTATCTAGACATGTTTCAGCACTTTTTGTGCATTTTCAGTGGGTTACTTTATTTTCTTTCTTACATGAAGCTATTAATTGTTTATGTTGGTAGCTGTGAATCTGCAACACAATTTACAACTTGTCATGGCTTTAATGTTGTTGTGTTTGTCTCCTTTGGTGTGGCAACATGCCGATTTCTACCATTTTTGTCATTTTGCAGGCATTCTCTGTGAGTTTTGAACTTGCACAGTGTTTTAGCAATCATCAGTAATGGAAAGTAAATAAACTAACCCACTGAAGGCAGCACATGAAGTGCTGAAGCATGTCTGGGTAAAACAAAACTACAAAGTTGTCTTGCATATGGCAGAAGTCCTCATCCAATTTTCTTAGCATACATGGAAATAATAAGAATTGCTACACCATAAGATGATTATCTGTTTTTTTTTTTTTTTTTTTTTTTTATTTTTTTATTTTTTTTTTTTTCAGGTCCATTCCCTTAAGTTCCTACCTTTCTGCAGTTTTAATCTACAGTTCATATCCAATAAATTGTGGTCAGAGTCCACATTGGCCCCTGGAAATGTCTTACAATTTAAAACCTGGTTCTGAAATCTCTGTCTTACATTGCATAATCAATCTGAAATCTCCTGGAGTCTGCAGGTCCCTTCCATGTAAACAACCTTGTTTCATGATTCTTAAACCAAATGTGAGCTATGATTAAATTATGCTCTGTGCAAAATTCTATCAGGCAGTTTCCTCTTTCATTTCTTTCTCCTAGTCCATATTCAGCTATAGTTTTTCCTCTTCTTCCTACTATTCACTTTCAGTCCCAGATGACTAAAAATTTTTGCCTCCCTTAGCTATTTGAATAATTTCTTTTATCTCATCACAGATTTCTTCAATCTCTTTATCATCTGCAAGCTATTTGTCATATAAACTTGTACTACTGTGATGGGTGATGGCTTTGTCTCTCTCAGGCTATAATAATGTGTTTGCTATGCTGTTAATAGTAGCTTACCCACATTCCTATTTTCTTATTCATTATTATACCTACTCCTGCATTACAACTAGTCAATTTTGTATTTATAACCCCGTATTCACGTGAGAAGAAGATCTGTTCCTCCTGCCACCGAACTTCCCTAAATCCGAACAAACCCAACTTCAACCTACCCATTTCCCTTTTTAAATTTTCCAACTTACCTATGTGATTAAGGGATCCAACATTCCATGCTCCGATTGGTAAAATGCCAGTTTTATTTCTCCTGATGACATCCTCCTTAGTAGTCACCACCCAGAGATCCCAATGGGATACTATTTCACCTCCAGAATACGTTACCCAAGAGGATACCATCATCATTTAACCACACAGTAAAGCTGCATGTCCTTGGGAAAAATTATGGCTGTAGTTTCCCCTCACTTTCAGCCGTTCACAGTACCAGCACAGCAAGGTTGTTTTGGTTGATGTTATAAGGCCAGATTAGTCAATCATACAGACTGTAGCCCCTGCAGCTACCGAAAAGGCACCTCTTCAAGAACAACACATTTGCCTGGTCTCTCAACAGATACCCCTTCATTGTGGTTGCACCCGAAACGTCAGTGGCCCCCACACGTCTGCATGTTCGTGTCAGCACAGCTTGTGATGTGTGCCTCCCTCACCCCCCCTCACCCCCATCCCCACCCCACCCCTCCTAAGCTGAAGCTTTTCCAAAGAGTAAATAGCTTTTCCAAAGAGTAATTAGCATTTCCAAAGAGTAATTAGCATTTCCAAAGAGTAATTAGCATTTCCAAAGAGTAATTAGCATTTCCAAAGAGTAATTAGCATTTCCAAAGAGTAAATAATTTTCCCTAATTCACGTAATATTCTTTGAATCAATAATTATCTTGTACGACACACTTTCTAAAGCACCCTATGTTTTTCCTCAGGATTCAAACTATCTCTATACCAAACTTCACTGAAACAGGTTCAGCAGGTCAGTCACTGAAACATGACAGACAGAACTACTTTTGCATTTAATCATCAGTATGGATAAAACTTTCAATTACGATTTTTTTTTCTTTCTGTGATCTGCTTTTGATGAAATAAAGCCTATATGGTGCTCCAAGCTATGCTGAAGCTACCTGTGAAAACCCTATGAAAATTTGTTCATTAGTTCTGGAGAAGCACCTTCAAACAGACGGACAGACAGACAGACACAACAGACTTACTTGTAGACTTATGATTAGTATAGGTTTGCCCTTATATAATATCAAGTAAGGTGAGGTTCGGGGAAAGACAGGGCCAGGGCCAGGGCCAGGGCCAGGGTCAGCTTGGGGTCCTTACTAGTTTCCTCATACAGTCTTTGATATAGGTGTCATCTGTCCACAGATCACTAACCACTTTGTCACAATGGATCAGTGTGGTGAGATCTGAGGGCTTCAAACTCTTTCTTTTATCAAACTTTTTAGCACCTGTTTCAGTTTCAATGGTAATAGTGCTGGTTTCATTATTAGGGACACAGTGTTCTTTTGTTCACAGGCTGTCTGAAGTAATGAACTTGTGATCTGTGGTGTATGTTTACCTGCAATATCTGTTGTTGGTATTGAGGGATTACTGATTTAACAGTGCATCCACCATTATGTGAGCTCTTTCAGGTACACGTATTCAGTTGCCACAAAGTCTGCACACAGGACTCATTTTCTGAAACACAGAACTGGCCACTGACCCAAATGATGAGACAAATGTACGCTGTTTCTGAGGCACATATGACTGCTTGTGTGAGAATATAACACTTGTCTCATAACCTTGGTCTCCTGGATTTTATTTCCCTCTAGTAAAAGTTGCAAAGCCTCGACTCCAAACTCTGTGTTTGCCTGAAAATGATGGTGCTGTGCACGTGGTCCTGTCTCCACATACTGGTTGGCTGCAGCGCAGCATGTCGAGAAAATGTTACATTTTCCTACAGGAGGTAATATTGGTCAAAACTAGAAGACAAGTTCCGATAATGATACATCCGGAAACCAGTATCTGCTGAGATATGGGCCAATCTGTCTTCTCCATCTCATCTGCCTGTTGGCAGATTGCTACTCATCATAAGAGGTCATGTTGAGTTGCTGATAGGCACAATGAAAAGACCATTACAAATAAGATTTGGCCAAAGCTGTCTTGATAAAACAAAAGTGCACACTCATTCGCACAAGCAAGCACACCTCACACACATATCTCCAACCGCTCTGCCCAAAATGTGAATGTTATACAATGGCATAGGGCGGAGAACTGATGGTCAGTACGAACATGGCTGCCTGCTTGGTCTCCCCATCTATGCTCTCTTTGTTACTCGTTCAGTTGCCCATTTTTATTTTAGGTCTCCATGTTGTTAAGTAACAAACCATCACGATACAGTCCAGTGGGTATAACTAAGAACAGTTTGGTGTTCTATTACTATTAAGAGTTCAATATGCAATCTGGCAATAAAAAAAATATTCATCTTGATGAGAAGTGACTGTTTGCACCAAAAGTGTCCCATCCTTCAGCCACTTCAAAGTTTTTAGATTTCCAACAATACACTGCAGGGCCTTATACATGTAAAATGGTAATACAATCTCAAATTATTTCTTTAATCTTGATAAGTATGAAGGCATCTTTAAGTTATGGCTGACTAAATTACTGTTATTATTTGAAAGTCTCTTTTGAATTGAAACTTCCTGTGGGCTGTCCGTACTGTTTGGAGTTATAATAGTTTCTGAAGAGAGAAGTATTTTATTCCCATAAGTAGCTAGGGAAACAAGTTGACTGACATGAGTAAGCCAAAAACAGCTCAAGTATGGCAGGTGGCCCAGATATCACTCGTTAACTACTGTTCAATATCAACAGCTGTTCACTCTGTCAGTACAGAGCACATCTTGAGGTTGAGGTGTCCAGAGGAAACTTTATAGAGGTCGAGTATTGAACCGAGATCTCCATTTCCTTTGACACGGAAAGTTTCACCGTCACGTCAAACTTGACTAGAGGCAGGACTTACGTATTTCCCCAATGTGCTTTCCATTGAGTATGGTCCATATTTATAAGTAGTTGAATCGCAAGAAGAGGAATTTTGGAGGGAAAAAAAAATTACACAATAACTTACCTATTCGTAAAGCCAGCTTCGTGATCAGCAATAACCACACCAGGTAGTTTGTTATCGTGCACAAGAAATGTCTGTAGAGAAGCAGGTGGCAGTGTGTCTGTAGTTGACTTAGTAAATGTAATTCCATAGCTGTGTCCAAATTCCGTCATGTTGCCCATGAAGTCCATCACCTGGATTAAATATTTTTGTTACTTTTCAATATCCATGGGTATACAACTGCAATTAACACATTGAACATTGAAAGCTGGCAAAAGAAACATCATCACACTTATTCAGCCAAAATGCTCACTTGATGGTTATTATCGTTTTTACATTTCAGCTGTGTGGTCACTAACAACATTGTGAATATCAAGTTTTAAGAAAAATTTACCTTATGATAGAATTTACATTCACACAGGAAAAGCTTTCAGGAAAATTGTGTAGGATATATTTTTTCTTCCAGCGACTCTCCACAATTACTGCTCCTTTACCACCCATCACCCAGCTCATCATTGTTAATGGCATTTCCCTCCACATAACAACCCCAATGCCCATGGCCTTGTCAATAATGAACACTACATTTCCCAATGTCGAATGACTCCAAACCTACAGCCTCCTCCTGGATCACCATGACCGACTATTTCCTCACCCACAATTACTTCTCCTTTTTATTAATATTATGTAAAGGAAAGTCGCTACTCACCATATAGTGGAGATGTTGAGTCACAGACAGGCTCAACAAAAAGACACTCACAATATAAGCTTTTGGCCAACAAGGCCTTTGTCGAAAATAGACGACTTGTGTGTGGTGTGTGTCTGTCGTCTATTTTCGACAAAGGCCTTGCTGGCCAAAAGCTTATATTGTGATAGTCTTTCTGTTGTGCCTATCAGCAACTCAGCATCTCTGCTATACAGTGAGTAGCAACTTTCCTTTTCACAAAATTGTTACATTCTCCTTTTTATCACCTATAAACAAATCTGTGTACAGCAACTGGCACACATATGGCACCATCCTATGTCAACTGATTCATGGTCCATCTAGAAGAATCCTCCCTAACTAAGCAGAATCCCCTGAAACACCTGGTACAGATTCGCTGATAACATCTTCATGATCTGGGCCGAGGGTGAGGATGTCCCACCCACATTCCTCCATAATCTCAACACTTTCTCCCTGATTTGCTTCACCTGGGCCTCTTCGAACAAACAAACTACCAGGATAGCTACAGCACTCTCTCTGTCCGCATTATCAAACCTACCAACTGCCAACAACACCTCCACTTCAACAGCTGCCACCCATTCCCCTTCCGTAATCCCACGGTCATCTCATCTGTAGTGACAAGCAGTTCATCTCCAAATATGCCAAAGATATTACCGAGGTCTTCACAGACTAAAATTACCCTCCCAACCTCATCCAGAAATAGATCTCCCGTGCTTTGTCTCCTGAGTCACCTACCATCTCCCACAGCCCCATGTCCAGCCATAAAGGAGCACTCCTCCTATGACTCATGACCAATGAGGACTGGAACAACTTAATCACATTCTCTTCCAAGGTTCTGATCACCTCTCATCATGTTTCACAGTCATGTTCCATCACTATCTGAACTAAAACAATATTCTAGCCCATCCCTACTCCATCCTTACTCCCAATCACTTGCCTCGTGACTCATTTCCCTGCAACACTTCTAGATTCAAGACCCGTCACACACATCCTCCCACTACCACCTACCCTAGTCCAGTCACAGACATCTCTTACCCCATCAAAGGCTAGTTAGTTGTCATGGCAATGTAGAAAGTGGCACAGTGGTTGCAGCTTAGTTGTCAGTTTACCACCTGTGAAAGCCGTCATGTGATTTACCAACTAAGCTGCCATCACCATGGCTCCTTCTATGTGGGCATGACAAATACACTTCATTCATTATAAGACTAAACCGGATGTAAACAAACACAAATGTGATGATTGGTCAGCAGCCATGGCACATGTACACTGGTGCTGTTACACACTTGGAAGTGGGTCCTATTTATGCATCAGATGTGTTGTTACTATGCTACAATAAATGAAACTTTAAGATATTCTAATGTGTTAACAGCCAGCAACATTTTTCTTAATTATACTGCAGCAATGTAGATTATACTTCTAAAATTGTGTACAGTCACCTTATCTGTACTTTTGTGCAGTGGCTGTCATGCTGTTAATATGCAGGGTGAAAACAATTGATGCTGCTTGCTGCACTGTAATGAAACACACACCAGGATCATCATTAAAAAGTGGTGAGAAACAGATTATTCTCAACATTTTGAACAAATTTACAAAAATAAAAATCAGTTTTGAAGTTTTCGAGTATGTTATTTATAAAATTTTTGGCATTTTTGAAAACTTTATGTGTAGTTGAACTTATAGAAGATCACAATGATAATCTGGGATAGCCCCTGGGTCACTGGTTCATATCTCAATTTGGTTTTCCTTTTTTCATTCAATTTGGAATACCCACATCTTTTAAATATAAACTTCTTCAAATATATGCTACTTAACACGTACCTAATCTTCTTCCTTTTTTTCCAAAATCGACTCTATTCTTGTTTCTAATTACATACTGAATGCAAAATTAGAGTTTCCATTGCAAATATAAATTCTTGATTATCTGAGATTGTTTAAATTAAGAACACATGACATATTAAATATTTAGAACAAAAATGAAAAATCAGATACTTTTTATTTGGACTATATCCACTGTTTTGTAACAGACATGGTGTCATAGAGTCAGAAACATAGGAAACAATAATTTTCATGGCATTGAGCACACCGTACAAAAGCTGCATTTTTACAATAGCCACCGAACCACTGCTGTATGAAACCAACAGAACTGATTCGGAGCCAAGTTAAGCTGTCCAGCGTAGTGGAACTAATGCACGAAGCTTTGTTACATGTGACTGCCAAATGCTGACAGGATACAGAACAGCACATCATAAAAGAAGAGGATAAAATGTAGTGTACACTGTTGATTGACTCACTATCAACAAGGCATGCGGCAGTTCCAGTACGGAGACATATTTCTCAGATTTTGATATGGAAGTAATTCAGAATTACCAGGTGACAAGACTATAATTACTACACTCAGTATCCTCAATATTTAACTATATGATGTAATCCTGCAGTACACTTGAGAGTCACACATGCTTGCACAGAAAAATTATGCTTGTTTAAGTCAGGAATTTTCATTACTCTTGTTTTCAATTACAATACAATGTTAGCTAACAAGGAGAGAGTGTTTCGTTTTACATCTGGCCCCCTAAGAAGTGTGCAGTATTGCTGGAAATTTTCTGAATATTATTTCAGTCTCTTTACAAATTAAATGAAATTTAAGGTAGGCTATACTATTTCTCTGCATGTCTCTTTTTATATCTTAACTGTGACTGCTCACATCACTGCATGTTAGCTGGACAACCTGGCTGGCCTTGCTGTTCTGGTTAAATACACCAGTAAAGCTCAGTCAATGTGTGCGTAACATACAGCATAAAAGGTATCCCTGTTATCGTATTCGACTGTACCTGAGACAGCAAGGCTTCCACTCCATGTGAAACAAAATTCAATGAGATTCCAGCACACATGGAAGAAGACAGTACAATATTTACATCAGGTTTATTCTTACAATGAACACAGTATAACAAGCTATCTCTTCCATTAATCCCCACTGTCAAACTGTCACCAAGAGACAGCAGGACCACCCGGCTGCTCAACATGCCAACCAACGTGATATGTTTCACTTTGATAACTGCTCCACAGCCTGCACTATCAGGATTCTTCCTACCAACATCAGCTTCTCTGAAGTGTACACGTGGCAACTCCCCAACAACATATCCTTTGTTTCTCTAACATGCTTGTTTTCAACCTCTGCTAGTCCCTGTCCTTCGCCTACCTATCTCCTTAAGTGCTCTCACTCCAGCACTATGCTCATCTTCTATCTGCCTGCCAACACCACTACTACTGTTTTCCCCTTCTCTACTTCTCTCATGATGCACCTCCCTTTACCTCCTCCTCCTGCCCCCCCCCCCCCCTCCCCACAGTTTACCTGAAATCCCACTTGCTGTAATCATTTAATCAGTCACAATTTAACATTTGAGGCACTGTTAGGTAATATATCTGCACTTAGTAATTTCACGACTAGGACAAAGCTAAGACTAAACCTATAACCTCGAAAGACTGACCAATCACTTTGTTAGCAAGTTAAAATCTTTTGTAGGATAATTTGAAAACTAGGTCAGACATTCCTCAAAATCTTCAAACTTGCAACACATTCATGACTTCATCAGCTAACAGAGAGCAAATCAACTGGCTGCTGTCATCTTGTCAAGAGGGGAGGCACATTCTGCTTAGAGTGATCTGTGTATTATAAGCACTGCACAGTGCACCCTCCTGGGTACTATCACAGGAAAAGAAACTTATGAGTGGAAGCAGGTATCCCACTGTTAGGTGGTTGACTTTACCGACTACAGTTTGTTATCCTTCACTCCCAACCACTCCTCCTTCCATCACTGCATGGCTTTGTTCCCCAAAAGTGAGATCACTGCATGAAGGGAAAATTACCTTTTACCACTGTTGGTATCTAACAGGCACTCTCATTTGCTGTGCCTGCCAAATCATTGCCCCAAATTCCCATATGTTTTGGCAACCTGCTGAGTATCACCTCCTACACTTGCTGTAGGTTAAAGAGGGTCCCCTTGGAGTACTGGAGAGATTGAACTGAACCAAAGTGAATTTTATTAGATCCAGCAGGATTACATTATGCACAGTAAATGATGAGTGTGCAACACAGGACAAGTAAAAGATGGAGAACACTATCACTTACCTCGTGAAGAGCAGTCATTCTGATTACACAGTCTATCACAATTGATTATATATGACAATAAATCCTAACTGAATTTAATAGGTACTCTCTAACACTAAAATTCCTTTTCCACCAGATAGTCTTTGAGTTTCTTTAAAAAGTTAGTGTTATGTATACTATCATGCAGGTTTTTATGCATACTTCAAAGTAACTCAATACCTGAGTACCGAGGTCCTTTGTTAAGGATTATCAGTTGGTGAGGCACACTTCAGATTTCGTTCCTCCTCAGCGTGTTGCGGCTGTGTACACTAGCATTTGTGATCCACTCTTCACTACCTTCTGTGACGTATACTATGCTTTTATATATGTACTGCAGGTAGGTTCAAGGAGTCCGTGGCATACTGTGCATAGCTGTTAGTCTGCATATTGCAACAGATGCTTTATTATGAATATGACCCTCTGTTGAGTGGTTTTTAATGCACTCAGGGAGCAAGAGGTGATACAAAATTTTTTCACTTCACCAAGTCTCATAGGCTACACTGACCTTGAAATAATATATGTGTATATGCACTCATGGTCTAGGGGTAGGATCTTTGATTAGTAATCAAAACATCATCAGGTTTGAAACCTGCCACTGCTTAGATTTTGATTAATAATCAGCATTAGTGATCAAAGACTTTCGGCATAAGAAGTCACCCTCAGTCAGCCAATGGCCTTGTCAAACAGGGCGGAGGAGCAGATGGGGATTCAGGGCACTCTATTGTCCTTGGGGTGGGAAACTGCCCCTAAGGGCAGAACAACCAGCAATGGTCAAGGGCATGAGCATGCAGAAGACAATGAAAACTGCTGCATTAGACACATAATATGTATCCACAGAACATGTGATCTGTAACTGAGGAAAGTGTCATGATGATCTCTCCATTGGCAAAAGATTCCGGAATAGTCCCCCACTCAGATCTGCGGGAGGGGACTAACAAGGCAAAGGTGACCATGAGAGAAAGAACGAATAACCAACAAAAGGATAATGTTTTACGAGTTGGAGTGTGGAATGTCAGAAGTTTGAATGTGGTAAGGATACTAGAAAATTTGGAAAAGGGAAATGCAAAGGCTAAATCTAAATATAGTAGGGGTCAGTGAAGTTAACTGCAAAGAAGACACGGATTTATGGTCATATGAGTTAGGGTAATAACAACAGCAGCAGAAAATGGTATAACGGAAGTAGGATTAGTTATTAATACGAAGGTAGGGCAGAGAGTGTCTTACAGTGAACAGTGCAGTGATAGGGTTGCTCTTATCAGAATTGACAGCAAACCAACACCAATAATGGTAGTTCAGGTATACAGGCCTATGTCACTAACTGAAAATGAAGAGGCAGAGAAAGTATATGAGGATGTTGAAAGGGTAATAAAATATGTAAAGGGAGATGAAAATCTAATAGTCATGGGGGTTGACTGATTTGGTGGAAGAGACCAATAGTCATGGGGGAATGGAATGAAGTTTTAGGGGAAAGAGTAGAAGGAAAGGTTGAAGGAGAATATGAGCCTCGAACACAGAATGAGAGAGGAGAACGACTAACTGAGTTCTGAAATAAATTTCAGCTAATAATAGTGAATACTCTGGCCACGAATCACAAGAGGCAATATACGGGAGATATGGGAAGATTTCAGTTAGATTACATCACGGTAAGGCAGAGATTCCAAAGTCAGATACTAGATTGTAAGGCATTCCCAGGAGCAGATATAGACTCAGATCACAATTTACTAGTGACGACAGGTAGGCTGAAGTTTAAGAGATTAGTCAGGAAGAATCAATATGCAAAGAAATGGGGCATGGAAGTACTAAGGAATCATGAGTTATGCTAAGGCTATAGATACAGCAATGAGGGATAGGTCAGTAGACAGTACAATTGAAGAGAAATGGAGATCTCTAAAAATGGCAATCTCAGAAGTTGGAAAGAAAAACACACACACAAAGGAGGTAATTGTGAAGAAACCACGGGTAATAGGAAAAATACTTCATTTGTCGATGAAAGAAGGAAGTACAAAAATGTTCAGGGAAATTCAGGAATACAGAAATCCAAGTCACTCAGGAACGAAATAAACAGGAAGCGCAGGGAAGCTAAGGTAAAATGGCTGCATGAAAAATGTGGAGAAATCGAAAAAGAAATGATTGTCAGAAGGACACACACATCATACAGGAAAGTTAAAACAACCTACGGCAACACAAAAAGCAAGGTTGGTAACATTAAGAGTGCAACAGGAACTCCCTGTTAAATGCAGAGGAGAGAGCGGATAGGTGGATAGAGTACATTGGAGGCCTCTATGAGGGGGAAGACTTGTACGATCTGATAGACGAAGAAACGGGAGTCAATTTGGAAGAGAGAGGGGATCCAGCATTAGAACCAGAATTTATGAGAGGAGGACTGAAGATCAAATAAGGCAGAAGAAATAGACAACATTTCTTCAGAATTTCTAAAATCATTGAGGAAAGTGGTAACAAAATGATTATTTACATTGGTGTGTAGACTGTATGAGTCTGGGGACATACCACCTGACTTTCAGAAAAATATCATACACACAATTCCGAAGACTGTAAGAGCTGAAACATGCGAGAATTATCACACAACTGATACATCCAAGTTACTCACAAGAATAATATACAGAAGAATGGAAAAGAAAATTGCAAATGTGTTAAATGACAATCAATTTGGCTTTAAAAAAGGTATAAGCAACAAGGAGCCAATTCTGATGTTGCAGTTGATAATGGAAGCAAGACTAAAGAAAAATCAAGACACGTTCATTGGATTAGTCGACCTGGAAAAAGTGTTCGACAATGTAAAACGATGCAAGATGTTCAAAATTCTGAGAAAAATAGGAATAAACTATAGGGAAAGAGCCGAGAACGAGCAATAAGAGTGAATGACCCAGAACAAAGTGCTTGGATTGAAAAGGGTGTAAGAAAGGGCTGCAGTCTTTCACTCTTACTGTTCAATCTGTACATCAACAAAACAATGATAGAAATAAAATAAAAGTTCAGGAATGGGATCAAAATTCAATGTGGAAGGATATCAGTGAGATGATTTGCTGATGACATTGCTATCCAGTGTGAAAGTGAACAGGAATTGTGTGATCTGCTGAATGAAATAAACAGTCTAATGTGTACAGAATATAGAGTGACAGTAAATCGAAGGAAGATGAAAATAATGAGAAGTAGCAGAAATGAGAACAGTGAGAAACTTCACATCAGAATTGATGTTCACGATGTAGAGGAATTTAAGGAATTCTGCTACCTAGACAACAAAATAATCAATGACGGATGGAGCAAGGAGGACATTAAAAGCAGACTAGCCCTGGTAAAAAGGACATTCCTGCTAAGAGTGGTCTCCTGGTATGAAACAAAGGCCTTAATTTGAGGAAGAAATTTCTGAGGATGTACGTTTGGAGCACAGTGTTGTGTGGTAGTGAAACATGGACTGTGGGAAAAACAGAAACAGAAGAGAACCGAAGCATTTGAGATGTGGTGCTACAGACAAATGTTGAAAATTAGGTGGCCTGATAAGGTAAGGAATGAGGAGATTCGGCGCAGAATTGGAGAGGAACGGAATATGTGGAAAACACTGGCAAGGAGAAGGCACAGGATTATAGGACACCTGTTAAGACACTAGGGAATGACTTCCATGGTTCTAGAGGGAGCTATAGAGGGCAAAAAGTGTACAGGAAGACAGAGTGTGAAATACATCCAACTTATAATTGAGGACGTAGGTTGTAAGTGCTACTATGAGATGAAGAGGTTGACACAGGTGAGGAATTCATGGTAGGCCGTGTCAAATCAAACAAGAGGATAAGGAAAAGAAATTAAATTTGAAAGAGAACTATGATGTTTGTACAACATTTTTTCTGATGCCAAGATTACTTTGAAAACCGAAAATTTTGAGACTAGATTAATCAAAATGATGTAGCCATGTGTGAAGAAATTTAACAGCTGAAATACAAAGAACAGCATGTAAACTGGATGTCACAGGAAATATTTTGAAAGTGGCGGTAAACATTTCATATTTCCCAAATGTCCACTCCTGCTCATTACTATGAACACAGTTTGGAATATGATGTATGCTCTATTAATTTTACTGACTGTTTATATATTGTTTCCTCAGTTGAACTGCCTACCCAAGCTTACTAAGTCTCTCTCTCTCTCTCTCTCTCTCTCTCTCTCTCTCTCTCTCTCTCTCTCTGTGTGTGTGTGTGTGTGTGTGTGTGAGAGAGAGAGAGAGAGAGAGAGAGAGAGATGCACAAGCGTTTTTGTCAGTGATCCTCTTCAGGAGCATTTTCAGTGGAATTATTGAGTTCTATTTTGGTCCAACGAGATCCCTAAGAATCAAAAGTTCTCTCAGGAATAGCCCACCATCACTGAGCGACGATAATATGGCTTTAATGTTGTAGGTGACTAAAAGGTTGTTCAACATCAAACATTTCATCTTAACACTCATCCACTCCTCCGACATGTAGCACAACACACTGGTGGTGGCAGATTGTTGACGACCATCCTCTTCCAAATTAGTACCTACCTATTTTTTCTTTCAAGGCCTACCTGTGTAACATTCCATAGTTATACTGTGCACAGACAGCTTTTAATTATTTTATTCTCAAAGTGAGCATTTTCAATACGAACTGTGATTACAAACTGCATAGTTTTAAACAAGATAACAAAAGAACATGTACTTACTGGAGCATGAGCCCTGATGTAATTTGCACTGCTTGCTGGGTGGAAAGTGAGATGTTGCTGCCTGTTGGAAAGCTGGCTCAGTTCAACAAAGAGCTTTAGATGGTTTGGGTACAGCAAGTGTACAGGATCATCAATACCAGCATTTGGAGGATGTGGAAACTGTCCGTGCAGCATATCCCACAAGAGACGCTGGGATCCGATGTAGTCGTGTGATTCACCATGCAGCAGTGTGAAAAGAACAGTGCTCGCTAGACAGAAGCAAAGCAATGTGGTAATTGGAATACATTTTACAACTGTTTTGAACAAAACATATACTGCAGTGAATGCCAAAGTATACATTGGTTGCCTGAGCACCTATATAAATTTTGTTCTGAAGGGAAAAAAGTTTACTGAGGAATGTGGTTTTTTCCTTCATGGAAAAAATGGATCATTTTTAGTAGTTTATTTAGTTGAAGCATCAACCTAAACAATGAAATTTACGTTTTGTTGGATCATTTAACAAGTTGTATGAAACCTTGTAACAATTTTACAGTAAGAACCAGCATTCACTTTAATTCTCTTTGGGTGATTTTCTGGAGAGCAGAACCTTAATTTCTAGTACTTAGATGTTCTAAGTACTTATCATTTTTCTAACTCAAGGCTTTTAAATTTTTTGTAAATCTATAGATACATAGTGACTCACATGATGGGAATTCAATGTATATTTAGATCATATTTATTAAGTAGGATCATCAAAATCCACATAGCACGTGCGGGTATTTCCGAATATAAAATAGAATATAATTGATATGAATATAATAGAGGGAAACATTCCACATGGGAAAAATAAATATATAAAAAACAAAGATGTCTGCCTGTGTCTGTATACATGCGGGTGTGTGTGTGTGTGTGTGTGTGTGTGTGTGTGTGTGTGTGTGTGTATGGGGGGGGGGGGGGGTGCGCGCCTGTCCTTTTTTCCCTCTAAGGTCTTTCCGCTCCCAGGATAGGAATGACTCCTTACCCTCTCCCTTAAAACCCACATCCTTTCGTCTTTCCCTCTCCTTCCCTCTCTCCTGATGAAGTGACCATGGGTTGCGAAAGCTTGAATATTTGTGTGTGTTTTTTATTTTTATCAACATTTCTATCATCTATCTTTCTTGTTTGGTAAGTTAAAGCATCTTTGTTTTTTATATATAGAATATAATTGTATAGATAAAAGATTTAGCTCAGCAAATGGCAGCTGGAGAAAACGCACAGAGGAGTTAAGGAAATGTGCAAGATTTTGGAACAAGTGGCTGCTTCTTCTTGCAGGGGTAAAAGGGGAAGGAAGACGATGAAGGAAAAGGACTGCTGAGGTTTAGGAAATGGGAAGAGACATGGAAAAGTCCCCCAGTGCACCACATCATGGGAGACTTACTAGATGGGATGAGAAACTGGATAGCTTAAAAATCTTCTCACCAAGTGGCAGCATAAGGAAACACATATAAAAGTTAAGGTAAGAAAACATTTAAGGTTTCAAGTATATGGTAGGTAACATGTTTATATCAACAGCAATTTATTACCAGTTTTAAGATAATAGCTTAATATTCCTTTAATTCTTATTTTTCCTTGTTTGGGATTGGGGATGATGAGGCGCTGAGTCCATATTTCACCTTTGTTTTGATTTTCTATTCCATACAATTATCAATTTGTGACATCATTATAAACTAGAAAGCTAAACCTCTACAATATATGAAGCGGTTATTATTAAAATACACAATTTAAGCAACAGATGTTCAAGTGAGTACTTATAAAGGTGAAACATTAAAACTCTGTCCTCACTTAGTACTGTGACATATTTAATGCTTTTACATTCAAAAATTTGTTTGTACTTATATAGTACATACTGTTGTAGTTCGTTTTGTGGTCTTCAATTTCAAGGCTAGTTTGGTGCAGCTCTCCACACTATCTTATGGAAGCCTCCTCATCTCTGTGAAACTACTGCAACCTGCACGTGTTTACTATAGTCACATCCTCATATTGTCTACCATTTTACCCCTTCCCCTCCCCCCATCCACACTGCACAAAAGAAACTTACATTACAAACCTGATGATTCCTCGATGCCTTGTGGTATATCACGTCAATGGGCTCCTCCTTTTAGTAAAGTTGTTTCACAAAGCTCTTTTATCCACAAGCAGTTGCAATGCTTCTTCATTAAGTACTTATTCTATCCCTCTAGCTTTCAATGTAATTCTATAACCCCACATTTCAAAACCTTATAGTCTCTTGTGTCTTCATGGGCTTTCTCAGTGTAATAATTCTTGAGTTTGTTGCTGGATTCTAAAATCAACACAACATGATATTTCAGCGATTTCTGTGATCTTTGGGAGAACACAGCAGTTGCTGCTGCCAAGTTCCACTGAAAACTGATGCTAAGGCTGCAAACAGTTGTCCTATATAGGCCTCCATACAATAAACAATGCTTGCACTGCCCACCACAGTTGCTGTGCCCAAGACTGGGCCAGTGGCACTGAAGTCAGTGATGTATTACACTCGGAGACTATCTTCGAATACTCAGGCTGGCCCCACCAGAGCGCGTGAAAAATTGGAGATAACAGAAGACTGTTTCATCAAGGAGCATGTGATGAAATTTTACAAGATTCTGATAGTTGCTTGTACTTCTAGATTTTTGACCAGCATTTATAAAGAGGCAACTGAAATTAGATTGGCAGGTAATTTGATTCATAAAGAAAAGGTTTCACTATTACCACGATGTGGAACCCTGTACTACTTCATATCAAAACACAATACTCTTTCGAAGAGTGTCTTCGAGTGCAATATATTGTCAGTATCAGAGTTCTACTAGCGGTGAGACCACAAGCCCAGTATCAAGAGCAACAACTGTGGCAGGCAGTGCATGCACCATGTATGGTATGGAAGCCAACAGGACAACAATGGGATTGGTTTTCAATGGGACTCAGTGGCAGGAGGAGCAGCAGCAGCATTCTCCTGAAGTCGGTGGACAGCCATTACATATCGTTGCTCGGTTTTATTTTTGCTGGTATTCACTTTATAGCCTCATTGAAAGGCACAATCCATTCTGTTTGGCTGATCATCTGAGACAGACCACCACCCATTTCAACTACTGTTTTTATTTCACGGCCTTCAACTTGAAGAACTGCAATCTGGCTCCAGTAAAAGTTGTAGGCAATCTTTCACACTCTGTATTTTATCCCTGGTAACTTCAGAATTTCAAATAGCGTATTCCAGTCAACATTGTTAAAAAGAGATGGTGTTGCTGTTCCTATGTTTCTCTGGAACCAAAATTAATGATCCCCAACAAGGTTGGCTGCTACTAGTCATTCCATCTTTCAGTATATACTTTGTGTCAGTGTTTTGAAACTAAGCCTTAGTTAAGTAACGTTTCAGTAATATTCAGATTTGCCAGTGCCTGCCTTATGTGTGCAGGAATATTACATTCTCTTCTGAGGTTTGATGATATTTTGCTTATCTCATGTATTCCACATTGCTGTTGTGCTCTTCAGTCGGAAGACTCGTTTGACACAGCTCTCCACGCTACTCTATCCTCTGCAAGCCTCTTCACCTCTGAGTAACTGCTGCAACTTACATCCCTTCTGCCTGTGACTTTCACCGTACAAACTGCTGTGTGTACTTTTTCTGGCAGTTATACACCTCTGTGGCCTCTATCTTACTTCGCAACTGCTTGTGAGCATACCTCACTGTAAACAGGAACGCGCCTGGCTGTAACTTGCACGCACAGAAATATTGCAACAAAACTGACTTTTCCTATCCCAAACAGTAGTGCCGCTACACTATTTTGGTTACAATAATGCATTCACTATGCTGTTAATACTAGCATATCTGTGTTCCTATTTTTTATTCATTATTAAACCTACTCCTGAATTACCCCTATTTGATTTTGTATTTATAACCCTGTACTGACCTGACCAGAAGTCCTGTTACTCCTGCCACCAAACTTCACTAACTCCCACTATATGTAACTTTCTCATATCCATTTCTGTTTTTAAATTTTCCTAAACTACCTGCCTGATTAAAGGATCTGACATTCCACACACTAATTTGTAGATTGTCAGTTTTGTTTCTCCTGATAACATCCTCCTGAATAGTCCCTGGCCAGAGATCCGAATGGGGGACATTTTACCTCCGGAATATTTTACCCAAGAGGATGCCATCATCATTTAACCATACAGTGGGGCTGCATGCCCTTGGGAAAAATTACGGCTGTAGTTTCCCGTTGCTTTCAGCTGTTTGCAGTACCAGCACAACAGGCCCATTTGGTTGATGCTACAACATCAGATCCAGACTGCTGGCCCTAAAGTACTGAAAAGGTTGCTGCCCCTCTTCTGGAATCACATGTTTGTCTGGCCTCTCTGTTGTGTTTGCTCTTTTGTACAGCTACCTGGATCACTGAGGCATGCAAGCCTCCCCACCAAAACAGCAAGGTCCATGGTTCATGGGGGCTATTCCACATACCAATATGGAATAGTATTGCCATTGTTGATACTCCCAATGATAATAATAATTCAGAGGAAATCTTATCTTCTCCAGATTCATTGTAACAGTAGCCAACATCACAATGCTGATATTATGGCACGTTTGAAACAACGGCTTTGCATTTACCAAAGACATGCAGGTATTGTCCAATTTATTTAGTTCCCCATCTCCTCAAGATCTTACCTTCATGGAATTTATTCATCTTTAATCTGCATTTCACAACTAAAATTATGGTTAAAGTTCATATATGCTTCTGGAAATTATTTACATTTTGTCATCTGGTTTACCTGTGCTGCTGTTACGTACACTGTCTTTCACGGTTCTCAAACCTAGAGTTGGTAATGATTAAATTGTGCTTTGTGCCCTTAGCATTCTCATGTGCAGTTCAAGTTCACCTAATATTTTTCCTCCTCTTTGTTTTCCTACTACTGAATTCCAATCACCTATCACAAACATTCTTACCCCTTGATGCACTGCGTAATTTCTTTTATCACTTCATATTTTTTTCCGATCTGTTCATCATCTGTGGCTCTAAAGGGCTCTTGTACTAACATCATCAGTCATCACAAAGCATCCATGTGAGCTAAGATTCATAATGCTGTCAGTAACTAAATAGACCCACATGCTAAGAGGAAATCGGGGAGACAGTGTATATTAGAAAGTACTGACAGTTCTCCATATGGTAAGAACTCACCAACAATTCTGCCTCTCAATTTTATGGCTTTTTAAGGAACATTTTCTTTTTGATATGACTAAACCTAATTGTTAGAGTGCTACAATTTTTGGTAAAGTTGCAAGGCAGTTCTCAATTGGCTCCTTAAAAAAAAAGCATGGCACTGAAAGGCTTGAGAAATTATGCTTTAGACAGAATACAAGAATCTAGACCGAATTTTCACTCTGCAGTGGCATATGCATCAGTTTGAAACTACCTGGCAGATTAAAATTGTTTGCCACACTGGAACTCTAACCTGGGACTTTGCCTTTCACAGACAGCTACTCAGCCGATACAGCACTTGTCGACGAAAAATAAAAGGTCCCAGGTTTGGGGCCCTGTCCAAAACACAGTTTTAAATGGTCATTCAAGTTTCAGAAACACCACAGTCCACCACAGAATGGAAATTTGTTCTGGAAGCATTCCCCTGGCAGTGGCTAAGCCAATTCTCCCCAACATCCTTTCTTCCAGTCATGGAAGATATGCAGAAGAGCTTCTGTGATGTTTGGGAGAAGGGAAGCTGTGAGAGGGGGTCAGAAGTCGTGCTCAGACAGTGCAATTGGTAAGCACTTGGTCACGAAATGGAAAGGTTCCAGGTTCGAGTCCCAGTGTGACACAAAGTTTTACTCTGCCAGAAAGTTTGGTAATATAGTTAAATAACCAGAATAAAATATTTTCTTAATCTTGAAGCACCTGTACCAGAAAAAGCATTCCACTCAAGAATGACCAAGAAAATATGTTTCCTTATTCATATTCAGTACTATGCTGGAATTTTTACACCAATGTGCTGAACATAGCACTTGCCCACATACGCTTGCTTTTATTTTATCAAAGAATATGAAAGTATGTCTGCAATCTGGTACACTGAAGCCTGCGTAACAAACAGTTCCACTCACATTGTTGTGTGTCATCCTGGGGGAAGACCTGGGAAAGGGCATGCGCCGTGGCCAGCAGTGCCACTATACCAGTGACTGGGCTTGTTGCACCTGGCACCACCTGGTCAAACATAGACGTGGAATCCATTCGGGCTGAAACCATGATGACTGTTCTGTTTTCATAAGCGGCATCTGGACGATTTCGTGAGAGAGCTGGTAGGCTCACCCAAACGTTACGGTCAATAAGAGCGTCACACACGTGGACTGTAAAAGGAGACAGTTTATCTCTAGTGAATATTTTGCATAATGAGATAAAAACAGAATATGCACTACATGTGATAACTTAAGCAAACACACATACAGGTTAAGTTACTTATACACATCAGGAAATTGCTCATTTTTGTGTCAGTGCAAGTCTTGAGTAGTGCATACCATTTTATTTCTCTGTATAAAATTTATGAAGACACTTACCATTTTCCAGTTCTGATCAGTTGCTAAAATCAAATTTTACAACAGAGTAAATCTATTGAGAAGCTACTGTTTAAACAATAATCAATTAGAAGTATTTGTTATCGTACAACTAGAGAGATTAGAGCACAGTCCTTACCTGAGTTTAAAATAACAGTATGAAAGCACACTATCATTTTACAATAAGCTGTAACACAATCATTAGGAACTAATTTGCGACATTGAAATTCTATGTGTCTTTGCTCAATTACGACACACAAAATATAAGGGGAGACAGCTAAGACGAGAACTTTTGAAAAAATATGCTGTTGCAAAACTTGACATAATGTCTTGAAGAAAATCTGCAATCACAAGTTGTGAAACATATTTATATTGCCTGTCATGATTGCACTAATTTTTTAAAATGAACTCTTTCAGTTCAAAATGAAACATCAACAGATCTGACTATACTGGTTATATAGGATGCAGCATTTAAATTTCACTGATATGAACGGGTTATTTTTGTAACTTATAGCATCAGATCTGAGGATGATTCATGTTGAAACAAAATAACGCATTAAAAAAAATCAATGCAATCACAACGGACAATAAAAAATCTAAATGATTGTGTGGGTACCATTGCCAAAACTGTACTACTGAAAAGGTGAACTCAACCCCTTTGTAGCACGAACTAATGTGGTCTAATACTTGGTACAGCCACATTCCATCTACAACTAGTGCCAATTGATGCTTGCAAAATACAGAAGTCCTTAACTTCACAACAAATAATTTTCAGAGTGTAATGGTTGTACCATAAAAAGTAGTAGGTGAGCTTGACAAAAGAAACTATCAGCTCACACACATCTTTTAACATTACTCATTGAAACTATAAATTATAACTCACAACTTCATTCATTCATCTTCCATATATCCTATATGACGAAAGAGCCTCTACACAGTGTACCAAGTCAAAATATACACCATTATAGAGATGCAACTTCTGTAAATGAAATTATTAAAAACTAAGACCATCCACTGTCAATGTTCCTAGAACATTGTTGTCACACTTACTTTATCATCCAACAATCTTCACAATTATAAACTCATATCTGAACCAAAACAAATTGAAATAGGTGTTCCACAGGGCAGCATTCTGGGCCCATTGTTATTTCTAATTTATATCAATGATATACAGGCTCCAGACAGCTCAGCCAAAATTCTACTATTTGCAGATGACACGAATATCATAATTAGTGATATAAAAGAATCAGTGTGTACTACAACAGAAAAAATGCTCTCATACATACAGTCATGGTTTTATTCAAATAAGCTGACATTAAATACAAAGAAAACAAACTTTATACAGTATGGAAGCAAGTGTCAAGGGGAAAATATGTGCCTTATGCTGGATAGCAAACAAATAGAAAAAATGTGCACCACAAAGTTTCTGGGAATGCGAATTGACCACGATTTAAACTGGAATGAACACAGTGTATATCTTACTCAGAAACTTAGCTCAGCATGTTTTGCGTTTAGAATAATATCCAAGGTATGTAGCAAAGAATGTATTAGAGCGGTGTACTTTAGTTATTCCCAATCAGTTGCAAGCTATGGCATAAGTTTTTGGGGAAAAACCAGGTCAAGACTAAATGACATTTTTATTATGCAAAAAAGAGCTATTCATATCATGACACACAGCCCACCACAAACTCACTGTAGACCCTTATTCAAACAACTAAAGATACTGACAATACCATCGATATATATTTTTAAATGCCTGGAAATGATCAATAAAAATAACTGCGACCTCCAAACCACCTCAAGCTACCATGATCACAATACAAGGCATTGTAAAGACTTCCACATTTCCTATGTAGCAAAAACTAGAAGTCAGAAACATGTTAGCCACTTAGGAATAAAGCTTTTAAATGCACTCCCATCTCAAATTAAAGAATTGAAAGGCAAAAATAATTTCAAGTGTGAGGTAAAAAAATACTTGATGGAAAAATGCAACTACGGTATAAATGAATACCTGTCTCAGACTGTGTATTGAAACCTGTACTTATTTTTTAAAAATTCACACTAATTTAATTACGTTTTCAACTTCGTAATTATAGTACTTATGAAAAATCTGTTAAATATCCGTAATACGTTTTGTGTATAAGGCGTAGTTCCTGATCTATAATTGTTTATCATGAGCACGTACTTTTGTTTTTGTGTAATAAGTTCTTGTACACTACTTATGTACTACGTCTGTGGAATTTGTTTTGCTGTTTGTATATGTTTGTCCATTTATTATGTGTATGTGGTGTTATGTGTTTTTTTGTAATCAAATGACAAACCCTATATCACATGTGCCATCTATTGGATGCTAAATAAATAAATAAATAAAACATCCAAGAACGCTGCAAATCGGTGCCTTACACATTTAGCAAAGACACCAATACTTTAAGAATCCTACTGCTTTTCTTGTTAGATTCAACTGCTTTTCATTAGCAACAACATATGGTGCTTATCAATTTCACAGGTACACTGATTAATGCTGAAGGATAGCTATTGTGTACTGTATGAAGGTAGCTAACAAACAATCTTCTTCTTCTTCTTATTATTATTATTCTTTCTTTTCTCAAACGTTATGCCTGGTCAAAAATAAAAGTGACGCGGACCTTGATCAAGCATGACTTCCTTTTAACTGTACGGTATATGTTACATTGCATTTAGGAACTTTCGGGTTATTGAACATGTATCAATAATTACGGATTTCTGTAGTTGTATATATACGTTTGGATGTAGCTGTATTGCGTTGATGTACTGGTGGATATTGTGCGGTATGACTCCTGTAGTTGATAGTATAATCGGTATAATGTCAACTTTATCCTGATGCCACATATCCTTGACTTCCTCAGCCAGTTGGATGTATTTTTCAATTTTTTCTCCTGTTTTCTTCTGTATATTTGTTGTATTGGGTATGGATATTTCGATTAGTTGTGTTAATTTCTTCTTTTTATTGCTGAGTATGATGTCAGGTTTGTTATGTGGTGTTGTTTTATCTGTTATAATGGTTCTGTTCCAGTATAATTTGTATTCATCATTCTCCAGTACATTTTGTGGTGCATACTTGTATGTGGGAACGTGTTGTTTTATTAGTTTATGTTGTATGGCAAGTTGTTGATGTATTATTTTTGCTACATTGTCATGTCTTCTGGTGTATTCTGTATTTGCTTGTATTGTACATCCGCTTGTGATGTGATCTACTGTTTCTATTTGTTGTTTGCAAAGTCTGCATTTACCTGTTGTGGTATTGGGATCTTTAATAATATGCTTGCTGTAATATCTTGTGTTTATTGTTTGATCCTGTATTGCAATCATGAATCCTTCCGTCTCCCTGTATATATTGCCTTTTCTTAGCCATATGTTGGATGCGTCTTGATCGATGTGTGGCTGTGTTAGATGATACGGGTGCTTGGCATGTAGTGTTTTCTTTTTCCAATTTACTTTCTTCGTATCTGTTGATGTTATGTGATCTAAAGGGTTGTAGAATTGGTTATGAAATTGCAATGGCGTAGCCGATGTATTTATATGAGTGATTGCTTTGTGTATTTTGCTAGTTTCTACTCATTCTATAAAGAATTTTCTTAAATTGTCTACCAGTCCATAATGTAGGTTTTTTATGTCGATAAATCCCCTTCCTCCTTCCTTTCTGCTTAATGTGAATCTTTCTGTTGCTGAATATATGTGATGTATTCTATATTTGTGGCATTGTGATCGTGTAAGTGTATTGAGTGCTTCTAGTTCTGTGTTACTCCATTTCACAACCCCACATGAATAGGTCAATATTGGTATAGCGTAAGTATTTATAGCTTTTGTCTTGTTTCTTGCTGTCAATTCTGTTTTCAGTATTTTTGTTAGTCTTTGTCTATATTTTTCTTTTAGTTCTTCTTTAATATTTGTATTATCTATTCTATTTTTGCCTGTATCCTAGATATTTATAGGCATCTGTTTTTTCCATCGCTTCTATGCAGTCGCTTTGGTTATCCAGTAAGTAATCTTCTTGTTTAGTGTGTTTTCCCTTGACTATGCTATTTTTCTTACATTTGTCTGTTCCAAAAGCCATATTTATATCATTGCTGAATACTTCTGTTATCTTTAGTAATTGGTTGAGTTGTTGATTTGTTGCTGCCAGTAGTTTTAGATCATCCATGTATAGCAAATGTGTGATTTTGTGTTGGTATGTTCCAGTAATATTATATCCATAATTTGTATTATTTAGCATGTTGGATAGTGGGTTCAGAGCAAGGCAGAACCAGAAAGGACTTAATGAGTCTCCTTGGTATATTCCACACTTAATCTGTATTGGCTGTGATGTGATATTATTTGAATTTGTTTGGATATCAGGTGTGGTTTTCCAATTTTTCATTACTATGTTTAGCAACTGTATCAATTTAGGATCTACTTTATATATTTCCAATATCTGTAGTAACCATGAGTGGGGTACACTATCAAAAGCTTTTTGGTAATCAATGTATGTGTAGTGTAGCGACCTTTGTTTAGTTTTAGCTTGATATGTCACCTCTGCATCTATTATCAGTTGCTCTTTACATCCTCGTGCTCCTTGGCAGCAGCCTTTTTGTTCTTCATTTATAATTTTGTTCAGTGTTGTATGTGTCATTAATTTCTGTGTAATGACTGAAGTTAATATTTTGTATATTGTTGGTAGGCATGTTATGGGGCGATATTTTGCTGGGTTTGCTGTGTCTGCTTGATCTTTAGGTTTCAGATAAGTTATTCCTTGTGTAAGTGTATCAGGGACTGTGTATGGGTCTGCAATGTAACTGTTAAATAATTTAGTTAGATGTTAATGTCTTGAGGTGAACTACTTTAGCCAGAAATTTGCTATTTTATCTTTTTCAAGGGCTTTCCAATTGTGCGTAGAATTAATTGCTTGGGTGACTTCATGTTGCAAAATTATCAATTCAGGCATTTGTGGTATCATCTTGTATGTGTCTGTTTCTGCTTGTATCCACCGTGTTATGTTGTACCGGGTTTGACCATATGTTGCTCCAGAAGTGTTCCATGTCTGTTATGTTTGGTGGATTGTCTATTTTAATGTGTGTGTTATCTATTGTCTGGTAAAATTTCTTTCAGTTTGTGTTGAATGTTTGGTTTTGTTTCCTTCTATTTTCACTTTTTTTGTATCTTGTAAGTCGTTTGGCTAATGCTTGTAATTTCTGCTTCTCTTCATCTAATTGCTCTATCGCTTCTTGTTGTGAGATTTTACCTAACCTTTTTCGTTTTTTGTCTGATATTTCATTTCTTATAAATTGTGTTAGCTGTCCGATATCTTTTCTCAGTTTTTCTATTCTGATCTGCAGCCTGTGTTGCCAGGCTGGTTTTGTGGGTTTCTTCTGTGTATTGGTTGGTTCTGATCTCTGCCTAGTGTGTATATTTAGTGTAGTGAGTGCTCCGATATAAACCAGTAGTTGTAACTCTTCCATAGTTGTATTTCCATTTATTTTGTTGTGTATGACTGTGTTGATATTTGTTGTTGTTGTTGTTTCGACTTGTGGGTTATTTGGGGGTCTATGCAAAAATGGTCTAATGTCTGTATTTGTGTCTTTGTATTCTATATATGTCAGCTGAAATTTTTCTTCTATATCTAACATGTGTGTCACTTCGTGTTCTATTTGTGCTTGTTTTGGTGGCTGTCTTAAGATTTCGTTTTCCTCTGATTGTTTAATTGATGCGTGTTGTTCTTTGTTTGTTTGCTCTGGGATGTTTGAGTCCATTACTGTATTTTCTTCTTCTTCTGATTGCACATTATTTTGTTCCAGCATTTGTTGTACTTGTTGTTTGATGTTTTCTAATTCTGACTGGGGTATCCTGTTTGTTTTTTTTTTTTTTATTACATGGATCTGATCAGCAAGTCGTTATTCTGCTAAAAATATTAATTCTGGGTATCTGGTACTAAATGTTATGTATACTTGTGATCTGTATCCAGTTGTGTTGGTTCCTAAGTTTGTTGCTTGGTAATAACAGATCATGAGGTGTCTGTTAACTTCATCTGACCATCTCTGTCTTTGTTTTCCTTCTAGAGTGGTTGCAGGAAGCATATCCTGCAAAACACCTCTATTTGAATTTAAATCATTTCCCGTGTGGCTAGCAGTGTCGTTACCATTGTGAACGGGCATAGGGTTCAAGCGTCGTCCCCGACCATGACAGCGCTTGTCCGAGGCTTCATTAGTTCTGTCCTGAACCAACTAATCACACTAAAAGGGGGGTTAGCCCTAGTAGTGGTTTGTTCTTTTCGTCACCTTTTATGACTGGCAGAACATACCGGAGGCCTATTCTTTTCCCGGGCCTCCACGGGGTTATTATTATTATTTCTTTACTTTCTCAGACGTTAAGTCTGGTTGAGAATGGAAAGTGACGCGGACCTTGATCAAGCGTCACTTCCTATTAACTGTACGGTATGTGTTATATTGCATTTAGGAACTTTCGGGTAATTGAACATGTATCAATAATTACGGATTTCTGTAGTTGTATATATATGTTTGGATGTAGCTGTATTGCATTGATGTACTGGTGGATATTGTGTGGTATGACTCCTGTAGTTGATAGTATAATTGGTATGATGTCAACTTTATCCTGATGCCACATGTCTTTGACTTCCTCAGCCAGTTGGATGTATTTTTCAATTTTTTCTCCTGTTTTCTTTTGTATATTTGTTGTATTGGGTATGGATATTTCGATTAGTTGTGTTAATTTCTTCTTTTTATTGGTGATTATGATGTCAGGTTTGGTATGTGGCGTTGTTTTATCTGTTATAATGGTTCTGTTCCAGTATAATTTGTATTCATCATTCTCCAGTACATTTTGTGGTGCATACTTGTATGTAGGAACTTGTTTTAAAAGTTTATGTTGTAAGGCAAGCTGTTGATGTATTATTTTTGCGACATTGTCATGTCTTCTGGGGTATTCTGTATTTGCTAGTATTGTACATCCGCTTGTGATGTGATCTACTGTTTCTATTTGTTGTTTACAAAGTCTGCATTTATCTGTTGTGGTATTGGGATCTTTAATAATATGCTTGCTGTAATACCTGGTGTTTATTGTTTGATCCTGTATTGCAATCATGAATCCTTCTGTCTCACTGTATATATTGCCTTTTCTTAGCCATGTGTTGGATGCGTCTTGATCGATGTGTGGCTGTGTTAGATGATACGGGTGCTTGCCATGAAGTGTTTTCTTTTTCCAATTTACTTTCTTCGTATCTGTTGATGTTATGTGGTCTAAAGGGTTGTAGAGGTGGTTATGAAATTGTAGCGGTGTAGCCGATGTATTTATATGAGTGATTGCTTTGTGTATTTTGCTAGTTTCTGCTCGTTCTATAAAGAATTTTCTTAAATTGTCTACCTGTCCATAATGTAGGTTTTTTATATCGATAAATCCCCTTCCTCCTTCCTTTCTGCTTAATGTGAATCTTTCTGTTGCTGAATGTATGTGATGTATTCTATATTTATGGCATTGTGATCGTGTAAGTGCATTGAGTGCTTTATTATTATTATTATTATTATTATTATTACTATTGTTATTATTGTTGTTGTGTTACGTGTGTATCAAGTGTCCAAAAACTGGAGAGGATTCCTGCCTTAGGCAAGACACAGTTCTGTAGTTTTGTTTCCATCCAGACATGTTTTGGCACTTTTTGTCAATCCTCAGTAGGTTTATTTGTTTATTTTTTTGTGCAAAATTGTTGTTACATGTTAACCACTTGTCGCGGTTATTGTCAAATAGAGAGAGAGAGAGAGAGAGAGAGAGAGAGAGAGAGAGAGAGAGAGAGCGAGAGAGGGGGGGGGGGACGGAGGAGTAGAGGGAATGGTGTGGAGGTGTGGAGCACAGGAGGAGAATTTAATTATTGAGGGTGACAATATGAAGTTTTGGGGTGGGGTCACTTGTATAGTTCCTCTATTGTGGGAAAAAGTGTTTTATTGCATAGTAATGTGTATTTGTTTATTAATTTCCTTCCTTGGGCTACTGATTTTTGGATGTAATAATTTTCTTCTATTGTTAGTTTTTGGTGTAGGTCACTACTAACTTTAATAATTTTCTGTGTTCATTGGATGGAGATTCTGTGCTAGTAGGTGACCAGCAAATGCTGAGTGAGAGCTATTACTTTTCAATGCTCTGAGATGTTCTGTATACCTGGTTCTAATATTCCTGCATTTTTGACCCACATACACAAAATGACAGACTGGGAAAACATACTGAGTGGCTGTATTTGACAGTATTGGTGGTACATTTTCCCAGTCTGTACTGCGTTGTGTTATGGATTCAGTATGCTATGTTGAGTCCTTGTCTCTTCAGTGTATTGCCTACCCTGTGTGTAACTTTCTTGTTATAGGTGATTACGTGCCATTTGTTGCTTTCTGTCCACTGATTTGTTGTGAGATGTGTCGTATTTGTGTATGTTATGTTTCCTGATTATGTGTTGCCTGTTTCTGTATTTTTAGTTTATTTCATCTACTGTCTTTGGGTCATATCCATCTTCCTGAGCTGTGTGTTATATTGTATTCAGTTCTTCAGTGCGGCCATGTTTGTTCATAGATGTTTTGTTCAGTGTGTGTGGCAAATATCTCGAAACTGGATTGTTTATGGGTTATGTGGTGACTGGACTGGTTATGAATGTTGGTGCTGATGATTGTACATTTCCTATAAATTGTGAACTCATGTTTGTTGTTTCTCTTGTTAATGGTGAGGTCTAAGAAATTTAGTTTTCTGTGTTCAATGGTGAACTATATTTGTGATTAGATAGTGTTTATGTCTTTGTGGGCTTCTTTTATATGAGACAGTGATTCATCTATCTACACATTATAATTCCCATATATCTGCAGCAATATTTTGTTTTGTACTGCACTGGTTTAACTATTTTGTCA
This sequence comes from Schistocerca nitens, assembly GCF_023898315.1. Taxonomy (NCBI): domain Eukaryota; kingdom Metazoa; phylum Arthropoda; class Insecta; order Orthoptera; family Acrididae; genus Schistocerca; species Schistocerca nitens. The sequence goes on along the minus strand of NC_064622.1, from coordinate 515,158,834 downwards.
AAGGATTTTCTGTGTGACTGATGAAAATTTCAGCTGGGAGGCCACAGATTGCAGATCCCACAGATAGTCGTTCTTATTGCAGGTAAAACTTGTTGCTGAATATGAAGTAGTTTTGTTCTATAATGAGCATGAGTATGGTTGATATTTGTTCTATTTTTTTGCACATATGTTTCCTGGTAACTGCAAGATTCTTTATATGATGTTGGTGCTTTCTTCTGTTGAAATGTGACTGTGCATGGGCAGTGTGACAAATGAAATTAATGTCACTGTGTTTGCAATGTTTTCATTACTTCTATTAAGCCACTCGAGTCCTTTACACTTCTGTTTTCAGTGTGCTTGTATTTGTCTGTGTCCGTTTTGATAGCTGAGTGGTCAGCGCAGCGAATTGTCACACTGGGGCCCGGGTTTGATTCCCGGCTGGGTTGGAGATTTTCTCCATTCAGGGACTGGGTGTTGTGTTGTCCTCATTATCATTTCATCATCATCAGTGGAAGGCAACAGGAAATCACCACTGGAATCACTTCCCAAGACGCTCAAGCGGTGGACCTCACTGATGAGGCTTCCCCCATGACAAGACCTTCCGTAAGGCAGAACACAGTGCGCGCGCGCACGTGTGTGTGTGTGTGTGTGTGTGTGTGTGTGTGTGTGTGTCGTTTAATATTGTGCTGGTGCATCGTTAAAGTTTATCAGTGGTCATATTAGGATATTTGGTTTGTGAATTTTAGGTAATAATTTTAGAGAGGGGCCGGGGACTTTTCTTGCATCATTATTTTCATATGTGTGTGTGTGTGTGTGTGTGTGCAAATTGTTTCTATGGTTTCCAGAGTTTTTTTTTTTTTTTGTAAGTTTCTTTGGTATCGGTTTGTTGGATCACTTGTTAATTCTGTGATGTTATTACTTGGCAAAAACAAATTTTAAAAAATGCACGCGTAACGACAACAGTGAAAGAAATACGCACATTACCTCTACACACAAACAAGGCAGAAAACACCACTATACCAAAAACTGCAAATAACACACCAAATAAGTCAGTGTACAGTGATTCTCTGCTGGAAATGAACAATAAACAGAAGAATAATAAGTATTTTGTTGTTTACAGGTGACAGGCTGTGGCTTCTGAGGTGGATTAAAAGCTACCATCATAAACAACCAATAGCATCATGTGACATAAACAAACAACTGTATATATCAAATTTATTCCCAAAATTTGCTATAAACTTAAAATGTTTAGACCCACTGTAAATGAACAATACAGAATGCCTCAAGTCAGTGACACTTCTCAACTCTGTACTGTATGCAAATTAGTGTAAAATATTTGAGAATAATTGTTCCTTTTACAAACATAAATATTTTGTGCCAAAAGTTCGTATAACACCCCCCTCCCCCCATATGTTAACATGTTACAACAATTCTGCGGAAAGAAAATCCATACTAATATTATAAATGCAAAAGTAACTGTCTGTTACACTTACACGACTAAACCACTGAGCCAGTTTGATGAAATTTGTTATGGAGATAGCTTGAACACCAGTGTAGTACAACATATTTATTGGTTTGAAGACTATAACATGAAATTTGGAACAATAATTACTCTTTGAAAAAGTCTTTTACACTCCGATTGTTGAACTTTTAACATATTTGTAAAATGCTTCTATTCTTTGACATGTTCTACATACTGTAATATGATTCAACAAAATGAATGCTATTTTTATACAATCCTCTATGTGTTTGATCCATATTTACATACTACCTGTAACTCTTTATGTTATGTTTTTACGACACTACTGCTGAATTTATTCTGATAGTATCTGGTATGGAGCAAAGAGAGAGAGAGAGAGAGAGAGAGAGAGAGAGAGAGAGAGAGAGAGAGAGAGAGAGTTAGTTTTATCTCTCTGGTATGGAGATAGCTTGACCACTGAGGTAGACCATAGAGTACTGCAGAAAGTTTTCTCTCTCTCAGTATTGTGAACATCTTTTAATATGGTATTTGTGAGTGGCATGCAAATGACACTGGCACGATGGTTGGCTACTCTTAATGTCTATAGATTATTCCATGACACTGCAAATCCAACGTTGCTGTGAGCATTTTGGTGAAAGTACAACAATAAAATCAGACGGTAAGCCCGAGAATTTAAAACTACGCTATAAGCCTCGCAAACGTAAGTCTGATTTTGCGCATAGTTCTGAAAGAGCTCAAGCTGTGAAAGTTACTCAAATCCAACAAACCTCAGAACAATCTCATGTCTGCTGGATCTTGGATGCTGGATCTTGGATACATAATGTCAGGTCGTCTTACGAGCTACAGAGACATTAGAGTAGTCACAAGTCAAATTGCATTTTAGTCACTGAGCGTCACACGTCTATCATAGCTTCCAAGACTTTTGAAGACTCACAACGGTGACATCCTTTAAAGCCTGTACCGCAAACTGAGATTCATACCTTTATCTCAATTTCAGGTCAATGGAATGAAAACTGAATCTAATATAATCTAATTTAATCTGGTGAGGCTGCATTTGATTATGATCTATTAAATAACTATGTTAATCATAAATTAGTCATCACAGAGAGTAGCATAAAAATTTAGACACAATAATGCATTAAAAAGGAAGGGAGAAATGGTTGGAATGTGTTCTGGTGGCAAAATCTTGTATCCAGTACTAGGTGAGCCAGAAAAACCCTAAAAACTATACTTCTGCGTGGATGTAATGAGTTGAGGCATTTTTTAAAAATATAATTAGAAATTATAAAGCAAGTTTTTTTTTATTCGACATACAGCAAAATAATATAAACACATTCATTATGTACCTACATACCAGCATTACATATATTTTTTATAAATACGTCTCTACACCAATATACACACACAGACATCTTGTAAAATTACTAGCTCGCTTACTCACCATCACTCATCATAATAAAACTACTCATATGTGAGCGAAGCAGCAGGTAGCAGCCAGTAAACTAATAAACCCACTGAATGTAGCTAAAAAGGTACTGAAACAAGTCTGAGTGAAAACAAACCTACAAAATGGCGACTTGCATAATGTGGAACTCCTCTCCAATTTTTCTTAGCTATCACGGAAACAAGACTAACTGCAACATTCACAAGATGAGTATCCAGAAATTTCATAACTCTCCACACTATGACCTTCTTTTAGACTATTTCAATAACACGATTAGCACACATTCGAAAAGCTGCTCGAAAATAAAGTTACTGCATTCTGAATGCTATTACATCAAAATAAGACAACTCCATTGTGAAAACTGTATCACACTGTAATAAGACACAAATGGCAAAGCCACGATGAACCAAAGTTTATTCTTCTTCCACATACAAGCAAATGACCTAGAAACAGTCCAGGTACGATACAAATAATTGCTGACAATAAGAACAAACAAGTACAAGAGCAAGTGCTGGCTGCAATCTGCTTGTGAAAAGGAGGGCTCTGGTAGTTAAGGTGGGCAGATGTTGAAACATCCACGGCCTCTGCAGAGGATGCTGTAGCCGATGACAGCTGCTGCGAGAGACTCCGGGCCAGAACTGGTGAGTACGGGGGCAAGCAGGGATGCAGTCAGTTGTGGTGGTGTGCCACCAGCCCATCACTGGCCTCAGCAACTTGGGACTGTCACCTGAATCCATTTCAGTCAGCGGCCAAACCCCCAAGCCCAGACCGCAGAGACAAGAGTGAACTGCGACGAGGGATGTGCCAAAAGTGGCAGTGGGGTGGCACGAGCAGATGCAGGAGGGTGTGTGACTGGCGACCGTGGAGCATCTCCAGGGGACTTCGATCCTCCACCGGCGTAAACTTGTAGCAACTCGAGAAGCGTGTCGAGGCATTGTCTGTGGAGGAGTCTGTGACATACTTCTTCACTCGAACCTGGAATGTGCGGACGAGACGCTCCACCGTACCACTAGTTTGGTGGGGGAAGGGGGGGTGGGAAGGAGGTGCAGTCGCGTGGCAAATGCCTCTATGGGTGTAGAAATCGTGGAAGTTCTGAGACGTGAAATGTAGACCTTTACCTATCGTAATTATATAAGGCAGTCTTTAAATAGTAGAAATTTTGGAGATGGCCTGAATCACAGCTGCGGCTGACATCAAAGGACAGCAGATAATGTATGGAAACTTAGAGAAAGCATCAACAACCAGTAATAGTTAAGGAAGGGTCCCACAAAATCAACAGGCACGTGTTCCCACGGATGCTGCAGTGTGGGCTACAGAGAAAGCATTGTGGGGGCTGCTGCCTGTTGGGTAGTACACTGACACCAAGTCAAATAAAGATGTACAATGTCACCATCAATACCAGGCCAAAACAAGTTCTGACAGGCCAATAACATAATCTACAAGAACCTCCAATGTCCTTGATGAAGGAGCACATTCCACTGTAGGATGGCTGGGATCGCAACTTTAGGTGACGGTCCGAATGTTGTTAAGAGAACATCAAATAGCAAAAGGCAGTGATAGGGCAAAATAGTTACGCAAAGGATCAGAAGCCCTGCCCGAAGGACTGTCCAGCTGACAGTGCTGAATGAGGTGAACAACTCAACGCAAAATAAGATGGGGACGGACAGCTGCTGTGATTCGGGAGCCTATAATAGGAAACCACTCCACTGTGTGTTGCACCTTAATATCTAAGTGAAAACAAAGGCGTTCAACCCTATCAAAAGTGGGATCTGGTCCCATCGGAAGCCGGGACAGCACTTTGGCACTGGTATGCTGTGCGGTGGGCCAAAGTGTATTTCACAGTCGTAGTGAGACAGCCCAGTGCTGGAGGCAATGTGCTGTTTTGTCGAGCAACAAAGCAGAAGGTCTGAACAACAAAACTGAGGGCTCATAGCCAGTAATGAAGTGGAACTTAGACCCACACAAGAACAATCAAAACTTTTTTCAAGGCATAGATGATAGCAAACACTTCGTTTTCAACTTGGGAGTAGCACTGCTGGGCGGAATTGAGTTTTTTTGACACACAAGCTATCAGACATTCAGATTAATCTTCATATCAAAGTGCTAGAATGTGCACGAATCCATATTGAGAGGCATCTGTAGCCAACGCGGCCAAGACGGAAAGTAGCCAAACATGGAGGAGAATGTAGTTTATATTTCAAAAGCATGAAGGCGTGCTCGCAGCTCAGTGTCTACTGAAAAGGAACATTCTCGTGGAAAAACTCGTGGAGGGGATAGATCAAATGCAGCCACACCCAGAAAAAGATTGTGACAGTAAACAATTGTACTGAAAAATGCTTGGAGTTCTTTGACATTTGTAGGGTGAGGCAGAGCTGTGACATGATTTCATTAAAAATAAGCACCATTCCGAGACACCTTAATACCCAAATACACAATATATTCCTGAAAAATGCATGACTTGGTCAAGTTGCATTTCAACCCTGCAGCAGGTAAGATCATGAACAAGATGCATAAGTTATGTAACTACTCTTCCATTGATGCACCTGTTATGATGATATGATTGAGATAGTTGATGCATCCCAGACTGACATTGTCAATTGTTCCAAAAAAATGCTGAAAAATTACTGGTGCACTAATCAAACAGAAGGCACTGATATTGGTACAACCCAAAGGGAGTGTTAATTACAAGAAGCCATTTCGGATCCTCATCCAAAGGAACCTGTAAATAGTCAGTTTCAGAGAAAAACTGGCCCTTAGTGAGTTTAATCAATAACTCGTCCAGATGGGGCAAGGGGTAAGTGACAATGATAGAGTGAGCATTAATTGAAACTTTTAAACTTGCCACAGGGGCAAAGCTCATCAGTCAGTTTTTAAACAATCACAAGGCGGGTAGCCCACTCACTCAATGTAATAGGTTATATGATCCCAACAACATCAGCCAGTCCAATTCTGATTTCACTTGATCACGCACAGCCCTAGAATACGGCATGCATGGGAAAAAATGGGCCACGAAGTTAGTGGCACAATTTAACACACTCGAGAAGACGTATGGGAACCCAGAACACAGAGAATCTGGCTTTCGGTAAGGGATCTGATTGAATATGAAGGACACCTTATTCAAAATAGAAAAGCACTAAAAGCACCCAGACTGAATAAATCTGCAGTAACAGCATCACAGACTACCAAAAAAGTCAAGGAATAAACCACACATCTACACATAGTGGGAGCCATAAATTGCCCCAAAATCAAAGTATGCTGCTTGTTGTAACCCACCAAATATCGAGTAACCGCAGACAAAGCCGGAGATCAGAGCACTTTGTCCATCACTTGTACTTTGATAAATAGTTTGTTACGATTCGTAAGCACCGAAGATACACATTTACCATCCATGTCCAGGTAGATACCATTTTCCTTGACTTCCGGAAGGCATTCGATACAGTTCCGCACTGTCGCCTGATAAACAAAGTAAGAGCTTACCGAATATCAGACCAGCTGTGTGGCTGGACTGAAGAGTTTTTAGCAAACAGAACACAGCATGTTGTTCTCAATGGAGAGACGTCTACAGACGTTAAAGTAACATCTGGCGTGCCACAGGGGAGTGTTATGGGACCATTGCTTTTCACAATATATATAAATGACCTAGTAGATAGCGTCGGAAGTTCCATGTGGCTTTTCCCGGATGATGCTGTAGTATACAGAGAAGTTTAGCATTAGAAAATTGCAGCAAAATGTAGGAAGATCTGCAGTGGATAGGCACTTGGTGCAGGGAGTGGCAACTGACCCTGAATAATAGACAAATGTAATGTATTGCGAATACATAGAAAGAAGAATCCTTTATTGTATGATTATATGATAGCAGAACAAACACTGGTAGCAGTTACTTCTGTAAAATATCTCTGAGTATGCATACGGGACAATCTGAAGTGGAATGATCATATAAAATTAATTGTTGGTAAGGCGGGTGCCAGGTTGAGATTCATTGGGAGAGTCCTTAGGAAATGTAGTCCATCAACAAAGGAGGTGGCTTACAAAACATTCGTTCGATCTATACTTAAGTAATGCTCATCAGTGTGGGATCTGTACCAGGTCAGGTTGATAGAGAAGATCCAAAGAAGAGCAGCGCATTTCGTCACAGGGTTATTTGGTAAGCGTTATGGAAATGTTTACCAAACTCAAGTGGCAAACTCTGCAAGAGAGGTGCTCTGCACCGTGGTGTAGCTTGCTGTCCAGGTTTCGAGAGGGTACGTTTCTGAGATATCGAATATATTGCTTCCCCCTACTTATGCCTCCCGAGGAGATCACGAATGTAAAATTAGAGAGATTCAAGCGCACACGGAGGCTTTCCGGCAGTCCCGCGAACCATACGCAACTGGAACAGGAAAGGGAGGTAATGACAGTGGCACGTAAAGTGCCCTCCCCCACACACCGTTCGGTGGCTTACGGAGTATAAATGTAGATGTAGATGTACATGTAGGGGGTGGGGAATGACACACAGATGCTACATGTCCTTTTCTCCTACAGTTGATCCAAGTTGCCCAGCACTTAGGACACTCATGTTGATTGGAACTGTATGGGCAAAATGGGAGCACAGAGTGCGACCGTAGTTGTTGTTGTTTAGCATGTTCCCATCCAATGTGGCATGGAAGCCATGTTTGTACAGCCGCCACGTTGTCCTTCCCACAAGAACAGACTGTCGCCTGACAACCAGGAACAACAGTCACCACGGCAATGTCACACTAAGTCACAATCTTACCACCAGCAGCACAAGATACTTCAAAAGACAGAGCAATATTTAACACTTAAGTCAAAGAGGGATTCTTGCAATGTAGTGTACTCTGATGCACCCCTTTGGGAAGAACTAATCAAATGGTGGCATCACAACCACAGAATCAGTATAGGAATTATGATGAGGATTGATAACAAACTGGCAATTGCAATTGCAGCCATGGAAATCAAGCCACCTAAGCCCCATAGGTTTTTTAGCACTGTTGATGACAACAATAGAATTCTACCTACACACACACACACACACACACACACACACACACACACACACACACAATGCAATGACAGGCATGTCTTTAGACACAGATTTCTGGAGGAGAAATCCAAGAAAGGAAGAAAGCCTTACATGTTTTGTTCTTCCACACACAAGCAAACAACAGTTGAGAACACAGACACAAACAACGAAACACCCTAATTACTGATATAAGCAGCTGCTGACAAAAAGTATAAACACAGTATGAGAGTGAGTGCCTGCTGCACAACACCTATAAAGAGGAGGGCTCCAGTAGACAGCACAATGGATGCTGTGTTGTGTCTATAAGTCAGGTGGCCCACCACAGGCAGCCTCTGGTGACAGGCCAGCACAAATGCCATTGGCAAAATATTTTAAGCGTAGTGCACTCAGGATCTGGTGCCGTGCAACGTATTACACAACTGGTTATAGCACAAACATTTTACACGGTGATCAATAGTGGAGATGCTGAGTCGCTGATAGGCACAACAGAAATATTTTCACACTTAAAGCTTTCGGCAAATGGCCTTTGCCAACAATAGATGCACATACGCGCACACATCTTTACATTCCATCCTGGATTTTCCACTGTTTAATTCTCCAGCATCTCAGGCCAGCATTCTGGCCCGTATGAGGGGTGCTTGCTTGTGTGAGTGATTGTTGCATGTCTCTCTTTTACTAATGAAGGCAGTGGACAAAAGCTATATATGTGTCCTTTCCTACATTGTTAATATTCCTACCTGGAGTTCCCATTGTTTGATTTTAAATGAGTCTGTCATTCTTAAAAGATAGAAAAAAGATAACTCACCTGGCATGTGTGCACACAGATAATAGCAAAAACCCAACGAAGATAACTCCAACATTTACATTATAAATAATTTTAAATTACAAACAGGTATAAATGATGGGTGATATTAGTTATAGATTTTATCAGTATCAATCTGAAAATACGAGGCAGTAAATATTGAAAACATTTGCGAACTCTAAAAGGAAAAAGTAGAATGGGAAACATACCCTGTGTCTCACCTGGATGGAAATTATTTTTCACTCCATTTCGCCTAACACACACTTCTGAACTGACAGCTGCAGACATGTACGAATTCATCTCTATAGCACAAAGTGTCCGTCCAGCCTGAGTGTCAGCGCTGTTATAGCGCTGGTGACACTCTCTTATCTTCCGCAGGTTCCCAGAACTATCATTAGAATTGCTTTTGATGTAGAACATTGGAAAGCCCCAGTCAATTTGCAGGAGTCCCATTCCCTCAGGGTTCCACGGGGCATTGTCGTCACACTTCTTCTGTCCTGAGTACCGATTGGGGCAGGTATCGTCAGGTGAATAGTGTTGTGGCAGATCAGTAGCTGTGTCATATGCGAGCAACACACCACTGACCTTTCCGGAATCACGCAGTGGCAACAGCACATCCCTGCAGAGAAATGTGAAAGTAAGTTGTGCTTTCAAGCTACCAAATGTTAAGGCAGAAATTATTTACATTCATGTTATGTCACCTATGTTAGTAACAAAGCTGCAATATTTCAATTTCAATATATTTTTTTAAAAAAATAAACTTAATAATTTGGACAGCTTATCCATATGACAAAAATCTATTTTGTTAGCCTACAGATAATAGACGATGACATATGCAAAATGGTGAGATCCTGTTACATCCATATGCAGATGATACTGCAAGTGAAGCAAAAGACATAAAACATGTGAAGTAACAGCAGAAGAGGGAATAATACATGCCCACTCTGTAAATGAAAAGATATCAAAGTATATGGTAATGTCTTACACTAAGGTCAGCGGAACACAACACAACTTAAAGATATGTACTATCATTTGTTTTAATTACTTGCGTACCCTTTTATCCTACGAGAATTTTTACACAGATTTTAGGGCTCAGACTGGAGTTACATGCTCTTGCACAAACATATCCAACAAACTCCCATCTAACAAACCAATAAACTGGGAATCCCTACCAATTCAAAAGAAAATTAAAAGCATATTACATTGGCCACTCCTACGACTTACTTTATTATTCAGATCCAGGCATAGAAAATTCCTGTTACTGCACTGCAAGTGATGATGTGCATTATAAATGCTGCATGACAAGTACTAGTGTACTGCAAAATAGTTTTCTGCACTTAGAGATATAAGTAGCTTATTTTCTCCCAAAAATAGCAATATAGTAAAGTAAATATTAAGCAGTCAGCATCAAAACACTGTCTCATGTATACCTAATGGTCAGGAGAAGCACAGATGTGCAACTGATTTAAATTTATACAAGGTATCTATTCTGAAAATAAAATTAAAACAATATGAAGCATAGTTATAGAGGAAATTGGAAAGCTTACTAAGGAACTATTTCTAGTAAATAAAAGTAATAATCAAGTAGTCCATGAAACTAAACCTACCACAAGCTGTTCTAACAATCACTTTCTAAATGTAACTTAGAAACTTTGTACAGTCAGTAAAAAGAAAAAGTATTGAAATATACGCAACACTTTACACTATAAGCATTCAATCGATCTGAGCTCACTCCAACGTCTTCCAATGAAATCAAGAAAATAATCATTAGCTCTCTTAAAAGAAAAAAATTTCATGGGGTGGATAACACTCCAAGTAAAATGTTAAGGGCATGTTGTTCTGGTATAGTTATTTAATGCTTCACTTGCACAAGGTATCTTTCTAGACAGACAAAAGTACACCATTGTCAGACCCCATCTAAGAATGGCACAACAGACATTAATAACTACTGACCTGGTCCACTATTATTTAATAATGACCGAAAGTACCTGAAAATATAGGAGTCCGAATTAATCAGTTTTCAGAAGAGCCTCTCCACTGAACGTGGCCTCTACCATTTCACTGCACTATCTTATAAAGTACTTGAATTATGAGATTTCACAAACTGGGATTTTTTGTGATGTATCTAATGCATTTTACAGTACAAATCACAACATCCTTTTGATGAAGCTTAAAGTTTATGTCTTTACAGATATAATAAGTATGTGCTTCACTTACTATTCAATTGATAGTAACCTAAGAAATACATTAACAGGCTCTCGTGATAAATTTTATTCTTATTGGGACAAATTACTAGTCATTCCAAGGGGTTCAATTCTGGTACCACTTCTATCCTTGCCATAAACAACAAAAAATTATCAGTAAATGAAACATTCGAAATCATTATTGACTGGTTCTCAGTAAATGCTCTATGATGTAAAAAAAAAGCCTTTTGTTCAGTCTCTACAATGGAAGATATATCAGCATTAATTCCAAAACAGCATGGAACAAAGGAAGTATGTAAAAACTTACTGTTCAAAAATACCTGAGTGTGCATACTGATCAGAACTTGAATTAGGAATGATACAGAGCGATTCAGGAGTAATGTCGCATAATTTGTGAGGTGAATTCTACATATGAAAATAAACTGAAAAAGTCCTATAAATATCTGTCCAGTTTTTGATTGTTACAGAACTGCAGTATGTTGAAGGCTACTCACATCCATGAATGGTTATGAAGACAAATGTAAATATTACTTATGGAAATGCTTTGTAGGTGCTGTGGCAGACAGAATAATGGTGGGACAGATGATTGGTCCATCCTACAACAGGTGTTCAAAAAGTCTCCCACTCATCCCAATGCGCTTGTCAGTGCATTGGAGTGTGTGTTGTGTTGCACATCGAAGATCTTATAGCTGGGTCTTAATGTGGGCAACAGCGTCGGTGATGTGAGTGACAAGTTCTTCGCCTGTGTCCACCTTCGGAGTGTACACCCCCCCCCCTAAACAGCCCTATAAACAGAAGTCTAGCAGGGTTAGGTCGGGTGATCTGTCAGGGCAGTTGATGGGTCTGCCACAGCCAACCCACAATTGAGGAAATTTGTTATTCGGATACTGAGATGCTTGTTTGGTACAGTGAATCAGTGCTCCATCATGTTGCAAGTACATTTCATGTTGTTGCTCTAATGTCAAGCCTTCTGAAAGCGCAGCTAGTCTTCTATCAGGAAATGTGCATATGATGTAGCCATCATGCAATTTGGCAGGTACACATGTCCTATCAACAGCTCCTCAATCATACCACACAAGACCTTCACTGAGAACCTAATTTGGAATTTTGTTTCCCAAGTGTCATGTGGGATCTCCATCATATTGTATGAGAACTGCAGGTGTTCATGATACCACTACGTGTCAATCTGCACCCATCTATAAATAAAATTACTGCAATATGTCTCTGTGTGCAGCCAACCTTTCACAAAATTTTTGTCTGCTTGCTTAATCACCTCAGTTCAGATGTTTCATGGGCTGCACAAGGAATGGGTACAAGCCCTCAGAAAGCAGTGTACACCAATCACACATTTGTGGAATGCTGCTGAGTCTTGAGGGCAACACTCAGCACAACCAGGAGCACCTCTGAAGATGTCCAACGTAGCTTTGAATGGAACATCAGGGATAGAAGAGTTCCATGGGCCACGGCCATACAACCCAGAAGAATTCTTCGCAGTATGTATGTGGTTGGGTTACATTTATCAAATTTTATTGTAGATTAATCTTAACAAAAAAATCCAGCTATGTAAATGTCCAGCATGTAGCACTGTTTTTATAGAGAAAATGTATCTTATTTATTCGAATGCATAGTTTCGTGGCGATGTATACTGATAAAATTTTCTTGGGCTTCCAGTCACATCCAGTGGTTTAAAATAAAAGTTGTTATGAACATAATTGACAGAACACACAAAGAACTGAAATAAAGATAAAGATCAGGTATAACTGAGGCAGCAGAGGCATTTATTTTACTAGGTTACAAGCAACTGGTGTAAGAATAAATAGTATTAAGGTGTATATTGATAGTTTGTTGTTAATAATGTATAACTGTACTTTGCCATTTTGTACAGTCTGTCTGTCTCATTTTTTTTTAGATGTTTGTATATTACCAACTGCCTACTTCACTTGTTACATTTTTGTATTTATTCTTCCCATCAATCAAATTTAATGCTGCATGCATTAGCCTGTATTTCTACAATTTTTTGTATTTTTTTAACAGTTCCTCTGCTGTCCTCGCTATTTTATCTACAATCTTGTACTATTGCATTTCTTTCATCTGTTACAGTCATTCATTACAACATCCTCCCCTTGAAATTCTCTACAACATGTGGTTGTTTCAACTATTTAGGCCTCGTCTCATTTACATCTCACATCTCTCAAATTCCTTCAGCTTTAATTTGCGTTTGATGATCAATAAGGTCCACAGCTGCTACTGGAATTGTTTCACAGTGTAAAATATGATTTTTACATTTCATCTTACTGCTGCAAAATTTCAACAGACCTGGTGTCTCCAGGTCTCTTCCACATATACACACTTCTTTCATGATTTCCATGGTGCAAAATTCTGTAACATTCTACCTGGTGGCTTCCCTTTTCATTTCTTACCCCCAGCTTAAGTACTATTTTTTCCTTCTCATTTTGTTGTCCTACTGAATTCGAGTTTCCCATCACCAACTTTCAATCTTCCTTAACATCCTGAAAAATTTCTTTTAACTCATACATGTCCAATGGCTTCCTCATCTGCAGAGTGAGTAAGCAGATATACTTTCGTTACTGTTATCAGCCATGGGTTTGTGACCATCTTTATTACAATGAACCATTCATTGTGTAAAGTTCTCTGACCTATTTACTTGATTTAAAATTCCATATTGCAATCTGTAAAATGCCACATTTGATTTTTCTGATGATTGCATCTGCCTGAGTAGCTTCCCCTGGAGGTCTGAATGGGGCACCATTTTTCCCAAGAGGGTACCATCGTCATTGAGCCATAGATTTGAGCTGTACGTCCTCAGGGAACTTAATAGTTTTAATATCTCGTTGCTTTCAACCATTTCACAGTGTCAACACTGCACGGTCATGTTGGCTGTTATTATAAGTCAAAACAAGACACCTGCAGTAGGTGGGAGAACCGACCATGGCAAACTATCCCGCATGATGTGCAATATACATTAGAAAAGTGGATTACCCTCAGACTTCAGGAAGAATACAAAAGAATGCAGGTGCTGACAGGTGTTGATATTATTGAACCATTTGTTTAATCCTCTCGATATTTGTCACAGTTACGAAATACTAACACAAATTATATACAGAAAGATGGAACGAGTAGTAGAAGTGGATCTGGAAAAAATCAGTTTAGGTTATGTATAAAACTAAGATAATCTGAACCAATGCTGAACCTACAGCATACATTAGAAGACAGATCAAAGAAAGACAAACATTAGCTGCATTTGCAGATTTATAAAAAAGGTTTTTAAACTATTTCAGGGAATACACACTTTTAAAATAATGAAGTTATCATGGATGAAATATAGAAAGCAAAATACTATCTACAACTTGTTTAGATACCAGATTGCAATTATGGATCACACAGGATACGATGGGCGATGTACAGTGACCAGTTTTTGTCCAAAGGGCTGGGCGACTTCATACATTTGTTCAGAATTGGAGGCCGACAAGTGCTTTGGGACAGCAATGATAGAATCAATGTGCGTGGCCTGCAATCTTTCTCAAACGATTTTGCAGTAACCATTCGGCAAAAAATTTCATTTTTGCTTACTTGTAGCTTTATATGTCAGGTGCATTATTATTTGCCCATCATTTTATTAATGGTCATAGTTATTGGGATATTTACGAGGAAGTAAGACACCGTGCTAAGTTTGAAATGAAAAAAGGGGCCACTATGATTTTGCGTCTGGTGCATATTACATAATATGTTGCTGTGTAAGAAATTTAGCTAACATGTTGAATTTTTCTTTAGACTTCGTTGCAGGTTTCTATTTGTCACCAACCTTGAGAAAATTGATCTGACGTAGTTCACTCATTTGTGATAGCACCACACTAGCGATAAAGCCAGGGTGAAATACCGTATTTATTCGAACCTAAGCTGCACTTTTTTTCCAGTTTTTGTAATCAAAAAAACCGCCTGTGGCTTAGAATCGAGTGCAAAGCAAGCGGAAGTTCTGGAAAATGTTGGTAGGTACCGCCACAACTAACTTCTGCCGTCGAATATATGTAGCACTACACAGGCATGATTTATAGGCACAAAGATAAATACTGGCGCCAAAACCTCTGCGTCAGTAAATAAATTTAAAAAAAAAAAAAGGTGGAAGACGAACTTTTTCCTCCGCCCCGAGTTTTGACCACTGCATTTTCATAGATTATCCAATGAAGTAAATACAAATTCCGTATTGTTCGTCTTCAAATGTAGCAGCATTTCAATGTACTACGAAGATCCGACTGGCAAGACTGTTTGGGATGTTTGTCAATATAGCCAACTCTATGTTCTGAATTTTGTCCTACCTGTGGGAAGAGATGGTTGTTAATAGGAACTTTTCTGAATTGTGAATCACATGCAGTATTCTCTTCACCATAAGAATAATACGAATATAAACATTTTGCCATGTATTGTTTCATGTTTGATGCTATCTCATTTAAATCCTGTCTGCCTAATAAACTACGAAACTAGAGGGAGACAACAGCAAACGTGGAAGAATATACATATCATGTAATGTTTATATTTGTATTATTCTTATGCCTAATAGTGATACAGTCAGAAATGAAGCATGGCAATTGACTAAATTTTTAAATCTAAGATGACTCTAATTTCTGTGCAGAATGTAATGTACTAAAGAGGCGCCTGCAAAGATTTTCAAACGGAGAAAAATTTTTGTTAAACTATCGTTCAGAACACCTTCTATCATACGCAGTCTATTATTTGGTTCTTGTTGATCATTATCAAAGAAAGCAGCAGTGTAAGTAACAACAAATAGCAGTCTCTTGCCATTGTTTCGCTAATGAGATGATTCCTCTTCTTCTTCTTCTTCTCTCTCTCTCTCTCTCTCTCTCTCTCTCTCTCTCTCTCTCTCTCTGGTGGTTTTTTTTTTTTTTAAACAGCGGTAGCACTCACAAAAGCAAGCCATGCCGCGAGCGGCGACAGGTCGTAAACACTCATCATTAGAATGCGACAAACAGTGCAGGACACAGTACTGTAATGCATTTTCAGCTTAGAGTGACGTTAACACCTATAATAAAGAGAACGGCACTTATCAGATCAAAGAAAAATAAGCAATCAATTCAAACCAGACGAAGCACGTGAAAAAGGAAGGGTACCCGTATAAATTTGGACGGAGCACCTGACGCATAGCAATGGCTACCTGGTAAAGCTTAACTGCTAAACTTACAACTCGAACCAAACTACTGTAGCTGTGTCGTCATTCATTCGACTTAAATTGTGCCTCACATTACAATGGACCAACTTTGTTTCGATTTGGAGGTGTGGCCTAAAACTTTTCTCCCCCCTTGAATTTCGAGTCTCAAATTTCAGGTGCGGCTTAGATTCGGGAAAAATTTTTTTCCTCGATTTCGAGTCTCATTTTTCAGGTGCGGCTTGGATTCAGGTGCGGCTTAGATTCGAGTAAATACGGTACCCACAACATTCCTCATATTTAATAAACAGTTTGAGATATTGGAATGAGATTTTGGCAAATGATAGCACACAAAGAGTAGAGGATTTTGCCATATAGTTATTATGCAGAACTTCATTATCTATCTTGTTAACTACAGAACTTTCCGATGAAAGAATGTAATTTTTAAGGGCTATCGATAGCTGGTGAAACGAGAAATGCTATAGATTTTGGAACAACTTAAGTGAAGTAATTACATACTTATTTTGTACCAAGAATGTGCTCTTCCATAAGATGCTGACCTTATTTTTCCTCAGTTTCCCACTTAATAAATTTAATAAACCACTGTTTCAGAATTTTCTAGAAATTGTATCTGCACAACATATTAGTGAGGTGAGACTGTGTAAACTAAGCTGAGCTTTGTCAAAAGAAGCAAATTTTAACATGGCAACAAGAGAAATGTGTAGGTTTTACTCAAAATTCCCCAGTTGTGACTCTTCTCTGAACGTTACAAATGGTTAGCAAACCAGGCGAGAATAAATTGCTGCATTGTCAGTGGAATTCTTTTTAGGTAATAACCAAAGAATAAGTGACAGGAAATTTCCTGGCAGATTAAAACTGTGTGCCCGACCGAGACTCGAACTCGGGAACTTTGCCTTTTGCGGGCAAGTGCTCTACCATCTGAGCTACCAAAGCACGACTCACGCCCGGTACTCACAGCTTTACTTCTGCCAGTATCTCGTCTCCTACCTTCCAAACTTTACAGAAGCTCTTCTGCGAACCTTGCAGAACTCGGTAGCTAAGATGGTAGAGCACTTGCCCGCGAAAGGCAAAGGTCCCGAGTTCGAGTCTCGGTCGGGCACACAGTTTTAATCTGCAAGGAAGTTTCATATAGGTCTATAGTTTTGCGCATCTGCTCAACAACCCTTCTTGAAGACTGGGACTACCTGTGCTCTTTTCCAATCATTTGGACCCTTCAATTCCTCTAGAGACTTGCGGTACACAGCTGTTAGAAGGGGGGGCAAGTTCTTTCATGTACTCTGTGTAGAATCGAATTGGTATCCCATCAGGTTCAGTGGACTTTCCTCTGTTGAGTGATTTCTGTTGCTTTTCTACTCCTTGGACACTTATTTCGATGTCAGCCATTTTTTCGTTTGTGCGAGAATTTAGAGAAGGAACTGCAGTGCGGTCTTCCTCTGTGAAACAGCTTTGGAAAAAGGTGTTTAATATTTCAGCTTTACGCGTGTCATCCTCTGTTTCAATGCCATCATCATCCCAGAGTGTTTGGATATGCTGTTTCGAGCCACTTACTGATTTAACGTAAGAGCAGAACTTCCTCACAGGTTCCACACTTCTCCAGAACTAAATCAATCTACCCCCAGCCCCAAGGTGGTTTTCTTTCAGTCAACTCTTCCTTCTGTAGACAATACATTTTTTCTAATGTAACTACTAAAATCTATGAATTGTAAAGAAATATTTGTTCATAACAATGATATTTCAAAATTACTGTAATACAAAGTTGGAAACCGCATACTGCGACACTTAAGCAACAGACTTCTGCATAAATACTGTGACACGTAATAAAAACAAATATACTTCTCAAACTTGCATGAAATATGTGCAAAAATTTGGCTTTTCATCATTCTGATTATTCTGTTGGTCCACCAATTATTATTCCTCACGTACATAAATTATTTCAGCAATTCCATAGTGTGTCCCACTTGCAAAACACATTTGCAGTTGTTTTCTCCACTATGAATTAACTTTCCTATACACCTTTCAATCTGCTATTGTTCTAGTTAGGAATTTTTAAATCTCTCTTAACCATTAATTCATTTTTTTGTGTTACCTGTTTCTTTTCTAAACATTCATTATGTACACATTTTATCTTCACTTTATTTCCCATCTTCTTTCTTCAGTGGCTGGTATTAGCTTGTAGCTGAATATCAATAATCCACAACTGAATACCAGCTTTACAATGGACTCTTGCTTGTGAGTACTCACTTTAATTATGCACACTTCGCTTCCATTAGGCCTCAAATTTTTTTCTAACACATTCCCTGTGGTGAAACGGGTCACTAGACATGTAGAATGATGCAGAATTCAGCAGCTTCCTAAATGGTGTGCTTTCACAGATGGCATTCTGATGATTAGCCAAAGAAGGGGAGCAGAAAAGCACATCAAAAAATGTCATGCCTAAGGTGGAAAAGTAGGTCTACAAATTTGTAAGACAGAATGTGTGTGGATACAAAGTTCACAACAAGAGAAA
Organism: Schistocerca nitens; assembly: GCF_023898315.1. Taxonomy (NCBI): domain Eukaryota; kingdom Metazoa; phylum Arthropoda; class Insecta; order Orthoptera; family Acrididae; genus Schistocerca; species Schistocerca nitens. The sequence goes on along the minus strand of NC_064622.1, from coordinate 515,140,199 downwards.
CATGAGAAGACCACACTGTCAGCTAATTAATTCAAATTCAAATCAGCAAAGAATGAACCAGACTTCAATTTTGAGAAAATATAAGTAGGGAAATATACATCGTTTTTCTCCACACTAATCATGCTGATCAAAAAGGTCTAAAGTGCAGATGTTTGAAAGGAGAAAGATGATAAAGAGTCCATGACATTGTCAATAAGAGACTCCTCGGCATCCTTGAAGATTCTCTGCTTCATACTGGAATCCGTGGAATATGAATGAATGAAACAAATATAACAATATAACAAAGCCACAGGTGTGCACGGTATGTAGGATTTTAAGTCTTTGTAGACAATTGGCCCTTATTCTGAAATGTTTGTTGTACTTCATAAATTGTTGAAAATTAAAACTATCTTAGTCCTTCCATCAGAAACGAACTGCTTTGGTCATCACACTTACCTCTTGAACATATCAGGACCAAGAACAGCCATATAAGGTGGAGCATCCCCTTTATTCAAAAGCCACAGTAGGTCATTATCATCATCAATTAAGTGTATAGCACCAACACTGCCTGAGCGGGAAGCTGGAAAACAAACATAACTTAAAATGAAATCAGTTAGTAGATTCCACACAACAACATCTATAACAGGGTGTAGTCTTTAATTTAACTAATGCAATCTGACTGTGTTGAACACTATATATTACTGCAGAAATAAGACCATTACAGAATAAAAGAAACCCACAACTGGTTCCTCATATACTTTAAGAACACACAGCAAAAGATTATTCTCACAGTAATGAGAATGGATATGAGGTGGCATCACAATTTATACTTCAAAATTATTACTTTTACAAATTCAGATCTGTTACTGAGCAAAGTAGTTGGCTATTTCACCGAAAGCAAAGAGCCCATAATCAGTACTTTCGTTGTTGTTGTTGTTGTTGTGGTCTTCAGTCCTGAGACTGGTTTGATGCAGCTCTCCATGCTACTCTATCCCGTGCAAGCTTCTTCATCTCCCAGTACCTACTGTAGCCAACATCCTTCTGAATCTGCTTAGTGTATTCATCTCTTGGTCTCCCTCTACAATTTTTACCCTCCACGCTGCCCTCCAATACTAAATTGGTGATCCCTCGATGTCTCAGAACATATCCTACAAACTGATCCCTTCTTCTAGTCAAGTTGTGCCACAAGCTGCTCCTCTCCCAAATTCTATTCAATACCTCCTCATTAGTTATGTGATCTACCCATCTAATATTCAGCATTCTTCTGTAGCACCACATTTCGAAAGCTTCTATTCTCTTCTTGTCTAAACTATTTATCATCCATGTTTCACTTCCATACATGGCTACACTCCATACAAATACTTTCAGAAACAACTTCCTGACATTTAAATCTATACTCAATGTTAACAAACTTTTCTTCTTCAGAAACGCTTTCCTTGCCATTGCCAGTCTACATTTTATATCTTCTCTACTTCGACCATCATCAGTTATTTTGCTATCCAAATAGCAAAACTCCTTTACTTCTTTAAGTGTCTCATTTCCTAATCTAATTCCCTCAGCATCACCTAATTTAATTCGACTACATTCCATTATCCTCGTTTTGCTTTTGTTGATGTTCATCTTATACCCTCCTTTCAAGACACTGTCCATTCCGTTCAACTGCTCTTCCAAGTCCTTTGCTGTTTCTGACAGAATTACAATGTCATCGGCGAACCTCAAAGTTTTTATTTCTTTTCCATGGATTTTAATACCTACTCCGAACTTTTCTTTTGTTTCCTTTATTGTTTGCTCAATATGCAGATTGAATAACATCGGGGAGAGGCTACAACCCTGTCTCACCCCCTTCCCAACCACTGCTTCCCCTTCATGCCCCTCGACTCTTATGACTGCCATCTGGTTTCTGTATAAATTGTAAATAGCCTTTCCTCCCTGTATATTACCCCTGCCACCTTTAGAATTTGAAAGAGAGTATTCCAGTCCAAATTGTAAAAGGCTTTCTCTAAGTCTACAAATGCTAGGAACATAGGTTTGCCTTTCCTTAATCTTTCTTCTAAGGTGAATCATAAGGCCAGTATTGACTCACGTGTTCCAATATTTCTGCAGAATCCAAACTTATCTTCCCCGAGGTACATTTCTACCAGTTTTTCCATTCATCTGTAAAGAATTCGTGTTAGTATTTTGCAGCTGTGACTTATTAAACTGATAGTTCGGTAATCTTCACATTTGTCAACACCTGATTTCTTTGGGATTGGAATTATTATATTCTTCTTGAAGTCTGACGGTATACTGCCGGTTTAATACATTTGCTGACCAGATGGTAGAATTTTGTCAGGACTGGCTCTCCCAAGGCTGTCAGTAGTTCTAATGGAATGTTGTCTACTCTGGGGGCCTTGTTTCGACTCAGGTCTTTCAGTGCTCTGTCAAACTGTTCACACAGTATCGTATCTCCCATTTCATCTTCATCTACATCCTCTTCCATTTCCATAATACTGTCCTCAAGTACATTGCCCTTGTATAGACCCTCTATATACTCCTTCCACCTTTCTGCTTTCCCTTCTTTGCTTAGAACTGGGTTTCCATCTGAGCTCTTTATATTCATACAAGTGGTGCTCTTTTCTCCAAAGGTCTCTTTAATTTTCCTTAGGCAGTGTCTATCTTACCCCTAGTGAGATAAGCCTCTACATCCTTACATTTGTCCTCTAGCCATCCCTGCTTAGCCATTTTGCACTTCCTGTCGATCTCATTTTTGAGAAGTTTGTATTCCTTTTTGCCTGCTTCATTTACTGCATTTTTATATTTTCTCCTTTCATCAACTAAATTCAGTATTTCCTCTGTTACCCAAGGATTTCTACTAGCCCTCGTCTTTTTACCTACTCGATCCTCTGCTGCCTTCACTACTTCATCTCTCAAAGCTACCAATTCTTCTTCTACTGTATGTCTTTCCCCCATTACTGCCAATTTTTCCCTTATACTCTCCCTGAAACTCTGTACAACCTCTGGTTTAGTCAGTTTATCCAGGTCCCATCTCCTTAAATTCCCGCCTTTTTGCAGTTTCTTCAGTTTTAATCTACAGTTCATAGCCAATAGATTGTGGTCAGAGTCCAAATCTGCCCCCGGAAATGTCTTACAATTTAAAACCTGGTTCCTAAATCTCTGTCTTACCATTATATAATCTATCTGAAACCTATCAGTAACTCTAGGCTTCTTCCATGTATACAATCTTCTTTTATGATTCTTGAACCAAGTGTTAGCTATGATTACGTTATGCTCTGTGCAAAATTCTACCACTATGTTTCCTTCTCTCCCTTTTCCCACTATCGAATTCCAGTCACCCATGACTATTACATTTACGTCTCCCTTCACTATCTGAATAATTTCTTGTATCTCCTCACACATTTCTTTAATTTCTTCGTCATCTGCAGAGCTAGTTGGCATATAAACTTGTACTACTGTAGTAGGCGTGGGCTTCGTGTCTATCTTGGCCACAATAATGCGTTCACTATGCTGTTTGTAGTAGCTTACCCGCACTCCTATTTTCCTATTGATTATTAAACCTACTCCTGCATTAACCCTATTTGATTTTGTATTTATAACCCTGTAATCACCTGACCAAAAGTCCTGTTCCTCCTGCCACTGACCTTCACTAATTCCCACTATATCTAACTTTAACCTATCCATTTCCCTTTTTAAATTTTCTAACCTACCTGCCCGATTAAGGAATCTGACATTCCACGCTCCGATCCGTAGAATGCCAGTTTTCTTTCTCCTGATTACGACGTCCTCTTGAGTAGTCCCCGCCCGGAGATCCGAAAGGGGGACTATTTTACCTCCGGAATATTTTACCCAAGAGGACTCCATCATCATTTAATCATACAGTAAAGCTGCATGCCCTCGGGAAAAATTACAGCCATAGTTTCCCCTTGCTTTCAGCCGTTCGCAGTACCAGGAGTGGGGCTGAAGGTGAGGCCTTTGGATAGGACAAAGGTTTCGGATTGGGAGAGAGGTTTGGAGGAAAGGTTAACTACTGAATTAGGTTGTTGTGGTTCCAGATTGTGTTGATTGGAATTTTGAGGTTTTGGGGGGAGTGGAGCTGGAAGTGGGAGATTGAGTAGATTGGAGAGACTGGGTCTGTGTGCAATGAGAGGAGGTTGAGGTTTGCTGGAAAGGTTGTGAAGGGTGAGTGAGTTGCCTTTCCGGAGGTGGCAAACCAGGAGATTGGATAGTTTTTTGAGGTGGAGGGTGGCATGCTGTTCTAATTTGCGATTGGCCTGTAGGAGGATGCTCTGGTCAGCCAGTGTGGATGTGGGAGAGGAAAGATTGAGGACTTTTATTAAGGATAGGACGGGTTTTTTGAAGGATTAAGAGGCAAGGCTGACATCTCTGCCCAAACTCTTTGTCTTTAAATATGTCTGCTTGTGTCTGTATATGTGTGGATGGATATGTGTGTGTGTGTGTGTGTGTGTGTGTGTGTGTGTGTGTGTGTGTGTGTGTGTGCGAGTGTATACCCGTCCTTTTTTCCCCCTAAGGTAAGTCTTTCCGCTCCCGGTATTGGAATGACTCCTTACCCTCTCCCTTAAAACCCACATCCTTTCGTCTTTCCCTCTCCTTCCCTCTTTCCTGATGAGGCAACAGTTTGTTGCGAAAGCTTGAATTTTGTGTGTGTGTTTGTGTGTCTATCGACCTGCCAGCGCTTTCGTTCGGTAAGTCACATCATCTTTGTTTTTAGATATATTTTTCCCATGTGGAATGTTTCCCTCTATATATATATATATTTCCCCACGTGGAATGTTTCCCTCTATATATTGCCCTGGTAAAACAAAAGGTGTACCTGCGATAAGTGAAGCTGGAAATAAAAGCATAACATAGGCCTATTTGAAACTGGCAACTCAGATATAAAATCAAAGTGGCCGCATGTAAAATTTTTTAATGAAGGAGAAAAAAAGAAAAAAAAAATCAGCAAAACATGACAGGATTGCTAATAGAGAATGGACATCCCAACATAAATGACAGCACATATACAGCAAGTATTTCCACAATTGCTGTTTTAATTTGTGAAAGGGAATTGATTCAGGTATCCTGGGAGTAAATCATGAGTGGCAAGAATATCATATAATATGTAAGTGTATGTGTGTACGTATGTATATGTATGTATGTATGTGTATGTATGTATGTACAACCTCTGCTCCCAAACCACTGGGTCAATTTCAAATGAACTTGGTACACACATCATTTACTGTATGGAAAGAAGTGTCGTGGGGTTAATAACCACCTACATCCCATAGGTGTCGTTTACAGACATAAATTTCACCCACAGAAAATGACACATACAAGTAAGTGTCGAACTATGTCTGGGGACTGAAAATAAATAATGTTTTGCATAAGAGTGGTTAAAAAAATTAAATTGGGACACCAGAAAAAGTTCAAGAGAGCTTCCAATCTGAGCAAGAAGAGAAACACCAGTCAAACTAGATTTCTCGCAGGACCGGGATGTTTGCAGGTAATAATGGAATGCACTGCATCTGCTATACAGAGGACAGCCACAGCTGTGCAGATACTAGAGGGAGCAGGAGATTGATACTGTGAAGGGAGGAAAGGAGTTGGAGAGAAAGAGAGAGAATGGAGGAGATGGACAGAGAGGAGAGGAGGATATGGAAAAGGACAGAGGGGATTGATAGAGAGGTGGTAGAGGAGGTAAATAGTGTCGGAGGCAGAGATGGCTAATATAAGATTGGAAGAAATAAATACCTGGACAATGCTGGCTTTCTCAACCAATGTATAAATGTGGCAGAATGTCGACGGGATCCGGCTGCATACCCAAAAATTATTAGAAGAATGTATAAATAATTTAGAGATACTTCTAGTCCTCTTGAAGTCACTAGTTGACAAGTTGTTAAATAATAAAAGTTCATGTGAGGTTGACACTACAGAGACTATTGTTCTGTGATATATGGTGGTGTCTTTGAAATACGTAGTGCATACAGAATTCAAGGGTGTCTCCTACAAAGATATATGACAGTACTGGCATCTGCCAGTTGCTATCATAGATAATGTCCTTAACATCAGTCAAATATGAACTTTTTATCATAGAATATGGGAGTGTAAACTTCCTTGGCACACTCTCTCTCTCTCTCTCTCTCTCTCTCTCTCTCTCTCTCACACACACACACACACACACACACACACACACACACACATACACACACGCCAATTCTCTGGCTCTAAAAAATCATCAACCATAAGACAGTTTTCTGCTTTGCCAATGGCAAATGACTCAGAAAACTATGGAGTCTGCTGCCAGACATAAAGGTGCTCTCACAGGAATGTCAACAAAATCAAAGACTGATTGTCTGAGAGATTTCAGAAGAATTAATATTTCAGTTAGATCATGTCACGAAATCCTGCCATAGCATCTTGGAATGCATTGTGTTGTCACCAAGTTTGTCCCATGACTCATGAGTTAAGACCAGAAAGACATTCACCTCACAGTCTATGAAGAGCTTTCCGCACAAATGAAAATGAGACGTTCCGTAAGATAATCATAACTGGTGATGAGATGTGGGCCAATGGTTGACACAAAGGTTATGACTACTGCACGAAAAACGAAATCACTGTGCTGCCTCATCCTCCGTACTATCCAGACCTGATACCTGTGAACTTTATTTTATTTCCAAAGTTGCAAGCCCCATTGAAAGGATGATGATTTGCAACAATAGACGAAATAAAAGAAAATTCGCAGACGGCAGTTTGCGCAATCCAGCAAGAGGCGTACCAGGACTGCTTCCGATATTGGAAACAATGTTGGGAGCAGCATACCAATTGTGGAGGAGAGTGTCTCAAAGAAGACCATGCACAATAAGTAGGAGGTAAGCAAAGAAAAATTTTTTGAACTAAGTTTCAGAATTTTTTGAACAGGCGTCATATGCTTCGCACATAGATCTTTTCACAGATGCACAAATCTACACTAACCTTTGCTTGTTGTCATTTGCACATTCTTTTTTGAAGTTGGAGCACTACAGTCTATGCTTTCTCAGAATTTTCCTGATGTCCTTGTTAAACCATGGTTGGCCTTCTCTGTCCTTAATCCTCTTACTAGGCACATAATTCTCCAGACCACAATTCACAATCTGCTTAAACTTTGGTCCCTTTAGGTCCATCTTACTGGAACTAAGTGAAGTCAGTTCACTCTCTTAGTGAGATACCAACAACTGCTTATCTGCTCTTTCTAGCAAAAACACTTTCCTAGCCTCCTTAACCGATTTATCAACTTTCGTAACTACAGTTGCTATAATTACATCACGATTGCTAATCCCTGTTTATATACTGATGTTGTTGATAAGGTCCAGGCTATTTGTAGCTATAAGGTCTAAGATATTTTCATTGCTTGTGGGCTGCCGAACTACCTTCTCCAGAGTTTTCAGAAAATGTGTTCAAAAGTGCTTCACATGATTATCTGTCTGGACTTCCTGTAATGTATCCATGAATGTCCCACTCTATGCTCAGTAGGTTAAAGTTGCCTCCAACTAGTATTGCGTGACCTGGATATTTGTGTGTTACAAAACATAGACTTTCTTTGAATGACTCTTAGAACTGCTACAACAGAATAGGGTGGCCAGTAAAAACATCCAACAATTAATTTGGATTCGCCTAGACCTGTTATATGCAACCAGATAACTTCACTGTAACACTAAGCTTTGACCTCAATAGAGACAATGTTTTTGTCAGCTGCCAGGAACACACTTGCTCCTATGGCCTCTAATCTGTCTTTCTGATAAACATTCCGTCAGTTGCTAAATATCTCAGAGGCTTCCACTTCAGGACAATACCAAGTCAGAATAAGGTTTTAGCTCTTGGTCAAGATGCCATCATAGCCAGGAGAGTTACTGCTTTTTCGTGACTCCTCTAACAGTAGTCAGCAGTGTAGTCTGGTGTTGTTGTAAGCAAATGCCTGTCTGTGTAAATCTAATGGATCCACTTTAGATCAATTATTTTTTGGCCCCTGTGTTTTCAGCTTCTGTATTGAAGAATTCATTGAATTTAGTGGCCACTGATGTGATATTAATGTCATCCTTCTCTGTGCCACTATCATGATAAGAGTTGTATGTTGTTTGCGTTACTGAGTTTATTTGTTTCTTGTTTGGTAATGCTCCAAATTGTCATTGCTTTGTTTAACAGAATTTTTGAATTTTTGTGAAATTTCTATCTTTGATAACACACTGAAAACTTTCACAGTACTACCTGAAGTGAATTTAAGTCTTGAAGAGGTGGTCCTCTGCATTAAATAAAGCTCTCTCTTCCAAGCATGACAAAAATTGATCCCAGATGTTAGCCAAACTTTTCCTAAGCTTTCACTGTAATTACCCCAATGTGTTGTAAAGTAAACCTACATTCATAATGTTGTAAGAATATTTATGGGAAAGAAATTTCACATCTACTGTGTGTCCTTTCTTAATTAAACTCAATTTGTGGAGATGCTTTGTTGTTGCCATTTGACCATCATGACCAGATGAAGCATTGTGGGACTCACATCTGTTTCATAAAAAAAGATTAGTTTAGAAATATACTGTTAATCACTGTTGTACTGTGTCATCGTATTCTTGCTGAGAACACCACTGTGGAGATCACATTAAAGTTGGACATCAGTAACTCGAGGTGTCCTTTATCAGAACTATCCAAAATAAAATTTATATGGAAATCTCCACATACAAATCCTTCCTAGTTATTTCTACTAAGTCTTATTGATACCCCTTTCTAACCGCTTAATGGAGGTTAAAGCATATCCTGTTAGTGCCTATACAGACTGTGAGAATTGATATATTGTATGTTTCCAGCCTAAGTACAGCAATCAATGAGCTGTTCACTGAAGTCTATGGTCTGGCATTGATTCCTCTTTTTGTGTATACAGCCACTCAGCATCCCCATACCTACATGAATGTGATACCAGTTTGTATCCATCCAGGTGCATCCATTCAATTTATATGACTTCCAAATACTAGTGATTTACAATGTCAATTAGTGTATATCAGTGAGGTAGTGTGACTTATAACACACATATTATGCAGCAGAAATGATGCATATAGCTTGAACAACTATAAGGCTGCTGTTGGAGAACAGTGTGATATCGAAAGGCTTATTTATTTTGGGGAAGTCCTTATAATTGCTAAGAAATCACTTACTGATAAGAAAAAAGCAAGGATAATACCTGAAAATAGTCACAAAATTCAGAAACATGAACCATTATAATGGTTACAACCTCCGGTTTGCCAGCAACAGCTAGCTGTGGCCAACAGTGCTCTTATTGCAGATGGATAATGAGTGTTTAAATAGATGATGCACTGACATATCCCACCCTACATCTGGAAGTGTGAGAGCATCTTTATGTGTGGCAGCAGAATCCATAGTTTTCTGAGTCATTTACCATTGGCAAAGCAGAAAACTGTCTTATAGTTAATGATTTTTTAGAGCCAGAGAAGTGGTGTGTGTGTGTGTGTGTGTGTGTGTGTGTGTGTGTGTGTGTGTGTGTGTGTGAGAGAGAGAGAGAGAGAGAGAGAGAGAGAGAGAGAGAGAGCGCACACATGGAGGAGGAGGAGGAGGAGGAGGAGGAGGAGGGGGGGGGGGTGTCGATATGGTAATGGCACTCATGAAGACCACTTGCAGTAGTGTTGAATTATTAAAATAGATTACACTGTAATGTAGTCACATGCCCAGAAGACGTTCGCTGAAACTTAGTTCAGGGAAGGAAGTTTACACCCCCACATTCTATGATAAAAAGTTCATATTTGACTGATGTTAAGGACATTATCTATGATAGCAACTGGCAGATGCCAGTACTGTCATATATCTTTGTAGGAGACAACCTTGAATTCTGTATGCACTACGTATTTCAAAGACACCTCCGTATATCACAGAACAACAGTCTCTGTAATGTCAACCTCACATGAACTTTTATTATTTAACAACTTGACAACTAGTGACTTCAAGAGGACTAGAAGTATCTCTAAATTATTTATACATTGGTTGAGAAAGCCAGCATTGTCCAGGTATTTATTTCTTCCAATCTTATGTTAGCCACCTCTGCCTCCGACTCACTCTATTCACCTCCTCTGCCACCTCTCTATCAATCCCCCCTGTCCTTTTCCATATCCTCCTCTCCTCTCTGTCCATCTCCTCCATTCTCTCTCTTCCTCGCCAGCTCCTTTCCTCCCTTCTCAGTATTAATCTCCTGCTCCTCTAGTCCTTGCACAGCTGTGGCTGTCCTCTGTATAGCATCATCGGTAGATGTTGAAGGGCGTCCAGAATGAGAGTCATCTTTAACTTCTGTCTGACCATTTTTAAACAGTGTGAATCATTCACAACACCAAGTACAGCTTAAGCACTCATCACTTTAGGCTTCTTGCGTCGTTTGGTGTGTGTCTGTAAAGGTTTTCTCGAGTTTCGAGCAAAATTTAATGCAGACGCATTGCTCCTCTAACTCCACCGTGTCAATATTTGTAAACTGTGCGATATAATCTTCTACTCGACACGGCACTGGACAATAACTAAATGACATACGACAGTGAAACTTCTGGCAGTTACATATTAGACACAGGTATGTGCAGAGATGCCAACCACATTTCACTCCAACACACCACGGGAGTGAAATTACAAAAGTTCTGGAATTTTTCGAACAGACCTCATATGACAAGTACCACTGTCATGCGTTAGCAAAAGATCTGACAGAGAACCCGAAAAAATTTTGATCTTATATAAAATCGCAAAGTGGGTCTAAAGCTTCCATCCGATCACTTGTTGCCCAATCTGGTGTGGCTATTGACAGCAAAATGAAAGCTGAAATTTTAAATTTCACATTTAAGAAATTGTTCACGCAAAAAAATTGTACAAACATATCACTGTTTGACCATCAGACAGTCTCTCGTATGGATGACATACTAATAAGCAGCCCTGGTATAGAGAAACAACTGAAAGATTTTAAAACAAATACGCTATATGATCAAAAGTATCCAGACACCCTCTAAACATACGTTTTTCATATTAGGTGCTTTGTGCTGCCACCTACTGCCAAATAGTCCATATCAGCAACCTCAGTAGACATTAGACATTGTGAGATAGCAGAACGGGGCACTCCGTGGAACTCGTGGACTTCGAATGTGGTCAGGTCACTGGGCATCACTTGTGTCATACGTCTGTATAAGAGATATCCACACTCCTAAACATCCCTAGGGCCACTGTTTCTGATGTGACGGTGAAGTGAAAACATGAAGGGAAACAGTTGAAGAGGGTCGTAATGTGTAATAGGCAGACTCTATCCAGAACGTTACACAGGAATTCCAGACAGCATCAGGATCCACTCCAAGTACTGTGACAGTCAGGCGGGAGGTGAGAAAAGTCGGATTTCACGGTCGAGCAGCTGCTTATAAGTCTCACATCGTGCCGATAGATGCCAAACGACGCCTCACTCGGTATAAGGAGCGTAAACATTGGACAACTGAACAGTGGAAAAACATTGTGTGGAGTGACGAATCACGGTACACAATGTGGCAATCCGATAACAGGGTGTGGGTATAGTGAATGCCTGGTCAACGTCATCTGCCAGCGTGTGTAGTGTCAACAGTAAAATTTGGTGGCGGTGGTGTTGTGGTGTGGTCGTGTTGCACCCCTTGTTGTTTTGCAGGGCACTATCACTGATGACGTTGGAGTGTATGGTAAGGTGTCACAAGCTGAATGACTGTAGGAGGATAGAAGATGACTTCAACAAAATTTTTAGTTGGTGTAATGAAAGGCAGCTAGCTCTAAATACATGAAAATTTAAGTTAATGCAGATGTGTAGGAAAAACAATCATAATGTTCGGATACAGCATTAGTAATGTCCTGCTTGACACAGCGACATCACTTAAATATCTGGTCGTAATGTCGCAAAGTGATACGAAATTGGACGAGCATCTGGAGATTGTGGTAGGTAAGGCAATTATTCGACTTCAGTTTATTGTGAGAATTATAGGGAAGTGTTGTTCATCTGTAAAGGAGACCACATACAGGATGCTACTGCGACCTATTCTCGAGTTCAACTCGAGTGTGTGCGATTCGCACCACGTCACATTAAAGGAACAGATCCAAGCAATTCAGTAGCGGGCTACTGGATTTGTTACTGGTAGATTTGAACAACATACAAGTGTTAAGGACATGCTTTAAGAACTCAAATGAGAATCCCTGTAGGGAAGGTGATGTTCTCTCCGAGGAACGCTGTTGAAGAAATTTCGAAAACCGGCATTTGAAGCTGACTGCAGAATGATTCTACTGCCTCAAACATACAGTGCGCATAAGTACTACAAAGAGGAGATACAAGAAATTAGGGCTCGTACAGAAGCATATAGACAGTTGTTTTCCCCTCACTCTATTTGTGAGTGGAACAGGAAAGGAAATGACTGGTGGTAGTACAGGGTGCCCTCTGCCACGCACCGTACGGTGGGTTCTGAGTATGTATATGTACGTAGATGTAGTGCCGCTCCATAGCGTTATCTTTGTAATCGGTTGATAAATCAACATGTATTTCCTACAGTTACTATGCAACCTGTTGCTGAGTCAACATGCATTTCCTGAAAGGTCGAAGTATACGGTATTAAAACCCATTTATAAAAGTTCAGATAAGCAAGTGACACTAACTACAGACCTGACTCCCTCCTTCCTGTCTTCTAAAATTCTTTTTAGGTGATAGATTACTACTGAACCATCTTTCTGAGAAGAATCTTTTACCAATAACTCACTTTGGCTTCTATAAAGGCTTCTCTACAGAGGAAGTAATATACAAACTCACAAAATGAATTCCAGTAGAAATAAACAAAAACATGTTACCCTTTTGGCATTATCTGTGATCATGCTAAGGCCTTTGGTCATGTAGAGTGTAAATTCCACTAGGGAAACTACAATTGTGTGGCCTTGAAGGCCTTCCCCTTGCATGGCTGCAGTGTTAACAACAGAAAACAGAAGGACACATTAATAAATAATAATTTTTTCACATGGCTCAACTGCCCGGTGCAAGTGTTTGACTCAAGATACCATTCTGGTGATGTGTGTGTTACTAGCACACCTCAGTTACCCAACTGGGGTAAGGGCCCTACAGTTAAAAGTGGAATCTGAACCACGTGTCATTTATGGCAAATCTTCACATCACAGTGAAGAGAATTCTACCTAATTCAAATGGCAGACTGAAAAATTTGTGATTTGACAGGGCTTCAATCCCACAACCTTCATCTCGAGGCCACCAGATCCGACACATTAACAAATTAGATGATAGCAATAAAACTAAACTCAGAGTGCAAAAACATATGGTGTGCCAAAAAGTTCAGTGCTCAGCCGAGCCCCATTGTTACTTTACACAAATGGTTTACACAGGACACTGGATCACTTTAAAAAAAATTGTAATGCATGCTGGTGAAAAGTATATTGATGGAGGCTCACACATATTCATAGCAATATAGCTAGAGTGTAATAGAACAGCCAACAGCTTAACCTATAACTGACTCAAACTCCATGTGTGAAGTTCCTGGGTATTTACCAGATGGAATAAACTGAGGTGACACCCGAGCACAGAGTAACTGACCAAAGACTCAGTTCTGCCTGCTTTTCTCTCAATGCACTGGCCTGCAAGTAGAATTGCTAGCACATGTTGCATATTTACACTCCATGCTACCCTAACTGCACAGTATTCTGGATCAATATGGCCAAGGCGACAAAAAGTATTTATTCTACAGAAGCAAGCAAAAAGAATAATGTGAGAAGTTGATAACTGAACATCTTTCAGAAGCATCTAACTCCTTTAGCATTTTGTGTTTAGCAACTAGAGTCAATTTACAAATTACTTTGCAATCCACAACCACAATACCATAAGGAAAGAAAAGTCATATGGACTATGCCTAACTCTTCAGGATTCAGAACTGAGTTTTATACCCTGGTGGAAAAATCTATTAAAAAGTTTTTAGTTGATGACAGGTAGGAAACTGAAATTCCCATACATTCAAAAACAAAGTGAAAGAATACTTTATTAGTCAGTCCTAAATTTTATCAGAACAGCCTCAGGGGTGTAAATTCCACATAACTCTAATACTTGTGTTAAAGAAATCTTTAATAGTATATAGACAGCAGATAGTTTGTGTAAAGTAACATAAATGACGGTGACTGCTGCAGTTTTAAGAGAACTACATTGTTATTATATCCTCAATATTCTAATGATGTGTGAAGACATAAAAAATATTTTACAAGGGCAGCTACTCCCAAGTTTTAAATAAAATAATCATGAAAAATATGGAATGAAAGGAAACACAGTTTTCAAACAGAACATTGAAGAACTGCTTCATTAAACAATGGCAAATGTAAAGGACAAAGGGTTCTAACAACAAGGGTGAGAGGGGGGGGGGGGCTGCAGACAGTTTGGGGTACGTACTAAACATATTTCTGGGGCTGAGAACAATGCCGGCCACCATTTTTTCCAATGAAACTGATGGTTCTAGAATGACAGAAGAAATGAATATGACAGTGCCTTTGCTATATAAAAGTCTGTAGTGGATTTGCATACATTGTGGAAAGATTCAGTTCAATGTTAGAGTTCATTATGAACGTTCACTACCAGTATACCATTGTACGATCTTGCATTTTATTTGGCTATGCCAGTATATATTGAGTAACAAATGGAGAAAAGAAGGAAGTGGTAACACACAACACTGCAGATCCAAAGGTCTCTAGTTCGATCCCTGTTCAGTCCCAGGATTTTTATCTGTCACTTACCTGTTCTTTCGCCTCTGGCAATGTTTGTTGGTGTGAAAACTGGAAACTACACCGTAGTTCAAAGTTTATGTTACATTGTAGCTCCCTCTGTAACTGGCTGGGTAAGTCAATCCAGAGACCAGGGTGAGGCAAAGGAATACAATGTATTACAGGACTGTGCATAGTAAAGTACTGTAATGTTCAAAGCAATCTTCTGATTCATGAGATCTATACCCTATCAGGAATAAACAGACTGGGAGGAGGGGGGGGGGGGGGGGGGCTCATGACTAAACCACTCCTGTCCCTTCTTGAGTCAACATATAACAGTGCTGATATTGTTACATCTATCATAATATCCATAGCTTTTTAGGAAGTAAAGCTGTCATGTCATCCATTAGAATCCGTGGCAGATGGTTTCTAGGTCTGAGTGTAGACATGTGCCTTGCGTAGCTGTACAGTCTTCAAAGTTGTGGCAAATCATTAGTGCTGCTCCACAGACACACTGTGTAGATTCTTCTTGGCATAGGCTAAACTACATTTGTGAGCAGGTTTTGTATAGGTTATAGTTGCTGAGAGGATCATGAATGGGCAAATGGACCAACAAATCAATCTTTAAAACTTGTGGTGGAGAAGGGGCTGTCCAGTATTTGTTTCCACTGAATCCTGCAATTCTTTGGTTACAAACTTTGACAACAAAAGGATGAGTTAGAAAAGATGTCATCCACGGCAAAGTCGAAGGGAGAAGATTGCAGGGAAGGCCACTGAGACGATGGATGTACCAAATAAAGAAAACGACACACCAAACGTGGGGACAGTTATTCCAAGATGCAGAAGACCGGGAAAAATAAAGACAGACTGTTAAGAGGATTGTGTGCTGGGTCACCAACTTTCAACTACGAAAGACGGAGCACTGGTGATGGCGAATTTTTGAATGTCCAATTCAGAGCCAACAAAAGGCACAACAGCTTTTCTTCTTGAACTTCATACCAATATCTGCCACACCTCGGTAGTGTTTACCACTGTTCGTACCGAGCGAGGTGGCGCAGTGGTTAGATACTGGACTCGCATTCGGGAGGACGACGGTTCAATCCCGCGTCCGGCCATCCCGGTTTAGGTTTTCCGTGATTTCCCTAAATCATTCCAGGCAAATGCCGGGATGGTTCCTCTGAAAGGGCATGGCCGACTTCCTTCCCTAATCCGATGAGACCGATGACCACGCTGTCTGGTCTCCTTCCCCAAAACAACCGACCAACCAACCACTGTTCATAGGTTATTGGTTTATGTGATACTTTGTCATCCTTCTTCCCATTTCTTCAGGATACAACATCTTGCGTATTTTTAAGCCAGCATTTGGGGTGACTAGTTGTAGGGCTTGCATCCTCATTACTTCTTTGGCTAGATTGTCAGCCATCTCATTGCCTGGAATGCCTACACAAATCAATATCCAAAGCTAGATGGTGGCCATCCTCATCCTGTGAAAGGCATATAGTTGGACGTGTATGGCAGAGACTAGTAGATATTTTGCATAACTCTTATCTATTGATTGCAATATATACAATGAGTTTTCTGCATGTGATGCTATTCTATAATAAAAAATATATAATGCTTTTATGCCTCCACACACTGTCATTAAATCTGCAGTGTAAATACTGGATTCTTTTTACTGGACATTCTTCTTGATTCAACTCATGGACATGTGCATAGCCAATGTCCTCATTGTCTTTGGAAATACCTATGCAAAGGAGTCTTGGATGACTGAATAAAATGCACAGCAATAAAAACGGGGACCTATTTCATCCATGGTGCCACACCATAAGCTTATTACTGGTCAAGGAGCACACCATCACAGGGTGTTAGTTGGAGGAGAAGATGGTGCAGTGTTACAGCCTCCATAGATGAACAGCATTTCTCCCTTATATTCTTTGGTGTACACTGTATTCGCACAAACCTTCAAATGAAGACATTTGTCTGAAGGACCAGTGCGCATTTTCCTTAAGTTTCTGTTTGTTTACTGTCAATTCTATCAAGTGGACAGGTTAACATTACATCAGATACTTACACTATGCCCTGGTAGAAAAGAGTCCAAGTCAATTTTTTGTTGTGTTTTAACCCCTTAACATAAAACCCTGTATTATCTCATTTTTATTAATGCGACAGAAACTTAAATTTCTGAGTATACTCGGGCAACTTAAGAACAGACCTTCGAAACAATAAAACCCCACTTGGATCCATTTCAGTACAGATAATTATGTGTTTCGCCACTAGAGGTTTTGGTTGAGATGGTTGCCACTGGATATCATCTTAACTGTGTGCAGCTGCGGATAGTCGACAACAGAAATGTGCCCTTTTTGGCTCTCTCCTGTATTGTTTAGGTAAAAGAAGGATGGCTATATGATCCTGAGTTTTGACATTGAATCTAGTGGCTCAGTAAGTGAGGAAGAATATTATGTTACTTCATTACAGACTGAAAGTGAGGCTGTTCATCAGCTGAGTGACAAGTGTTCGCCAGTGGTAATAGAGATAAATACATCCATCGTGCTCCAGCCAGCTCCTCATAGATGATCATGGGAACTGTAGTGCAATACATGCTTAGATGTCATAACTACACAGAAACTAAAAAATGACTAAGTTTCAGGACATTTTAGCCGAAGTCCAGTGCAGCAATATAGCCTACTCAGGATTTTATTATTGGTGATCTTGAAATTTGGTAAATCATTATTTTCAGCTTTAAAAGCTGTCTTTATATGTCTACATGTAATGCCATTCATCACAGGATGTTTTTTATCAATAAAATATACTATTTTTGGAACATAAATAAAAAAACAATAACAAGGATTAGTCCTCTTGGTAGCAAAGAAATATCTGTTTGTTACTTTTTTTAAATATTTTGTTTCTGGCCAAATCATTCTTTGGATAAATTCTCAAGATAAATAAGACAGTCTATATTGTAGCTGCAGAGGTACACTTCAAAATTTTGGTAAAAGTTGTGAAGCACACTCCCCTTGCATTTTTCATAGTTTATGTACGATGTATGTGCATAGTATGCTTTGTAATACTCATCAGGGACTTGTTCACTACCTAATACATATTTTCTAAATTTACTTTGTAGTTTTAGTTTTTATGAAGAAAGGTGCACTTAAATATGAGGTGACATTAACATTAGGCTTATATTACCACAATCTTTATTCAGCATTCACACTGGCTGCCTTCCACAACTCACAACAAAACTATCATCTTCCAACCCAATCTAGACCTCCGGCTACACTACAGACTAGCATCACCATAATCAAGGTTTAAGAGAGGGAGGGTATAATATCACTCTTTGATCAAAATTTTTTCAACATTGTAGAAGACAATGGATAGTAGTAGCATTTACAAATTACCGGCAATAAGGGAATTCCAATTTGGCTCTGTCCCAGACATATATACTACAGATGTTACACATGCTGCAGGAAAGACTATAGCCAACAGAATCTACATAGGAAGCTTTAGATTGTACGCCAAGATTATTGTTATGGTAGCTTTTCAGAACACACAATGTTTTCGATTTTTATGTACAGGTTGTTGCATATAACTATAATGATGCCTAGGCTGTCAGGAGTCCATACAGGCAGCTGGAGAGCTTTGACATAAATACAGCCACGTAAAAGAGCAGTACTGTTGTGCCTGTCGTACGTAATAATGTTATAAATCTCCTGAGAGGCAATCCCAGCAGCACAGCCCCTCGAGCATTTCTCATGCAGATGATTTGGCATTTTATAATGATGAATGGACTTACAATTGACATTAGTTTAACTGAATTTTTGAGAGATGAAAGGTGATGGACTACACACGGGCCTATTAAGAAAACTGACCTGTACACTGACACCCGGATGATTAGTAACAGCAATCAACCATGTTTACAATTAACCACATCAACATACGAACATGTAATAAACACTTCCTAAGCTCGCATAATTATCTAGGAAATATATCTGATGATATGGTGCTTCAACATAGGTTATTAAATCTGGAGACAAAGCAATATAGTTTTGAAAATTATTTAGAGAAAGTTTGTAACATAATCCGGTTCTGCAATATGGAGGCAAAGTTGTAACTCTGGAATGAATTCTCATTCTGTAGTGAAGTGTGTGGTGATTTGCACCCTGCTGGCAGATTGAAACTGCGTGAGACTCAAACCTGGAATTTTTGCCTTTTGCGGGCAAATTCTGTACTGACTGAACTGTGACCTACCCTCACACCTTGATTTCTGCCAATACCTCATCTCCATTGCAGAAGTTACTAACACACCTGAAAGAATGGATAATGTGGAGACATGGCTTAGCCATAGCCTTGGGTATCGTTTACAGAATGAATTTCTCTCTGCGATGGAGTGCATGATGATCTGAAACATATCTGCCAGATTAGATTAAAATTGTGTGCCAGACTGTGACTCGGACCTGGGGCTCTTGCCTTTCATGGGTAAGTACTAAACTGACTGAGCTATCCAAGCAAGACTCACGACCTGTTCTCAAAGCTTCACTACCACGTGTTCTACTACAGAAGGAAAGAGTAAGACAAGACAAAAAAATATTGACCTGTCAGCCTTATCTTCTTTTGTATAAAATTTATATTAAAATCATTAACATGGCAACTATAGTGGGTTTTCATCCATCAAAACAATACTTTGGCTTTTAGAAGTGGAAATAGCACAGTGGATCATTTGAAAGTTGAGTTGTGAAAAACTTATAGAATGGGGCTACGAGTAAGTATTACCATATTGTCTGGGATTAATATATTTTGAGAAAGTTATTAATTCTGTTTCAATGGCTCAGAAGAAACAGGACATTAACTCAGTCTACATTAGGAGGATTGTATCAAAGAATATACAAGCTACATCAATTCTAAAGCTTCTATTAGAATAAGTATTCAAACCATTAATCTGGAAAAAGCAAGAATGAATATGGACCAATGAAATACGTCTCAACTATTGTCATTTTACTGATGATATAGCAGGTACCATCCAAGAGGTAACAAAAGAAATAATAGAAAAAGTCTGAAAGTATACCCAGAAAACAATTACAATATGATAAAAATAATCTACACCCGCTTGAAGACAACATTTGGATGGACAGACAAAGAAATAGACTAAATTAATGAGTAAAAATCGTATGGATTTCTTTTCCTAAACTGAACAAGGCTTTCAGTCTTTAACTTTTCAATGTGTCTGAAATAATAAATCAAAATAATGTCTAGTAAAAGTTCTAAATTGTGGCAGAGACAACTTCTAACATCAAATCTATTCACAAAATGAAGGTTTCTCAGTGAGCAATGAAAAGATGCAGTTTCGCATTTATTTGGAAGAAAGAAAGAAAGAAAGAAAGAAAAAGAAGAAGTGGATCACGGAACTGAATGAAGTGGAAGATGGAATAATAACTGGAAGGTAAATGTGCTGAGGTGGGCAGGATATGCCTATGTAGTCATGTGATTGGATGGCTGATGGAGAACCGCAATCCTCTTCTGGATTTCCAGAGGTAAGAAAGACCTAGATGACTACTTGGAAATACGGAAGCGTCCGATCCCACCCGTCCGCTTTGACCCATGACGTCACAAATATGGCGGAAACGACCATAAACGACAATTCCAATATGGCGGATATAAAATCGTTGCATACGTATCATAAAGACAAAAATACATCGAAAAACAAACACACACACGTTTCACAAAAAGCCTAATGACTCTAACGGGACAAGCGTGGGAAATTGGTTTTTTTTTGGGTGGGTACAAACTAAATATAAACAAACTTAGCCACCCACCCCCAAACAAAACCACGCAATATGACGAAAAAATCGACATCACAAAACTCACCAAATACCACAAAACACAATATTATCTGGAATCGGACACTTCCCTTGACCTATATAGATCTACAGCAGCTCCCGATCCCATCTCCCAATAAAAAAACCAAAATGCACTGCCAAACATTACGAACAAACACTTCCCTTGACCTACACAGATCTACAGCAGCTCCCGATCCCGTAAATTGGGATCAAACACTTCTCTTGACCTATATAGCGCAACAGCAGCTCCCGATCCCATCTCCCAATAGAAAAACCAAAATGCACCGCCAAACATTACGAACGGACACTTCCCTTGACCTACACAGATCTACAGCAGCACCCGATTCCATAAATCCGGATCAAACACTTCCCTTGACTTATATAGCTCAACAGCAGCTCCCGATCCCATCTCCCATTACAAAAACAATCACACTCCACCAAACATTGAGATTGAACACTTCCCTCCAACTCTATAGCTCAACAGCAGCTCCCAATCCCATAAATTAGGATCGACCACTACCCTTGACCTATGTAACTCAAAAAACATTTCCCAATGCCAGTACCAACCTTCACAGCCACAAATTTCAATGAAACACTTCCCTATACCCCAATACACAACACATACGCCAAAAACAAAAACATGAGAACATACCACAAGAAAGTTCCAGCCCCACAAACTAGATTGGCCACCACAATCACACACACACACACACACACAAACCAACGAAAAAATACTAAACCAAAAGAAAATCCCCCCAAAAACCCCCTGACCACAAAATAAAAAACCCACAAACAAAAACCAAATGCAACATAAAAACATCTCAATCACACACTACAACTCAACAAAAACTTCAACAAAATAGATCCTCCACAACTAAAACAAAAAACAAACACACTCCCCCTCTCACCCCCCCCCCCACCTTACCAAATACTATACAACAAAATAAACCACCAACCCCGAGCCACAACCACCCACCCACCTACCCAGACCACCACTTTCGGCCTATACATTTTACCCACAGCCCTTAAGAAAACCTGACCAATACAATAGCCCTCTGGGACACTCTTCCGCCAACAGTACTCATCTAAATGAGACTGAAGGTTGGAAGAGCACCTCTTCCTCCTCCCAAGAACTGACTTAACTGCCCCCCCACATCCCCTCTATTGTATCAGTACAAGCCCCTGTCTCCCAATTCTTAAACTCTAAACTATGGTTCACTACTAAATGATTAAATCCCCTCTCACCCAACACCCTATAAGTTGAAAAGGCATCAGAAACTATTGTGGACCCCAGCTCTATATATTCATCAATTAACCCCACTAATTCAGCCTTGGACCTCCCTTCCACAACCCTAAAAACACATTCGGAACCCCCACCCCCCGGAACAACAGGCCCCCACACCCAAAGACCAGCCACAGACTTCCCCCTCCCATACTTGCTTTTCCCAAACTGTAACTTGTCCACCTCCACAACAACCCCATGCCCCCCCCCCCAACTTACCCCTGTACTTAATAAATTCCGAACACACTTCACGACAAAAGGAATACCAATCTAAAATGCTCCTCTCACTCACACCAGTCTCATGCGTGCAAAAACTCTGTGGGGATCTATAACAAAAATAATATGTAACAAGCACAACCTCGCGCATGCCCAAACTACACTTCTCGAACCAGGTACCAAGCCGTATGGAACGCCATATGTCGTCTTTGCGACAGCGCCACATATAACCGTCCCTGGTCCGAGAGGCCGGAACTTTAACCAATTTCATTGGTTCACGGCACACACCGCGCTTCACCACCTCGGCAATTAGGCCAAAAGGCTGTAGGAACTTAATCAGCCCTAAAGTTGTGTCCCCCATCATAGCCCTCAACTGAGGACTATTGATCTTGTCTTTCATATCCATTCCTGAACAAAAACCACAACCGATTAAACTTCATAACAAAACCACCCGATGTACAGCAATCATCACTACATTAACCTTCACACAAAACCACAAAACCGTTAACTCACTGATACAAATTCTGCTTCAAAAATACACAAGCAGCACTCGGCACTGAGCAACAGCAAACTGAGCCCAATACACCAAACAAAGGAAAACCCTGAACATACCACCAGAGGGCACAACAAACCACAACACGACGACATCTACAAACACACCACACTCACAAACCAAACTCCGCACCGTAATGACGTCACACACCACAACACCTTTACGTCACGGGTCAAAGCCGGCGCGTGAGATCGGACGCTTCTATCAACGCGACTACTTAATGTAAGGTATGTAGATGACATTAGACCACATGCAGGAGCGACTTGTTTCCACATCTGTCCTGCACAATTCATGTATGGTGAAGCGTTCAAGCTTGACATGTAAAAAGAATATTTAAAATTCAGAAAAAAGCAGGGAGATGTATAGCAAAAATACCATCCAGACACACTAGTTTACAAGCTTTTGTATGCCATACTCATTATTATGGCAGTGTACTCCCTATATATGTATCAAAATATTATGGCAGAGTAAATGATAAATATCTCATAACTAAAGACATACACAACCATGCAACAAAAGGAAACACAAATTATTAGCCTACACAATACAGCCAAATCTCAAATTCAAAGTGAATTCTCCAAGAAGCAGGCAGAAGGCTTTTTAACAAGTACCAAAATCAACTAAGTAAAAGGAATCTCTTTTAATCGTTTAAAAGTGACCTCACAGATAAATGAATATACATTATGAGTAACTATTAAATATCAAAATAAAAATTGGATGTTATACTGTAAGAGAAAATATGTAATAACTTCATGGGAAATACGGAAGCGTCCGATCCCGCCCGTCTGCTTTGACCCATGACGTCACAAATATGGCGGAAACAAAAACAAACACACACACTTTCCACAAGAAGCCTAATGACACTAACGGGACAAGCGCGGGAAATGGGGTGTTTTGGGTAGGGGGCAAACTAAATATAAACAAATTTAGACACCTTGCGTAGCTACAACGTGTAAGTGAAGACAGCCATGCATGAATACCCACCCACCTCCCCAGGGGTCGTAACCCCTGCAACCCATAGAAGATAAAGATGCTTCAGTAGCTGATTAGTGTTTTTTGTCTTAAAAAAAAAAAAAAAATCTCACGGGATAGAACGAACTGATCAGAAAGATAAATATAATAAACTAAAGCAGAAATTGGAGGAAACAGATAATTAAAATAAGTAATAAGCGTTTTTAAATTTAAAAAAAAATCTCACGAGATAGAACGAACACATCAGAAAAGTAAATAAAGTAAGATAAAACAGAACTGGAGACAGCCACACTCAAACCGAACTCCACGACGTCATGACGTCACACACGACAACACCCTTACGTCACGGGTCAAAGCCGACGCGTGGGATCGGACGCTTCTGTCGACCCACTTCATGTGTGTAAGGTGTAATTCTATTTTCTCTATCATACATATATTGCACATACATTGTATATAAGTCTTGATGTCACATAACATGGTAAATGCAGTTAGAAGACAGATGCTTATCTGCTTTTGTCTGCCCATAAAACTGTACAAAACAATCTATACTTTCAGATGGAAACTATCAGTTAGTGTCTATGGGGAAAGAATTAATGAATAAATAATTAAACAAATAAGAAATTATAGAGCATAGTGAAATATTCCACATACATCTATATTTCGAGCTAGTCATTTATACTGTATTATTATGAAAACTACTGTATTATTGCAAGGTGATCCTCGGAAAAAATGAATAAAATACATAGATACACACATTGACAAAGCATATGGTGAGGTTTAAAGCTAGCGTTTATGAAGCAATGGATGTGCAATGATTTACAATGAGAGAATACTAATGGCTTCTATCCAATGATAAAAAGAAGGTGAACCGGTTTATAGTGACAGAAAACTGAAGATCTCTAATCAATGCATTAAAAAATGATTAGAGATTTTAATATAGAATTTGTGGCGTGGAAATGTACAAATAACACCCAAATACAGAACTGTGTAAAAACTAAGTACCATCTTATTTTCTGCTTTGGTATTTTTCGGAGAGCACTGTAATCTTCTTACTACTCCCCTACCCCAGAAATGGTTACTGAACGTTTTGGATCATTAGCATGAATGATAGCAGCTGTGAATGCATATACCTACATTTAATTATCTACACAATCTATGCAATAAAAACACTTACATGAGCAGCCGAACTGATGAGTTCCATTCAGTCTTCTGAAGCAAGCTGCCGCTCCATCAATAGATTCGTACATTTTATCTTTTGTTCTTTCAGGAGAAACTGTGAGAGAAACAGTTGTTAAATAAGTCTATGACAGCTTATAATGCGCTTCTGAAGGTCTGGATTGGGTAAAACAAATCAAAATTGAAGATCGATTCCTAAATACAACACAAAACTAGAAACTTTAAAGTAACGCTCTTAGCCAGAATATTTAGAAATACGATTCTACCTTCCGAAATAGATAACAAAACACCACATAAACAAATCCAAAAGAACACATGATTCCCCATGATTACAAAATTATTAACCACTGACATTTGACATTTTACACTGTACGGGTCTAACAAACCAAAGATTCTACAT
Organism: Schistocerca nitens; assembly: GCF_023898315.1. Lineage (NCBI taxonomy): Eukaryota > Metazoa > Arthropoda > Insecta > Orthoptera > Acrididae > Schistocerca > Schistocerca nitens. The sequence goes on along the minus strand of NC_064622.1, from coordinate 515,115,048 downwards.
TTTTGTATCTTTGGATATGCGTTCGCGCACGTCCGCATAATACAGGCGGCCGTGGCTCAAGTTGCAAGAGCTGATGTGTGCAGGGGTAGCGAATGATAATTCTTAACGCTATTTATAATTCCAGAAGCATCAATACTGAAACTGGATTCCCAAAAAAATGATAGAGACTCAAATTTACCAACAAAATTCTAAATTCAGGGCGTATAAATAAAATGCGTTGTGGCTCTGAAACAAAAGATATGTTTGGGATAAACCATGACCGATTGTATTAACAAAGGTTGTTTTGACTAACGCTGGGGAGATAATTGTCGTAGTTAAATACAGGTAATCATCCACACTGGCCGCCATATTGAAGTTGGGCAAATCGTGTCTTTTAGGCCTGTAGGCCTGCATGATGTCTGTACAGCGTGTGACCTAGGGAACTATCAGATCAGCATAATACTGCATGGGTTCATTAGAAGACGCCGACATAAACAGAATAATGCCTTTCATCACTCATGCTATGAATGTTGCAACCTCTCTTGCGGTTTTGTTCCTGCAAATTGTAACAGAAAGTTTAGTGCTCCCGGAATTTGTTTGGTTTCTTGTCCTTAATACGTGTGTACTACGGAAAACTGTTAACATTTGTAACACTATTCTCGAAACAGACTGTCTGCTGTATTTAGGTAAAAAACGGAACAGGAGGATCTTTGGTTGACACACTTAGACGTGAGTGTAGTCTTAGAAAGATCAGCCAATAAAATATTTGTGGAGATTAATCACTGGTTCCTAGCCAATTCTTTGTCACTAAACTTTGAAAAAACACACTACATGCAGTTCAGAACTTGTAAGGGGTGTCCCAAGAGTATATGTCTAACATACGATGACAAGAAGATAGAAGAAGTGGACAGTGTTAAATTCTTGGGATTACAGCTTGATAATAAATTCAACTGGGGGGAGCACACCACAGAACTGCTGAAGCGTCTTAACAAATCTCTGTTTGCAATGCGAATTTTGTCAGACATAGGGGATATAAAAATGAAAAAGCTGGCATACTATGCTTACTTTCATTTCATAATGTCATATGGGATTATTTTTTGGGGTAATTCATCAAGCCAAGCTAAAGTTTTCCGGGCACAAAAACGTGCAGTGAGAGTTATATGTGGTGTGAACTCAAGAACATCCTGCAGAAGCCTGTTTAGGGAACTAGGGATACTAACTACTGCTTCCCAATATATTTATTCCTTAATGAAATTTGTCATTAAAAATATATCACTTTTTCAAACCAACAGCTCAATTCATGGAATCAATACTCGAAATAAGAATAATCTTCACAAGGATTTAAAGTCACTTAGTCTTGTACAAAAAGGTGTGCATTATTCAGGAACACACATTGTCAATAACTTGCCAGCAGACATAAAAAGCTTAACAACCAATGAAATTCAGTTTAAGAGAAGCCTAAAGGATTTATTGGTGGCCAACTCCTTCTACTCCATTGATGAATTTCTTAGTAAAACCAACTGATTTGTATATAAGTACAACATAACTTCTGCACAATTTCAGTGCAGTAAAGTGTTCATTGAAAATTTGTGTGTGTGTGTGTGTGTGTGTGTGTGTGTGTGTGTGTGTGTGTTTGTGTTAGTATAATCTAACTTCTGCACCATTTCAGTGCAGTAATGTGTTCATTAGTATTTGTAAAATGACTCTTAGTGTTCATTAAAAAATGACGATCATTCCACTTGGGACCTGTGGAATGGTACATTAGCTTATTTGTTTTAGTTGTAAATATTTGTCATGCATTGTTGTTTTTCTGACATGTTCCACATCCTGGAGGACCTCCTCACTACGGATCAATTGGAATGAAAGTAAATCTAATCTAATCTAATCTAAACTAAAAATTGGAGTGTGTCTGGTATTCGGCTGAAGTCTCAAAACAGTCATATGACATCCCTCACTTGCTACCTTTGAGACTCCACATTGGGCTGACCATATTTCGCTTGTCTCCATATTATAACTTGCGTGTTATCACAGTATACAGTTTTAAGGCCCCTTAGGGACTTGGCTAACAAGAAGGGTAAGAAATCCAATGTGCACTCCGTGTGCATACCGGGTGGAGTCATTCCAGATGTGGAAAGGGTCCTCCTGGATATCATGAAGAGCACAGGGTGCAGCCAACTGCAGGTGGTGGCTCACGTCGGTACCAATGTTGTGTGTCACTTTGGATCAGAAGAGATTCTCTCTTGTTTCGAGCGGCTAACAGAAGTGGTAAAGACTGTCAGTCTTGCTTGCAAGATGAAAGGAGAGCTGACCATTTGCAGCATAGTCGACAGGACCGATTGCGGACCTCTGGTACAGAGCCGAGTGGAGAGTCTGAATCAGAGGCTCAGACGGTTCTGCAAGGCTGAACACGGTTTGCGGTTTGCTGTCAGAAGTAGTTTAACTATTCACGAAATTGAAGTAGTTACTTCCTGTGAGTTAGTATGTGCAGAGGTCATTGTTGGTACCGGAATAAAATAATAATTAGATCCTTTTACCGACTTCCCAATTCAGATGATACAGTTGCTGAAAGGTTCAAGAAAATTTGAGTTTGATTTCAAACATGTACCCGAATCATATGATAATAGTTGGTGGTGACTTCAATTTACCCTTGATATGTTGGAGAAAATACATGTTTAATTCCAGAGGTACGCATAAAATATCATCCGAAATTGTGCTAAATGCACTATCTGAAAATTATCTCGAGCAATTAGTTCATGAGCCGACGCAAATAGTAAACGGTTGTGAAAACACACTTAACCTCTTAGAAACAAATAATCCTGAGCTAATAACGAGCATCAAAACCGATACAGGGATTACTGAACACAGGGCTGTTGTAGCAAGATTGAATATTGTAATCCCAAATCCTCGAAAAATAAGCGAAATATATACCTATTCAAAAAAGCAGATAAAAATTCACTTGACGCCTTCGTAAGTGACAATCTCCACTCACTCCAAATTAATAATATAAGTGCAGACCAGATGTGGCTTAAATTCAAAGAAATAGTATCGGCCGCAATTGAGAGATTTATACCAAATAAATTAACGAACGACGGAGCTGATCCTCCCTGGTACACAAAACGAGTTAGAACCTGTTGCAGAAACAACGAAACAAACACGCCAAATTTAAACAGACGCAAAATTCCCATGATTGGCGATCTTTTACTGAAGCTCGAAATTTAGCGCGGACTTCAATGGAAGACGCCCATAACAGTTTCCACAACGAAACTTTGTCTCGAAACCTGGCATAAAATCCAAAGCAATGCTGGTTGTATGTGAAGTATGTTAGCGGCAAGAAACAACCAGTGCCTTCTCTGCACGATAGAAATGGAGATACCATCGAAGACAGTGCTGCCAAAGCAGAGTTACTAAACACAGCCTTCCGAAATGCCTTCACAAAAGAAGACGAAATAAATATTCCAGAATTCGAGTCAACAACAGCTGCCAACATGAGTAACGAATAAATAAACATCCTCAGAGTAGTGAAGCAACTTACATCACTTAATAAAAGCAACTCTTCTGGTCCAGAATGTATATCAGTTAGGTTCCTAGTTATAGGGAGCTCCAACGTTAGGCGGGTTATGGAGCCCCTCAGGAAAATAGCGGGTAGGTCGGGGAAGAATGCCAGTGTGCACTCGGTGTGCTTGCCGGGGGTTCTCGTCCGTAATGTGGAGGAGGCCCTTCCGGCAGCTATTGAACGCACTGGGTGTGACCGGCTGCAGATAGTAGCACATGTCGGAACGAATGACGCCTGCCGCTTGGGTTCTGAGGCCATCCTTGGTTCCTTCCGGCGGCTGGCTGATTTGGTGAAGACAACCAGCATCACACGCGGAGTGCAAGCTGAGCTTAATATCTGCAGCAAAGTGCCCAGAGTCGATCGCGGTCCTCTGGTTTGGAGCCGTGTGGAGGGTCTAAACCAGAGGCTCAGACGACTCTGCGACTATAATGGTTACAAATTCATCGACCTCTGTTATTGGGTGGAGAACTGTAGGGCCCCCCTAGACAGGTCAGGCGTGCACTACACACCGGAAGCAGCTACTAGGGTAGCAGAGTACGTGTGGCGTGCACACGGGGGTTTTTTAGGTTAGAGGGACCCCCCCCCCCCCCCTTGGGCGAAACGATAAAATACCTGACGGCTTACCAGAGAGAACATTATCATCGTTGATAAAGAACGTCCGTCCTCAGAGACCAAAAACAGGAAAAGTTAACGTAATATTGGTAAACTGCAGGAGTATCCAGGGCAAGGTTCCTGAATTAGTATCTCTTATTGAAGGAAATAGTGCGCATATAGTATTAGGAACGGAAAGTTGGTTAAAACCGGAAGTGAACAGTAACGAAATCCTAGACACAGAATGGAATATATACCGCAAGCATAGGATAAACGCCAATGGTGGAGGAGTATTTATAGCAGTAAAGAATTCAATAATATCCAGTGAAGTTATTAGCGAATGCGAATGTGAAATAATCTGGGTTAAGTTAAGTATCAAAGGTGGGTCAGATATGATAGTCGGATGCTTCTATAGACCACCTGCATCAGCAACTGTAGTAGTTGAGCGCCTCAGAGAGAACCTGCTGAACGTCGTGAAGAAGTTTCGTGATCATACTATTGTAATAGGGGGAGACTTCAATCTACCAGGTATAGAATGGGATAGTCACACAATCAGAACTGGAGCCAGGGACAGAGACTCTTGTGACATTATCCTGACTGCCTTGTCCGAGAATTACTTCGAGCAGATAGTTAGAGAACCAACTCGTGAAGCTAACGTTTTAGACCTCATAGCAACAAATAGACCGGAACTTTTCGACTCCGTGAATGTAGAAGAGGGTATCAGTGATCATAAGTCAGTGGTTGCATCAATGACTACAAGTGTAATAAGAAATGCCAAGAAAGGAAGGAAAATATATTTTCTTAACAAGAGTGATAGGGCACAAATCGCAGAATATCTGAGTGACCACCATCAAACGTTCATTTCTGAGGAAGAGGATGTGGAACAAAAATGGAAAAAATTCAGAAACATCGTCCAGTACGCCTTAGATAAGTTCGTACCGACTAAGGTCCAAAGCGAGGGGAAAGATCCACCGTGGTATAACAATCATGTACGAAAGGTACTACGGAAACAAAGAAAGCTTCATCATAGGTTTAAGAGTAGTCGAATCATAGCTGATAAGGAAAAGCTGAACGAAGCGAAAAAGAGCGTAAAGAGAGCAATGAGAGAAGCATTCAACGAATTCGAACATAAAACATTGGCAAACAATCTAAACAAGAACCCTAAAAAGTTTTGGTCATATGTAAAATCGGTAAGCGGATCTAAATCCCCTATTCAGTCACTCGTTGACCACGATGGCACCGAAACAGAGGACGACCGAAGAAAGGCAGAAATACTGAATTCAGTGTTCCGAAACTGTTTCACTGTGGAAAATCGTAACACGGTCCCTGACTTCAGCCGTCGCACGGACGCCAAAATGGAAAATATTGAAATAAACGATATCGGAATTGAAAAACAACTGCTATCACTTAGTAGCGGAAAAGCATCCGGACCAGACGAGATACCCTTAAGATTCTACAGTGATTATGCTAAAGAACTTGCCCCCTTTCTATCAGCAATTTATCGTAGATCTCTGGAAGAACGTAAAGTACCTAGCGACTGGAAGAAAGCGCAGGTCGTTCCCATTTTCAAGAAGGGTCATAAATCAGATGCGAATAATTATAGGCCTATTTCGCTTACGTCAATCTGTTGTAGAATAATGGAACATGTTTTGTGTTCTCGTATTATGACGTTCTTAGATAATACAAATCTCCTTCATCATAACCAACATGGATTCCGCAAACAGAGATCATGTGAAACTCAGCTCGCCCTATTTGCCCAAGAAATTCACAGTGCCGTAGACACTGGCGAGCAGATTGATGCCTATTCCTGGACTTCAGGAAGGCATTTGATACGGTTCCGCACTTACGTTTAGTGAAAAAAATACGAGCTTACGGAATATCGGACCAGGTTTGTGATTGGATTCAGGATTTCCTAGAAGAAAGAACACAACATGTCATTCTTAACGGTTCAAAATCTGCAGATGTAGAGGTAATTTCGGGAGTACCGCAAGGAAGCGTGATAGGACCTTTATTGTTTACAATATACAAAAATGACTTAGTTGACAACATCGGTAGCTCCTTGAGGCTATTTGCAGATGACACGGTTGTCTACAAGAAAGTAGCAACATCAGAAGACCCGTACGTACTCCAGGAAGACTTGCAGAGGATTAATGAATGGTGCGACAGCTGGCAGCTTTCCCTAAACGTAGATAAATGTAATATAATGCGCATACATAGGGGCAGAAATCCATTCCAGTACGATTATGCCATAGGTGGTAAATCATTGGAAGCGGTAACGACCGTAAAATACTTAGGAGTTACTATCCGGAGCGATCTGAAGTGGAATGATCACATAAAACAAATAGTGGGAAAAGCAGGCGCCAGGTTGAGATTCATAGGAAGAATTCTAAGAAAATGTGACTCATCGACGAAAGAAGTAGCTTACAAAACGCTTGTTCGTCCGATTCTTGAGTATTGCTCATCAGTATGGGACCCTTACCAGGTTGGATTAATAGAAGAGATAGACATGATCCAGCGAAAAGCAGCGCGATTCGTCATGGGGACATTTAGTCAGCGCGAGAGCGTTACGGAGATACTGAACAAGCTCCAGTGGCGGACACTTCAAGAAAGGCGTTACGCAATACGGAGAGGTTTATTATCGAAATTACGAGAGAGCACATTCCGGGAAGAGATGGGCAACATATTACTACCGCCCACATATATCTCGCGTAATGATCACAACGAAAAGATCCGAGAAATTAGAGCAAATACGGAGACTTACAAGCAGTCGTTCTTCCCACGCACAATTCGTGAATGGAACAGGGAAGGGGGGATCAGATAGTGGTACAATAAGTACCCTCCGCCACACACCGTAAGGTGGCTCGCGGAGTATAGATGTAGATGTAGACGTAGATGAATTAGCTCCATACTTGTCAATCACATACAACCGTTCACTCGACGAAAGATCCGTACCCAAAGAATGGAAAGTTGTACAGGTCACACCAATATTCAAGAAACGTAGTAGGAGCAATCCACTTAATTACAGGCCTATATCATTAACGTCGATATGCAGCAGGATTCTGGAACATATACTGTGTTCGAACATTATGAATTACCTCGAATAAAACGGTCTATTGACACACAGTCAACATGGGTTTGGAAAACATCATTCTTGTGAAACACAGCTAGCTCTTTATTCACATGAAGTGTTGAGTGCTATTGACAAGGGATTTCAAATTGATTACGTATTTCTGGATTTCCGGAAGGCTTTTGACACTATACTACACAAGCGGCTTGTAGTGAAATTGCGTGCTTACAGAATATAGTTTCACTTATGTGACGGGATTTGTGATTTCCTGTCAGAGAGGTCACAGTTCGTTGTAATTGACGGAAAGTCATCGAGACAACAGAAGTGATTTCTGGCGTTCCCCAAGGTAGTGCTATAGGCCCTTTTCCATTCCTTATCTACATAAACGATTTGGGAGACGATCTGAGCAGCTGTCTTCGGTTGTTTGCAGATGACGCTGTCGTTTATCGACTAATAAAGTCATCAGAAGATCAAAACAAACTGCAAAACGATTTAGAAGAAATATCGGAATGGTGCGAAAAGTGGCAGTTGATCTTAAATAACGAAAATTGTGAGGTCATCCACAGGAGTGCTAAAAGGAACGCGTTAAACTTCGGTTACACGATAAATCAGTCTAATATAAAAGCCGTAAATTCAGCTAAATGCCTAGGTATTACAATTATGAACAATTTAAATTGGAAGGAACACACAGAAAATCTTGTGGGGACGGCTAACCAAAGACTGCGTTTTATTGGCAGGACACTTAGAAAATGTAACAGACCTACTAAGGAGATTGCCTACACTACGCTTGTCCGTCCACTTTTAGAATACTGTTGCACTGTGTGAGATCCTAACCAGATAGGAGTACATCAAAAAATTTCAAAGAAAGGCTGCACGTTTTGTATTATCGCGAAATATGGGAGAGAGTGTCACAGAAATGATCCAGGATTTGGGATGGACATCATTAAAAGAAAGGCGTTTGTCGTTGCGACGGAATCTTCTCACGAAATTCCAATCACAAACTTTCTCCTCTGAATGCGAAAATATTTTGTTGACACCGACTTACGTAAGGAGGAACGATCACCAAGATAAAATAAGGGATATCAGAGCTCGTACGGAAAGATATAGCTGTTCATTCTTTCAGTGTGTTATACGAGATCGGAATAATAGAGAATTGTGAGGGTGGTTCGATGAACCCTCTACCATGCACTTAAATGTGATTTGCAGAGTATCCATGTAGATGTAGATGTAAGGCATATGTGCAAAGAATATTTATCACTCTATGTACGATTTGCTATAGTTAAACGACGACACATCTTCTGTAAAAGTCCTAAAAAAGTTTACTAGATACAGTTTTAAAGTAAGTTCATGCATGTGTTGAATGTGGTCCTGCAGTCAAAGATGCATTGTTGTAGTGTCGAAGGAAGAAGGTTCAAATCTAGGTATGTACTGGAACTTCCTGGTAGATTAAAACTGTGTGTCTGATCAAGACTTTACCTCAGGGCCTTTACCTTTTGTGGTCAAGTGAAAGGTAGGAGGGGGCTTACTGGCAGAAGTGAATCTGTGAGGAGAGGTTGTGAGTCATGCTCAGGTAGCTCAGTCAGTAGAGCACTTGCCTGTGGAGGACAAAGATCCAGAATTAGAGCCCAGTCCTGCACACAGTTTTAATCTATCAGAAGTTTCATATCAGCGTATACTCTGCTGCAGAGTGTAAATTTCATTCTGAGTATATCCTAATATTTTTTTTCACCTTCACATTTGTAACACATTCAGGAAATTTCTTATTCATGTAAAAAAAGAATGTTCTGCAACATTCGGTGTTACTCATATATAAGAGCATACTTTCTCAATAACGAGTTCCTTCTATTTTCTGACTTCACACACAGTATGCAGCTCAAATGGCTGCGAGTAAAAGGTGGGTCATTTATGTTTATAGTCTTGATTATCAGGAAGACTTAGCTGTTTGTTCGGTATACGTTGCAATTTTCCGATTAAAAAACGAAAAAATGAAACTCCCGCAAGTGAAACGAAAGCAATGAAGTTTACATTCATTCTTGTCGCAAATATTTGACCGTTTCTTCCAAATATGTCACAATCTCATGGTGTGGTTAGGCAGGAAACTAAGAGTACAGCTTAAATTGTTGTGAGTATGACGAGGGTTAGTCAAGTTTATAGTCTTGCTTGTCACCAATACTTTGCTGTTTATTCTGAATATGTCGCGATTTTTGAGGGTGTGGTTGGGTATGAAGCTAAAATCACACCTTAAATTGCTGAAAATGAAACGAGAAACAATCATATTTACAGTTTTCTTGTTACAAATATTTAGCTACAACCGAATCCTAAACAACACGTTCGCAAATTTGCTTGTCGGGAAGAGGACCGCATCACACAAGCGAGGGACATTAGTGTGACTGCTTTGTGAATTCAGCCGAATGCCAAACACACTGTCGATTTTTATCATTTGTTATTTGAGGCTGGTTGTGCAATCTCTGGTTAGCAACTGGTTAAGCTCTGTTCTCAGAATAGCTCGAAAAACGCGTTGTACAAACCCAGAATAACGCCTAATTGGAGAATAAACTCAAGGGAACTAAAATGGCGACTTCTGGCTGGTTATCGAGCGTAACTGGGGAATAAGTTTTCAAGATGTCATGAATAGTGACATATGCAGACAGTGATGACGAGATTTTGGCTAAACTGTCCATGAGAATGAGGAAGAAAAGTGAGACGACGGCGATTCAGTAGTTATAACCAGATTCATCAAACATTGAGAGTGAGATACAATAACAACCCTCCTGTTTGACGTGTGCCACAGTTACAAATCTACCACAGGACTATAAAAAAGATAATGGTTGTTTATTGCAAATGTTCATATCTTATTTTTCATACACACTCTCAATATAATTAACAATCACCACACTGTAGAAATAAAATCGATATACGCCCAAGAACTACAAAAGTGGGTGCACAAATAGTGTTCAAGGGTATTTTCTGTAGAACACCAATTGCTGCTGCAATGAATTAATCATTGGCTAAATGGTTCAAATGGCTCTGAGCACTATGGGACTCAACTGCTGAGGCCATTAGTCCCCTAGAACTTAGAACTAGTTAAACCTAACGAACCTAAGGACATTACAAACATCCATGCCCGAGGCAGGATTCGAACCTGCCTTTAACCGCACGGCCACTTCGGCCGGCAATTAATCATTCGAAGATGTAAATAAAACAGCAAGCAAGCTAGTAACACCTCTCAGAATTTTCAGTCAAATCGACCTGTGTTGTCAAATATTGATGGAGAAACTATAAAGACCAACTGTTTCACAAAACAGACCACATTTCACAGCTGATTCTATGTTATATGCCTCTTTACAATTCACCATCTACCATACAGCTACATTTGACAGAATACTATCGTGTGCAGAAATGTTGCATCTGAATCGAACTGACTGTGGCGTCCTTCTGTTGTTAACTTTATCAAATCATTTATTCCTTTGTACACAGTATGGAATTTACATTCCATGTGTGGGATGCCACCAATATGTAGACTCTGCTAACTTTTCTGGGCATAATATTTACGTTTTTCTTTCTTTAACAGAAATCATACATCTGTTGTATGCTCTGTCGGTCCGTGTGAAGTTGTTTGTGAATGGAAACTGCTGCATATTTTTCCCCATACTTTATTTGGAAATCATGAAAGATCTCTTATTAGTCAACAAATACATCATCCTTTAACTAATTTCAAGATAGATCATTACATTGTTATACATAAAAGCATTCTACCAATTCGGTTAAATGTTTAGCAATAATATTTTCATTGAAGACTGCAGCAGTTTACATGTTTTCTACTACACTCATGAACGCATTTACAATATCTACTATCCATAAAGTATCCTCAAGGGAATAGTTTTGAGAGCTGAAATGCATGTCACTCATGTTTGACACGCTCTTTCTGCAGACAACGAAAATACCCAGAGTGCTCTTTAGTTGCTGCCAGCTTATCTAGACATGAACACTATTCTGGGAATAGGTAACCAGAGAGCACAATGGTGTCATACGACACACACTCCCAATTAACCTGTGGTTAGCTTATACCTCAGTTAGCTGTCAACTGGCCCTTAGACAGCTGCAGTTCTACATCCAGTTAGAATGAACGGCATAGATATATGTGCACAGTAAAGATGTGTACACATAAGAAAAATTCAACACAATGTCACTTCACTTAGCCCATTACTGAGTGGCAAAATGAGATTATGAGATACTTTCTGTGATATAAAAAGTTGAACTTAGTACCAGTACAGGAACATGTAAAAAATATATAAACAGTGACTAAAAAGCAAATTATTTGTTTCAAGCAGTTCCATTTCATATGTTAACTTGTTTTAAAAATATATCATTAAAACGTTTATTACACTCTCTGCCTGTTACTGTATCTATGTCCTTTTTTTTTATAAAAAAAGAGCAAAGACTGTATAAAAAGTGAGTTGTGTTATGAAATCAATGAAATACAAAGTGTTACAAGAAAGAAACTGTGTTTGGCGTTATTTGCTATTGTACTAAAAATATGGAATAAGTACCTACAAGTGTTGATCCTGATTTGATCAAGAAGGTACGACAAAAACAGATGACCATGAAGACTATCAACGAAAATGCTGTAGCTCCAGGAAAAGTTGAAATGGTCAGTATGAAATTACCGCCATTCTGGGTTGAAAACCCCACATTTAGTTCTGCCAAGCTGAAGCAAAATCCCATTTCGCTGGCATAACAAGTGAAACAACGAAATTCAGCTATTTAATAGGGAAAATGGAGAGAAGATTTCCAGAATGAAATTTTCACCCTGCAGCGTAGTGTGCGCTGATATGAAACTTCCTGGCAGATGAAAACTGTGTGTCGGGCCGAGACTCGAACTCGGGACCTTTGCCTTTCACGGGCAAGTGCTCTACCGACTGAGCTACCCAAGCACGACTCACGACCCGTTCTCACAGCCTTAATTCCTCCAGTACTTCGTCTCCTATCTTCCCAACTTCACAGAAGCTCTTCTGCATACCTTGCAGAACTAGCACTCCTGGAAGAAAGGATATGGTGGAGACATGGCTTAGCCACAGCCTAGGGATGTTTCCAGAATGAAATTTTCACCCTGCAGTGGACTGTGCGCTGATATAAAACTTCCTGGCAGATCAAAACTGTGTGCCGGGCTGAGAAGATTTGTTGAGAAATCTGTAATTTGGTTGCCAGTTCTGAGCCAAATAAATATTTTTTAGCTACAGAGAGACTCTTAACAGTGTTTCAGAAGAGCAAAAAGTACATAAAAAAGATTACTTAGTGAACAGCATTAGGCGATCTAAAACCAAATCAACTGTTACTAAAAATGCAAGGTCATGCAGGAACAGGTGAGCGACAAGGCTCTGAACACTTTATGGCTAGATAAATTTCCCAGCCATATTCAAAGAGTTTTAGCTATTTTTGAAGAAGATACAGATAAATTCTCATGGAAGACCAAATAATGGAAATACGATCAGTTAATGAAGTCCCAATTTCATTTCAGAAGTTATCAGCTGCAGATTCGACTTTGGAGCTACACAAAATGTGTGTGTAAATGACTAGACTGGAAAGTCAGCTCAGAGAAGACAGGAATGAAAGATGAAAATGTTCTCATAACACAAGCAGAAGGTTATCAAGATATAATAACAAATAGAAGTATTATTACTAATACTGCTACTGTTTTCGTCTTGGAACAGGCTGCAGGCCAGCAAATCGTACTGAGTCTTGTGAATGGCAAAATCAGGGAAACGAGAAGAAGGAGACAACAGCAGTCAGATGTATTGCCACAAATGTTGTTGCATCTCACTCCAGCGTTACTTGTTTGTCGCATATTACAATTCGTAGCAATTGCTCTTGGTAGACAGCAGAGCAGATGTCTCTGTACTAACAGCAACAAAGAAAATTACCAAATAAAAGAGGCTGAATATAGATGTAACCTTGGGTACCGAATTTCTTCATATTTATTAGCATTGTTTGACGTCGAAAACGAAAGATTAATTGATAATGTGACAAAGGTTAGCACCATCGTTGAAGTAGAGATGTGGAGTGGATCATGTGACTGGAGCAGGAATATGTGTTAAGTAATGGGAAAGGAGTGAATTCTGGACAGGGCAGCTTTTTATGAGTTGCCCAAGTTTCAGAAGTGTCTGGGTGGCACAGAGTGTAAGTTCATCTGGGTGGAAGCAGTATGATGGGCACATGTGTGCTAAGCACTGTGTGCTAAGCGTGGTTGCCCATGAGTAGAGACTTAGTCTCTGTCGAACATAACTGGTGCGTCCAGTTTATTGTGACGAATGTGGATATAATGTCACAGGTTTGATCAAAATCGATGTATGTTATAGTGGAGTGGACTCAACATGATTCCGTATTTTCATGGTATTTTCTACATATTAAGCAATATTGGCGTTTTATGGTTGTATGTAGGGCAATGCTGAAACTTCCCCTTTTAATAATTTATACACGACTGTGCTTAAACTGACACACAATATTTTTTTAGCGCAACGCAATCTGACTTTCAACACACAATATTTTGTTAGCGCAACGCAATCTGACTTTCAAAATTCTCTACAAGAGAATGGCCCTGACTAACATTAACCTGTACTTTTCAGAAATCACTTACCTCACAAAAATCTTGGTTACTCCCACTACTGCAATACAGCAAGCGCCACTACTGCCAGCTAAATAAAAGATTCAAACTATGGAAGGCACTAACTACTGATAGGGATAGTTAGCAAATAAAAGATATTAATAGAGAACCAACAATGTATTTACCTTGATATCATGACAAATTACAAAACTCCGCCATCTCTCTCCCCACATCCACCACTGCTGGCGGCACACCTCCAACTGCCCAGCGCTACGCGCTGTTCACAGCCAGCTGCCTAACACTACAATGGTTGAGTATTACAACAATGCAAAGCAGCCACAGACTGCACACGGCACAGCCGGTGATTTTCATACTGAGGTGGCGTTATCAATAAAAAAACCTAAACAGCCTACTTACATAGCCCCCATGCTCCCCACAAAAAATTTTACAAATTGGGTTGGGCAGTGCCCAATACAGATTTGAAAAAATTTTTCATAATTACAATAACTAAGAAATCAAATGCACACACTTATTGATACAATGTTGGTCAAAAGCTAAAATTTTCTCACAGTCCATAAAGACAGTCTTGATCATTCATCACATTGCAGTGTTTTTCTCAAAGTCTGAGCAGTAAAAGACAATGCACACAGACGTAGTGGATTTCCATGCAGTCTTGAAGAAGTAGTGTTGTCCTTCCAACGGAAAGACAGTGCTGACTCTTGACATGCTGACAGGTAATGGGCCACAACAGAGCAAACCCACAACAGAGTCAGTCGAAGTTTTGAAGAGTATCGTTTGGTAGGTCATCACAGAGCAGACCCACTGTAGTCCTGGTAGAGATTATGGTATTGGTGGGCCACCAGAGGTGCAGACCCACTGCAGTCCTTGTAGAAATAATGGTATTGGTGAGTCATCAAAGGTGCAGACCCACTGCAGTCCTTGTAGAGATATAATGGTACTGGTGGGCCACCAGAGGCGCAGACCCACTGTAGTCCTTGTAGAGATGGCCAGCAGCCATCTGTTGTGACTGTGCAGGTACACAATCACCATTGAAGAGTCTTGCGGATAATATAACAAGTCCATAACCATCACTTGTGCACTCACAAAGTTGTTGGAATTGTCCTTAGAACAAGCAATGCTGTTATCCAGTCCCTTGCTGAATTATTAACACACGTGCAAACACTAACAGTCCCTACTTGTCACATATTGTCCATATACTATGACCAACAAAAACGTGTGCAGTGAAATGTAACTTACAAGTTGCTTAATTTGATGACCTGGTGTCAATTACAATTTTATAACATAAGAACACAATAACAAAGATACAAAACACATCATTCAAGAACATAACAATACAAATAACAGTTGCGGTAATAGGGGCTTTACAAAAGAATAGAAATAAACATATACATCAGTGTTACAGGAATTATGACATAATTTCATACATAAAAGATCAGAATAACTTTTGAAACATCAACTTCACACCTAAGCATTAACACAGAACAGATAAATGTCTAATCATCTTTACAAAGTAAATAACATATTATCAATGCAAATTATATTTGAGGATCACAGTATTCCTCATCATAGTGAATGTAGCTTAGTATTAGAAGAAGAAAAAATTCTATGAAACTACACAAAGACAGGAAGAAAACAAATACACAAGGGTACACAAACACATAGTGGGATAACACAATGGAAAGGACAGGGTTCGTTTTCAGTGTAACTTTTGGTACTGCAGTCCAACCCAAAACTTCATTCCATAGATCTTTCGTCTTATTTCCACATTTGTTTCCACCAAAAAAATCCTATTCAAGCATGCTTTCTGTATATATAT
Source organism: Schistocerca nitens (assembly GCF_023898315.1). Taxonomy (NCBI): domain Eukaryota; kingdom Metazoa; phylum Arthropoda; class Insecta; order Orthoptera; family Acrididae; genus Schistocerca; species Schistocerca nitens. The sequence goes on along the minus strand of NC_064622.1, from coordinate 515,099,420 downwards.
ATATATGTTCACATATTTCTTACCTCATTATTTATTTTCCATTATCTTACTTCATCATTTATTTCCAAGAAAATCCTACCTAAACCTGTTGTCCCTAAACCCTACTTTTTTTGGTTCATATCCTATTTCAAAATACTGTTTTGGCCAAACCATTTTCTTATAGATTTTCAATGTATTTCTTCCAATTCATCATAGTTAGTTTCTTATATAGTCTACCCCCTCTTAAGCTAACTTAAATCTACTGAGCTCAGATATATATACCAAGGGACGAGGCAATGCAGCATCACATAAAACAATTAATATAAACAGCAATGAAAAAAAAAACGCAGATTTGCGAAGCAAGCAGTATTAAGAAATTAGCAAAGCAATTGTAATATTACAAGTAATCTAAGGCAATGTGCAGCAAACAATAAAAATATAAAAATAAATCATTAGTAAAACTGGCTTAACAGAATAATACAAAATCAAATTCAATAACACTATGCCTGGCAAACAGCAGCAACTTGTACCTAAATATGACATAGCTCAAGCAGAAAAAATAGTACACTAAAGATAACAATGCAGATAAGGGAAATGTATAATCACATCTTAATGTCTAAGTAATTAAAGTGGTGCACCACAAAAACTAATTCTACAAAAAAATTACTCAGTAGTTGAAAAGAAAATTATGTATGCAGTTCCTGGTATTAGTCCCTTCTTATTGTTCTTTCCATTCCAAGAGCTCCTTTTTCGAAGAATGTGGATTACAAAATTATTATTTAATAGATCTGCAGACAGAAAATATTTATATTAGTACATCTATAAAATTTTATTTTAACCAGTGCTGCAGTGCAGCTAGAAACTAGATATTAAACAAAATGGGCAAAGCAAGGCGTGAAACGTCATTCACTAGCCATATGGCATTTCTCTCAATTAGCACGACAATAGCCGTGAAATGTTGCGATGCTTTCTACAAAGGAACGTCAATAGCGATTATAATGGCCTCTTTTTTCTTCTACCTGTGCCGCTGGAAGGCTAATGGTTTTTTTTTTGTTCGGGGGCTGTCGCCCAGGTGTCTGACACAGCTGTGTGCCCACGACGTATTACGTGCAGGTGGTCACTTAACTTTCGTACGGAAATATTTACGACAGCAGTTTCCGCTACAATGGCAGTCTTAAATAAAAATATTTCACAGGTCAAGAATTAGCGTTGCAAACCTGTAAAAACAAAATCCTATAAATATAAGTGTCCAAAAAAAATATTCGTCAGCATTGTGATACAGTCACGCATTTACACAAATTTCATAACTCTTAAAGTACGATTCTTGGTTTCCAACATACTTCTTCACAAGTCAGAGGCCCTAAATCACTATTCATTACTCCTTACCTTATTACACATATACAAATTCGTCGACGCTTCTTCAGTACTTCATCATAAGATACATAGCATAATCAAATTCCTCATATAGCATCGGCTTCTTTATCATAAACATACCGCAACAGCGTAATACACATCGTCGTCGTAAATATTTCATAACATCTCAGTCAATTCTCAAAATCGTCGTAGCTTCCTCCAATAATTTCAAAACCTAAAAAAATTCTCTGCTCATTTCAATAGTGTCATCTACCTCAAACGTACTTTAAAAATCATGATCTCATACCAAATACATCATTCAAAGCTCTCATAGTATCACAATGGTTCCGAAAAAATATGAACAGTTTACAAAGTACAGACAAAATACAATTTCATAAGTGTGAAGGTATCCAACTGTGTAATTGCGTTAACATCTGTCACTGACGTAGTAAGAAAAAATGTTTGTCTCTCAGTTAAATGATCTGATAGCTGTGTAATTCTGCGTTGGAGAAATATGGTACCGATGTGTAAAGTTGTATAAGCAAATACCATATTAGCTAGGGTTCCTTGTGGTTGCCACACACATGGTACACAAAGTAAGCGTGTACCCCCCTGAGGATAAATGTAATTATACCCTCAGGTGTTACAAATTACAGCAATGGAATGAAATGTATCACGGAAAACTTTCTTTGTAATTCAAAAATCTTTAAAAATAAATGTTTTAAGTATAAAATTAATCACTCAAATACGTGTCCTATAGCGCTAAATGTGCGTCTTGCTGTAAGATAATTCTGTGGAAGTGTCGTAATTATCGTCCTCCGAAAGCTAAGTTCCACAAAAGTCAATGTACTTACCTCGTAATAAACAACAGTGAAATGCTTTGCGTATAGATATCGTAGTTATTATGCTTATTGGCGTGATGAAGAAATTACTGTACAGTAACGTATTGTTGTGCCGCGTAAAAGGCTGTCTCATTGTTGCTATACCACAAAAGTTACTACTAAAACATGTTTTACTTTTCAGAATAATACAGAAAAACTGTGCAGATGTAAAACAGATACACCGCAAAAGCAACAAGGTGAATTGTGTCATTAGTAGCGTCGTGACAAAATCGTGTAGCTGTCACATAAACTAACCACTGTGTCCTCTGGTATCTCACAGAAAGTACTTTAAATCCAGAATGTATTTTCAAGTAAACCATAATGTTGCATTAAAATCTCATTAGCAGTACCAGTATGTGTCCTAAGTATGTAAGCCTTATAGTCGTTACATAATCATGCAACTAACAAGCAAGAATGTACACACACAATAACACTGTGTCGTCTGTTCACTATAACAATGCATTCGTAATTTCTGTTTACATAAGTTCTCTTGGTTCTTGACTGGATATTTAACTTCAAACATTGTTGCATGTTAACAGTTTCTTAAGTCTGACAAAGCATACTAGAAATGTGAAGTGAAAAATTTTATGGCAAAGACTAAGTTAAAAAGCAGATTATTTTTCAATAAACGGTTTTACATGTGAAGGGTGGTGCAATCCTTTACTCTTCATAGTACTCAGAGTTTGAACAATGCAATTATCATGCGGTATACGTCGTTAAAGAATACTGGAATTTTTCTCAAGGTTAGCGTCTATGTTATTTTTCTCGGAGCCAGCCGGCGCAGGTGTCTGCCTGCGGTGCGGGTCATTGTCTGTTTCTTTGTTGGCGCGCGTCGTTATTGGGGTTTGGAGACCGAACTTCTACAAATTCGCCTTGCCGAGAGGGCCCAGCTCTGTTATAATCCCGCCAGTTCTGATGCAATTCAGGTCTGTCGTTACGAATATATCGTCTGTCGTCATGTCGGTAGTTTACGTAGTTTCTTGTTTGTCGGTCATGTGGTGGAGAATTTCTCCCTGAATCGTAACTGCGCGCTGAACTGTTGCGTCTGAAAGTATGCTGTCTCCCTTGATAATAATAGTTCTGGTTACCATATTGTCTGTTTCTATAGTTATCTCTGTCATATTCATTACTACGGAAATGCGATCTTTCTCTGTAACTATTATTCTGCCAACGGTTGTCATAAGGGTGGTGTCTGTTTTGGTCACGATTTGTGTTGTGAGAGTAGCCTTGTCGTGTCCATTTATTATTTCTGTCGTCGCGAAACTGTGACGTATGTGACCTGTAGTGATTGTTTTCCTGTTGTCGCATCCGGTGACTGTCTGTGTCAATTTCTAATTCTTGTAGGAGTCCCTGAAAAGCTTCAATGTCGTCTTTGCAACGTCCTGCCAAAATAATATTTCTTAAATGTTCAGGCAATTTCATTAAGCAAATGCGGATGAGTTCTGAAGGGCTGTATGGGTTTGAAAGATATTGATTCTTATGCAACATGTTTTCAAAATATTTGACAAGACTGGAAAATTCTGATTGTTCAAAGTGTTTCATCATCATGATGCTATGTTTTACTTGGTCTTGTATAGCTTGAGACCAATATGCTGAGAGGAAGGCATGGTAAAATTCTCCTTCACTGTGGCAATCGTGAATGACCGATCGCATTCTTACAGCTGGTTCATTCTCTAAGTAGCCACACCTAAATTCTAATCTGTGTTCTAATGACCAGTTGGGAGGAAAACAATGAGAGAATTGATGGAGCCACGCTTGTGGATGAATGTCGTTGGCAGAATTCTTAAACGTTTTGAATTTACGTGTAGTAATGAACTGCTTATAGTCAAAATCATCGTGTCGCCGAGTAGCATATCGGTCATTGTTACGTCGTGTCGGCGGTTCCATCTCAAAATTCGGTGTGCCTTGCCAATTTCTTTCATAATTTCCGAAGTGTCCTGTGTTATTATTTTGTGGTTGATCCGTATTTCTATGTCCCTCTTCCCGTATTGGGGCGCGAGTGTCCTCTGAAATACGTAATTCTTGTATTACCTGTGTCAGCTGATCTTGTACTTCGCGGATTTCTCTTTGGTGTTGCGTATTAATTTGATTCAGATTTTGTTTCAGTTTCCTAATTTGTTCGCTCTCTTCTGTGTCATTAAAGACTACCGGCTTTGTGTCGTTCAGATTATCATCTACCTTCGTAGATAAGTTAGTGAACTGATCCGAAAGTTCGGCTACTTTCTCCGATAGTGAACAAATTTCCTCAGTGTGTTTTTCTGAACCAAGTTTTAGAGTGTCCATTTGTGTTGAAATCGAATCTACTGTGTCCTTTAAGTTTTCTTGAGTTTTTGCAAGTTGCGTAACCGAATCGGTAGATGCAACTGAGTCAATTTTAGCCGACAAGGTCTCATGATTTTCATGAACAATGGTTTGCAGTTCTTTTATGGCTGCTTCGTGATTCTGTAATGCATTTTCATGCCACGAAAAAATAGGTTGAAAATGCTCACAAATTTGTGTTTTTACGTCATTACAGACTTTTTGACATTTCGATTCAATGTGATGTAACTCATTAGTTAAATCTTCATGTGTTTGTTCAAGAGTTTGTTCCAATGAGTCTAACTTTTTAAGATTTTGTTCCACTGTGTCTAACTTTTGAAGATTTTGTTCCATTGTGTCTAACTGTTGCTGTGTTTGTCTCTGATGTTGTTCCATTGTGTCTAACTGTTGCTGTGTTTGTCTCTGGTGTTGTTCCATTGTGTCTAACTTTTTAAGATTTTGTTCCACTGTGTCTAACTTTTGAAGATTTTGTTCCATTATGTCTAACTTTTGAAGCTTTTGTCCCATTTGTTGCATTAATTGTAATAACAGTGCACTGGTGTCTGAAACATGTTCCTCAGTGCTATTCGGCAGTGAAGTTGCACCGGCAACATTCACATTTTGACAAGCAGAAAATGTGTCTTGACTCATTTGAGAAAACCGTGAGGACCCAAAACCTGAGTCTACAATATTTGCGAGATTGTTTCCTGTCATTTCGGATTCCTGAGGCGAGCTGTTGCCGACCGATCGATCAATAATGCTTCCCTGTTCTCTAATTGTTTCACTGTCTACACCATTGTTTGCCGCCCGCTCCATTTCCCTATGCACAATTACCAAATGAATAGTGGATAGGAACTCTGCTTTGTGGAAAAGGATGTTGGAAACCGAGAATCGTACTTTTAGAATTATGAAATGTGTGTAAATGCGTGAATGTATCACAATGCTGACGAATATTTTTTTTTGGACACTTATATTTATAGGATTTTGTTTCTACAGATTTGTAACACAAATGCTTGACCTATGAAATTTTTATATAAGACTGCCATTGTAGCGAAAACTGCTGTCGTAAATATTTCCGTACGAAAGTTAAGTGACCACCTGCACGTAATGCGTCGCGGGCACCCACCTGGGCGACAGCCGCCCGAAAAAAAAAAAAAAAAAAAAAGGCCATTAGCCTTCCAGCGGCACAGGTAGAAAAACAAAAAGGGAGGCCATTAACCTCGCTTCTGACATTCTTTTGTAGAAAGCATCGCAAAAACGACACCGTCGAACTTGAAAACATATGATTACACTGGATGCCTAATGAAATGACGAGAAATATTTTTATGTCTATACACCTGATTATGACTACTGTCTCTCTAGTTGAGAGATATTTCCACTAATTTATGAAATGTCACATGACTATTGCTGGCTGTGAACAGCGCGTAGCGCTGGGCAGTTGGAGGTGTGCCGCCAGCAGTGGTGGATGTGGGGAGAGAGATGGCGGAGTTTTGTAATTTGTCATGATATCAAGGTAAATACATTGTTGGTTCTCTATTAATATCTTTTATTTGCTAACTATCCCTATCAGTAGTTAGTGCCTTCCATAGTTTGAATCTTTTATTTAGCTGGCAGTAGTGGCGCTTGCTGTATTGCAGTAGTGGGAGTAACCAAGATTTTTGTGAGGTAAGTGATTTCTGAAAAGTACAGGTTAATGTTAGTCAGGGCCATTCTCTTGTAGAGAATTTTGAAAGTCAGATTGCGTTGCGCTAACAAAATATTGTGTGTTGAAAGTCAGATTGCGTTGCGCTAAAAAAATATTGTGTGTCAGTTTAAGCACAGTCGTGTATAAATTATTAAAAGGGGAAGTTTCATATGGCGACCCTGCCAGGATACCTCACTGGAATCTTCTGATTTTTTTCTTGTAGTTTGTGTAATTAGTGTAGATTTTGTTTATTGCTAGCGCGTAATTATAGAGAGAATTTCCTTTGTAGTTGTAGTTTTTCATTGTTGTACAGTAAAACAGTTGTGGCATGCATGTAGATTTGCACCAAGTATTTCGCAGCTGCAATTAACTAGATATTATTTTCAGTGTTATGTTAATGTGTTCTCTTATTTTTGCTCTTTAAATTGTGTTTTTCTGAACCAAGTTTTAGAGTGTCCATTTGTGTTGAAATCGAATCTACTGTGTCCTTTAAGTTTTCTTGAGTGTTTGCAAGTTGCGTAACCGAATCGGTAGATGCAACTGAGTCAATTTTAGCCGACAAGGTCTCATGATTTTCATGAACAATGGTTTGCAGTTCTTTTATGGCTGCTTCGTGATTCTGTAATGCATTTTCATGCCACGAAAAAATAGGTTGAAAATGCTCACAAATTTGTGTTTTTACGTCATTACAGACTTTTTGACATTTCGATTCAATGTGATGTAACTCATTAGTTAAATCTTCATGTGTTTGTTCAAGAGTTTGTTCCAATGAGTCTAACTTTTTAAGATTTTGTTCCACTGTGTCTAACTTTTGAAGATTTTGTTCCATTGTGTCTAACTGTTGCTGTGTTTGTCTCTGATGTTGTTCCATTGTGTCTAACTGTTGCTGTGTTTGTCTCTGGTGTTGTTCCATTGTGTCTAACTTTTTAAGATTTTGTTCCACTGTGTCTAACTTTTGAAGATTTTGTTCCATTATGTCTAACTTTTGAAGCTTTTGTCCCATTTGTTGCATTAATTGTAATAACAGTGCACTGGTGTCTGAAACATGTTCCTCAGTGCTATTCGGCAGTGAAGTTGCACCGGCAACATTCACATTTTGACAAGCAGAAAATGTGTCTTGACTCATTTGAGAAAACCGTGAGGACCCAAAACCTGAGTCTACAATATTTGCGAGATTGTTTCCTGTCATTTCGGATTCCTGAGGCGAGCTGTTGCCGACCGATCGATCAATAATGCTTCCCTGTTCTCTAATTGTTTCACTGTCTACACCATTGTTTGCCGCCCGCTCCATTTCCCTATGCACAATTACCAAATTATTACTTTGAACATCAGTTAATTCATTACTCGGTGGCGCTAACACACTGCTTTCGTTTTCACTGTCATTTCGCAGTTTACTTTGGAGCCTAGTATTACGTTTTTCACACGCCATTATAGTCACAGTATTTCACACGACAACACAGAAAAACACAATTTAAAGAGCAAAAATAAGAGAACACATTAACATAACACTGAAAATAATATCTAGTTAATTGCAGCTGCGAAATACTTGGTGCAAATCTACATGCATGCCACAACTGTTTTACTGTACAACAATGAAAAACTACAACTACAAAGGAAATTCTCTCTATAATTACGCGCTAGCAATAAACAAAATCTACACTAATTACACAAACTACAAGAAAAAAATCAGAAGATTCCAGTGAGGTATCCTCGGCTAAGGGTCGACATATGAAACTTCCCCTTTTAATAATTTATACACGACTGTGCTTAAACTGACACACAATATTTTTTTAGCGCAACGCAATCTGACTTTCAACACACAATATTTTGTTAGCGCAACGCAATCTGACTTTCAAAATTCTCTACAAGAGAATGGCCCTGACTAACATTAACCTGTACTTTTCAGAAATCACTTACCTCACAAAAATCTTGGTTACTCCCACTACTGCAATACAGCAAGCGCCACTACTGCCAGCTAAATAAAAGATTCAAACTATGGAAGGCACTAACTACTGATAGGGATAGTTAGCAAATAAAAGATATTAATAGAGAACCAACAATGTATTTACCTTGATATCATGACAAATTACAAAACTCCGCCATCTCTCTCCCCACATCCACCACTGCTGGCGGCACACCTCCAACTGCCCAGCGCTACGCGCTGTTCACAGCCAGCTGCCTAACACTACAATGGTTGAGTATTACAACAATGCAAAGCAGCCACAGACTGCACACGGCACAGCCGGTGATTTTCATACTGAGGTGGCGTTATCAATAAAAAAACCTAAACAGCCTACTTACAATGCAAGTTGTCCATTGTTCCTGTACAGATGCTGCCTGATTAGATTAGAATAATTACCAGTAATATGTGATTGTTTCAAGACTACCCTTCTGGCTTTGCTATCGCAATGGCGAGCAATTAGTGGCGTATGATATCTTGTTTGAGAAAACTACTCATGAAACAATGGGGTTGATGTGTGTAAACCAAATCATTTGAACTGTTACTAAAGTGCTTTTGTTTCAGGAAATGCTGTGCAGTTAAGTAAGAACACGGTCTTGTTCATGTGTGCAATGGACATGGCCAAGGACCTGATTTCTTGTTAGTGTGGATAACCAAAAGTAATAGATATGGCCATGGACTGATTCCTTGTTGCCAGAATGAGATTTTCACTCTGCAGCGGAGTGTGCCCTGATATGAAACTTCCTGGCAGATTAAAACTGTGTGCCCGACCGAGACTCGAACACGGGACCTTTGCCTTTCACGGGCAAGTGCTCTACCATCTGAGCTACCGAAGCACGACTCACGCCTGGTACTCACAGCTTTACTTCTGCCAGTATCTCGTCTCCGCTGCAGAGTGAAAATCTCATTCTGGAAACATCCCCCAGGCTGTGGCTAAGCCATGTCTCCGCTATATCCTTTCTTTCAGGAGTGCTAGTTCTGCAAGGTTCGCAGAAGAGCTTCTGTAAAGTTTGGAAGGTAGGAGACGAGATACTGGCAGAAGTAAAGCTGTGAGTACCGGGCGTGAGTTGTGCTTTGGTAGCTCAGATGGTAGAGCACTTGCCTGCGAAAGGCAAAGGTCCCGAGTTCGAGTCTCGGTCGGGCACACAGTTTTAATCTGCCAGGAAGTTTGATTCCTTGTTGGTTTGGATAACCAAAAGTAATAGATCCCAAGCTGCAAAGCTACCAAAGTGAGTTAGGAGTAATTTCATTAGGAAGAAGTACTATTAATTTGCTGCTGTAATTCATGTATTGTACTCCAGTGACTGATTTGTTATTCCTTATGGAAAGTTTGAGTTTTAATTAAAAGCTGATATAAGGCCATCTATTAGCATAATTAATATCTTGATTAAATTCTTTGTATATGGCTGACTTATTTTCTTTTCTTTTTTTAAAGTTATAATTTCTGGTAAACTGCTGATTATAAAGATCTCATTTGTTAATGTAATATAGTAAATTTCACTATCGTTCCTCGTCTTTTTAAAATTAGTTCTGGTAAATTTGTAGTAATAATGTCAGTATTTGTTACAGTAATAAATATCTTGAAGTGTTGAAGTTGATAAAGTAAATTCTGCATGGTTACTATGTTTTAAAAGAATAAATGAAAATTTTACTGTTTTTTGTAGATACATTGTTGGAACTTTAGTTTTGTGTCTATCCTTTTCCCTTTTCACTTACTGCTTTCGTCACAGTTGCATTATAATAACTATAGTTAGTTGAAACTGAAAAGAAATGTAACATGTATTGAAGCAACTGATATATTTAATAACAGCCTTGCCACAGTGCTCAGATCACCGAAGTGAAATGCTGTCGGGCTGGTTAGCACTTGGATGGGTGACTGTCCAGTCTGGTGAGCGCTGATGGCAATCAGGGTCCATTCAGCCCTTGTAAGGCAAACTGAGGACGGGTGCATTCAGCCCTTGTAAGGCAAACTGAGGACCTATTTGATTGATAAGTAGCAGCTCCGGTCTCGTAAACTGACATATGGCCGGGAGAGTGTTGTGCTGACAACATACTCCTCCATATCCGCATCCAGTAACGCCTGTGGGCTGAGGATGACATGGCGGCTGGTAAGTACCGTTGGGCCTTCCATGGCCTGTTTGGACGGAGTTTAGTTTTAGTTTAAATATAGTTAATGCCTTTGTAAAATTTTCTGAAATTTGAAAAAAAAACGTTTCAGAGATAACAAAATCCTGTGTTATATCCAAAAAAGTAAAACTTGATGTTAACCATTAAATTTCAGTGTCTAGTAACCGTCCAGTTTTCTCCAAATGCTGTCCCACACAATCTGTAAAACGACATTATTTAACCACCTAAATCGCAGTAGGGCAATTCACTACATGTGCTTACAAAACCAGGTGATCAATGGTGTGTTTGCACAGAACATTGGCAGCTCAGTTACACATCCTCCTGGACTGCTACCCCATTCCACTAATACACGATGTCAATTTAATCCTTCACTGCAAGAAAATATTTTCAAAGATAAATTTCTTGAAAGTTTATAATCAGATTACACTTGCAGAATAAGATAAACAACAGATGGAAATTGCCACTCCATTTCGCCTTTCTGAATTTAAGTTCACACCATTTGGATTAAGGGATGTAACTTTCCAAAGAGTTATTAATAATGTACTGCAAAGATTAGATTTCTGTTTTGCCTACATAGATGACATTCTGAGTGCAGCTACCTCAGAAGGAAAACAGTTGCACATCTAACTACACTTTTCGAAGTCTTGATAAGTATGGTCTAATGACTAATGTGAGCAAGTCTATGCTTGGCACCCAGAAAATAAGCTTTTGGGGCACATCATGAAGTCAGAAGGGATCTTATAGACAGCAACTGGAAGCAGTCAATTCCATAAATTATCTGGGAGTACACGTTAGGAGTGATTTAAAATGGAATGATCATATAAAGTTGATCGTTGGCAAAGCAGATGCCACACTGAGATTCATTGGAAGAATCCTAAGGAAATGATATACGAAAACAAAGGAAGTACTGCTTGAATACTGCTCAGCAGTGTGTGATCCGTACCAGATAGGGTTGATAGAAGAGATAGAGAAGATCCAACAGAGAGCAGCACGTTCCGTTACAGGATCATTTAGTAATCGCAAAAGCGTTATGGAGATGCTAGATAAACTCCAGTGGAAGACTCTACAGGAGAGACGCTCAGTAGCTCGGTACGGGCTTTTGTCGAAGTTTCGAGAACATACCTTCACCGAAGAGTCAAGCAGTATATTGCTCGCTCCTACGTATATCTCGCGAAGAGACCATGAGGATAAAATCAGAGAGATTAGAGCCCACACAGAAGCATACCAACAATCCTTCTTTCCACGAACAATACAAGACTGGAATAGAAGGGAGAACCGATAGAGGTACTCAAGGTACCCTCCGCCACACACCGTAAGGTGGCTTGCGGAATATGGATGTAGATGTAGATAAAGAGTAATAACCATCACAAAGACACCTTGTCCAGAAACACTGAAACAATTTCGAGCACTTCTTGGTGTTCTCAACTTCTATCATTGTCATATACAACATACTGCCTAAAACCAAGCCCTTCTAAACCAAGCCCTTCTAACTTCTGTGATCTGAAACAATATCATCCAAACATTTCAAGACAAACACATTTATTTGTTTCAGAAAATATGTGCTTGTAAATACTTACTTACTCATTTACTGCTTGGCGCTAGAGCCCATATAGTGCCTTGGTCTCTCTGATGATCACAGCCAAATCCTATTTTTTGCTCGTTTCCTCCATCTCCTGACTCCAATCTTTCTCAAATCAAAAACTGGCTCTGAGCACTATGGGACTTAACTGCTGTGGTCATCAGTCCCCTAGAAATTAGAACTACTTAAACCTAACTAACCTAAGGACATCACACACATCCATGCCCGAGGCAGGATTCGAACCCACGACCTTAGCGGTCGCGCGGTTCCAGACTGTAGCGCCTAGAACCGCTTGGCCACCCCGGCCAGCCTTTCTCAAATCATTTTCCACATCCTCCAGCCATTGTTTCTGGGGTCTCCCTTTGCTCCTTTTGCCACCTGTTTTTCCTGTGTAAACCTTTTTGAGCTCAATTCTCTGACATTTGCTCTAGATTGCCCAGCCATCTGTTACTCTTAATTTTAGTCACCAAGTCAGGATTTCTATAGTTGTTCCAGTTCCTTGATTGTCCTTATCTGCCATTGCCCCACCTCATACACAGCTCCAAAAATCTTTCTTAGTATTATCCTCTCTCATCTTCTCAAGAGTTCTTCCTCTTCTACAGTCATTGTCCATGTTTCTGAGCCTTACATTACCACTGGTCTTATGACTGTTCGATAGACAGTCACCATTGATTTTTGGCTCTGGCTATGTGACTGAAGGATCTTGATCAGGACCCAGTAAGCTCTATTTCCTGCAGCATTCCTAGCTTTTATTTCTTCTCTTATTCTGCTATCCTCTGTAACCAGCACTCCCAGGTATTGGAACTTCTCACATCTCTCATAATTGCTTCTGTTCAACTTAATATATTTCTCTTTAACAACAGCATTTTTCTTGGAAGCAAAGAGAAACTGTGTTTTTGTGTTGTTTACTCCAAGTCTGCCTCCTTTTCCAGTCTACCAAATCCTTCTTCCATTTCTTTCAAACTTCTAGACAGCATACACACATCATCGGCATAAGCTAGATTTTGGTGCATACAGTTAAACAGAGTGCCACCTCAGTTATCGATCTCCACCCTTCACATCACTCTCTCCACCACTATGTTGACGAGTAGCATGGATAATACATCACCCTGTCTTAACCCTTGGTTGACCTCAAATTCCTTAGAAAGTTTTCCTTCTACTTTTACCTGGCTTTTTGCGCTAGTGAGGGTCATTTGTACCAGTCTGATAAGTGTACTTGGGAATTCCATCTCCATTGACGTGTCATATAGCTTTTCCCTTTTAACTCTATCATAGGCCTGTTTAAAGTCTACAAAAAGATGGTGTACATTCACATTATATTCATAACACTTTTCCATTATTTGCCTTATAATGAAGATCTAGTCAATTGTTGGTCTGCCCCATCTAAAACTACACTGGTAGTCTCTGAGTATTTCTTCTTTAATTGCTGCAAGTCTCATAGCAATGACTTTGGTTAATACTTTGTACATCACACTGACTAAAGAAGTACCGTGATAATTTTCACAGTTTCCTTTGTCCTTATGATCTGGGCGTATAATGGCCATCTTCCACTGGTCTGGCATCTCTTCCTTTTCCTATATTTCCATCAGCTGATGTACCAATCTGGTTAGATGTTTACCTCCAACCTTGAACATCTCTGCTGAAATGTTGTCATTACCTGGAGCCTTATTTTTCCTTAGGCTTTTAATTGCATTCCTAGCTTCCTCTATTGTTGGTACAGGTACAGGTCTTTCAACCCGATTAACTTCTTCCACAGTTGGTCACCCTCTGTTTCATTTTCTTCCAGAACTTCTTTTTCTGTAGTGACATTCAGTAGCTCACTGAAATACTTGCCCCATCGGTCTAGAACTTTGTATATAAATTGTAAATACATTAGATTGTAAATACATTACATAATATTTAGAAGTCATAAATAGAGCGTTTTTCACTTATTCACTGTGGTTTTTTCCTTTCTAGATGGGATTAGATGTGCTTTTCATTCCAATAGGTACGATTTAGAACACACCAGAAATGAAAGAATACACAATAAATATTTACGAAAAACAAATATACTACTGTACATTCCACAGTTCAGAAGTGAAACAGTCGTCAAGGATGTAGAATTACAAAAAAATCTTAAACACATTTTTATTTGAAAGATAAAAAGTAATTTGTCACAAAACATATAAATGTTCGATATATTCAGATGCATATAATTCTTTGACTATTGTAGCCATGTATCATCCAATAGAAAAATCGTTTTACAGTACTTATTTAGAATAGCTGCATTACAGCACTGAATTTGTACAGAAGTCAAATTGTACTAATAGTCACATTAGCTAATATTATTAGTAACATATAAAGACCAGTTTGTTCTATTAAGAAATTCATCTCTGAAGCAGAAGGAGTTGGCCACTAGTAAATTCATTAGGCTCCTTTTAGTCTGATCTTTATTAGTAGTTAAATTTTTATGGCTGCTGGCAAGTGTATTCCTGAGCCATGAACACCTTTTTGGACAAAAGTAAGTGACTTTAAACCTTTGTGAAGATTATTCTTATTTCTAGTACAGATTCTACAAACTGAGCTGTCTCTTTCCAAAAGAGATATATTTCAAGGACAAATTTCAGTAAGGAATAAATATATTGAGAAGCAGTAGTTAATATCTCTTGTTTCCTGAACAATTCTCTGCAGGATGTTCTTGAGTCCACAAAACAAATAATTCTTATTATACATTTTTGGACCCAAAAAATTTTAATTTGGCTTGATGATCTGACCTAAAAAATATTACCATGTGAAATTGTGGAGCTAAAGAAAGCATAATATGCACCTTTTTTATTTTTATAACCCTATGTCTGACAACATTCACATTGCATTTTAAACATATACTGGTGGGAGATCTTTGACAAGTTTGGAACCTGCATGTAATGTGTTTTTTTTTTCAAAGTTAACACTTTCAACACTGCCCTCTTTACACCCGGCACTTGTCTGTGAACTGGCATATTTAATGGATGTTTGAAATTAGATTGCAATGAACAGAAAAATGATAGGAATATGGTTCTTGCATAATTTAAAAGGGAAAAGTAAGAGCTTTACATGAATGTGAGTTTATTTTACAGTATAAAATACAAATGGGTGTTATAATTAAAAAAAGAAAACACAAAAATGTCGTGGATAAAAATGTTGTACATGATCTCTCTCTTGAGTAATACCATTATTACTGTATCTAAATTTAAAACAAAATATCACTGGACTGTCTCACTGCAGGTACCTGTAAACTAGAGTATTTTATTAGTTCAGATATAGTTAGCCTTTGTGTGAAAATCCTGGAAACACTGTGGGACGCAAAGGCCAACGCCATAGTCCTTGCATCACCATCTACTTTCCTTCCTGATGCGCTTACCCGCCTCTTTCTTCCCCCTGTTTGAACATACTTTGCAATACCTAGTAGTATTCACCTTGTTTGCAGTGGCTGGGACCTTCTCTGGAAAGTGCCTTGCAAATGTCCTCTCAATTTGTGAGGAGAAGCAGCTTGTTGCTGAAAAACATTTCCGCCCTTCTCAGCCAATTTCTTCCCCACTCTGTGAATAAATTCTACTAGGGATACATTCTTCCTAGACTTCTCTTTATATAAAATGAAACTGTTGACAGTTGACACGATAAACAAGTGGAAAAACAGCTTTTACCATCACTTCAAAGCTGGAGAACTGATCTACTCTGTCAACCTCAGCTTTATTCTTATTGTAATCAATAATAACGTCTGGCTTTACAATTTATGCTATTTCACCTTTGGCCATCACTTGAATACTAGTGCCGGTGGACTTATGCTTTGTGGAAAGACAAAAAACATCTCGTTTTGACTTCCACTTTACTGCCAGGAGATGGTGTTTCCTTTGAAAAACTATCTTTTTTTTTAGTTTTAGTGTTCTGAATATTCTTCGCAAATCTGTCCTGGTTTTCATTACAGTTCCCACTCCAAGAGCTTTATTTTCCCACAACATGTCCAAAAGAGATGGACTGGTGTAGTACCTATCCATATAAATGCAATGTCCTTTGCCAAAGTACTTGAACCCAACCTTTTTACAAGGCCCTGGATACTACTGTCAATACTGCCTGCAGAACCTGTATATACATCACAGTTTAGCATATAACCAGTTGATGAATCGCAGAGAGCATGCAATTTTATTCCATATTTATTGGGTTTGTTTTTCATGTATACTCTGAAGCTTGTTCTACCACGAAAGTGACACATTGCCTCATCTATTATCAGATTCGTGTCTGGACGAAAACTAATTTTGCTTTTATTTACAAAGAAACCAAAGAAAGGCCTCACTTTGTGAAGTGGGTCGTGCTTTTCTTCGCCTCTGCTAATGAACGTAGTATTGTCATTCAAGTGTAACATCGACAATGTAGCGCAAAGTCGATCGTGACTCAACAATTTACTCGCAAATCCTGTCTGCAGAAACGGGTCTGTTGGCCAATAATCACTGATTTTCGGCAATTTGACGACGCACATATTCAAAATAATACTGACAGACCAGTAAATCTCTTGCAATTTTACTGCAGACCACTTATGCAAAACAGAGTTTATTTTCAGGCTACCTTTGCATTTCATTGCCGCAATAACGTTAGCAGCGTACCGATTCGTTTCACTTTTGATGAGTCGAATAAGGTCCTCATCAAAGAAATAACTAAAATTTCGAAGCTCCTCAGTGGCCTCTGAAAAATGCGATGCTACGCCGACTACTTCCTGGAAATCCAGCAGTGCTGGCTGATCATCTAGTTCCGACCAATCTTGCTCTTTGTGCTCAGTGAGGCACACACGACCAGGTACCACAGATGGTGTGACTGATGGTCTGTACCATTGTCTGCATAGAAAAAAAATAATGCTAAGATTGGTACTACAAGGTACTAAATGCAAGTGAAGTAATGAACATTACTCACAATACAAAATGCGGTAATGAACTCTTCACTTTATGAACAGTTGAGACATATACATACCTGAATCATCACTTGTACTTTCGTCTGGAGAGTACGAATCCTCTTTGTGAGGATCGTCAATTTCAAATCCCGCATCTCCATAAAGAATATCTAAGATCTCTGCCTCCGTCAGCTCGCTGCACGATATTTTCACGGTCGTAAACACCTGTGAATGAACTGCAGGTAACTTCGTCTTTGCAGTGTTCACAGCCGCTCCCAGGATGAGATAGCCGATAAGTACTTGCCCCTTGCGGAAGAAGAATGAACTACCTCCACATTAGTTGACGAAACTGCGACGGAGACCCGCTAAAAGCGCTTACGGAGCCAAATAAAGGCTCGCCCGTACGGTACACGGGCGCCGTCGCCAACTTCAGGGCGGACGCGCCCGTATGGCGTACGGGCACCGTGCTGAAAGTGTTAATGGACTAAGAATTGGCTAGGAACTATTTATTAATATCTTTGAAAATTTCATTAACCAATCTCTCTAAGAGTATACTTGATTTCCTATTTATTGCAATAAAAAATCACTGACATACATAAGAAAAAGTAGGGGCTGTAAGATAGAACCTTAAGGGACACAACATGTAATTAGTTTCCATTTGGATGATACCACACAGCTTATCTCTTTCCTAATGATGCCCTTTGTTTCTGTCAGAGATATAGAATATGAATCATTCTGCAGTATTTCGTGTTACACTGAAACATTGTAATTTAATTAAAAAGATAGTGTGATCTACACAGTAAAATGCCTTTGACAGATCTCAAAATATACCAGTAGCTTGTAAGTGGTTTTCTAATGAATTAAGTATACTGTCACTGTATGTATAGTTAGCCTTCTCAGTATCAGAACCCTTTACAAATATGACCTATAGCTCTGACAATATATTGTTTGCTGTCAACTGGTTAAGAAGCCGATTGTATATTACCTCCTGGCAAAAATGAAAGTGGATGAAAATTTTATTATCTTTTTATTATAATTCATTTAATTTGATGTCACTATTACTATATTTATTATTTTGCAATATATCTTCTAATGTATTATAGTATTAACATCAGAGCTGTTTCTGATTGACAGATACAGTTTCCTTTTTGTTTAACAAGATATCGTTATTCCTTGAGTAATCCATGGCTTCGTTGTACATTAATCTGGTTTAGTTTTGGGGGAAAAAAGTATTCAAATAAGTCACGTCCTTTATTAATAAAAGAGCTGTATTTTTCATTCATGTCACGAGAAATGTTCTAAGATAATCCAGTTTTAGTTTACCGACTACCTTCTTGAATTCCAAGTTAAAAAACTTAATCCTGTTCAGTATTAACATTTAACAAAATGTCACTGAATTTCATGGTCAGATAGGACACTGGCTATTGATTTTGTAACATAATTTTGTTCATTATTCCTTTCTATAAAGATTTGACCAATGGCTGTCTGTGAGCAGTTAGCTATCCTAGCTGGAAAGGTTATGGTAGGAATTGAGTTGAATGATAGTATTATTGACACTAACAAACTCCCACTGGAAGAGTTTTAAGAAACCTACATTAAAATCAGCAAGAAGCACTACTTCTTTGTTTTAGTTCTTAAGTGCATTAGTACAGCTTCAAGGTGGTTTATAAATAGATTAAATTTATGTAGTGCTTGGTATACACTTATTGTTATGAAAGATTTATTATGAAATTCTACTTTTGCTGCACTGCCTGCTTCGATTTACAGTTTGGGCAAAATTTATGAATGTTTATGGTCATGAGTTTATGACAATTCGTGATGAATGTGGCAGCAACTTATTTCTGCATTTCTGCTGTACAAAAGTGAAATACGAACCTAAATTGTGCAAGACTTAAGACATATAGAGCAGTGATCATATGATGTTCAGAGTAGCAGGCTGTGGCAACTAGCTCTGATGACTCTAATTCATCAATGTAGATCAGCAATGTATTAATTTTACTTCTTAATCATCGAATTTTTAAATGCAATTAAGGTAGCTGGCATTTTACCTTTACTGACTTAAAATTAGAGGAACATAAATTTTTAGCTAATTGTAAAAATTTTTTATCAATAGCTGTATATACTGATTCACTATGCTACAATTATGTTGCTTGATTTCTGTCTTTCAAACTGAAGACTGGTTTCAGTCAACTGCTCATGGAGGTCTAGTGTGGGCTGTAGTTATTGTATGACAATGAAATTTGGTAGACAGTATAATGTGTTAATGTGGAACCAGTTTATAGAGCAAAACATTAGTTCGAATATTGACCACCAGGTGGAAATCTTGCGCTGTACAGTATCTCATTGATGTCTCCTGTGCTCATTTTGAACATACTGTGTAGGCAGCAATTAGCAATAAAATCAGTGTTTACCTTTCTCACTTAGTTGATTTTTTTCTGCCCATCTCCTGTTCCTAATCCACTACATATGGAAATATTTCTATACATCCTTCTTGCATCCACAGTGCCAGATTAGCACTGGGTGGTCAAAACTGAAACTAATTGTTTTCCAGTGTAAATTGTTTCGCATTAACACGTTATAGTGCCATATGGTAATTACAGCCCACATAAGACCTCTGTGAGAAGCTGCACTTAAATTATAACCACCCTGGTTTTTGGTTGTATCTGTACTATTCTTTATGATCTTTGGTGTTAATCTTTTGGATATTTTCTGGAGTCATATGCTGTGACAGCTGAGTAACTTTATTAAAGGAGATTAAGTATTTAACATTCAACAAGTAAAGATTGACTTTCTAGCATTCTGAGTGTCAGGCCAGCAATTTTTCTTCACAAAACAAAAAATATGCATTTCCTACTTTGTCCTGAATTGTAACAAATGTCATATTATAGTTACACCTGAGAAATGCCTGCCTGATTTTATGCAGACTGTAGCAAGTAGAACCGAGCTTTTTGGTGAATATGGATGTGAAGTGAATCACACAGGAAAACAACATTAATTTTAATGAAGAATAGGCATTCTTGGTTGCAAAATGTTTATTTATTTAATTTGTGATGTGTTTCGCCCTCACAGGAGCATCATTAACCATTGGCGGAAAAACAAATTTCCTCAATACAAATTTATGAGCCAGAAATCAACTATAAAGCTACACTGCCAGTTAAATAAAGCAACTGGGGAACTACGACCTGAGTTGTGAAAAGAGCGTAACGAAAGACGAACTCACTGGGTGCAAACATTTGAGGACGATTGGCAAATCTACAGAAAGCTCGACAATCACCAAAAATGGCATGTCATCCAAAAAATGTACAGTACACATCCACCAAGTAAATACGCTCAAGGACCACTGGTAGGAGTACAGAAAGTCCCACAATCACCAAAAACGTCACATCATTCATTAAAATATATGTGACACATTCACCTATGGAAATAAATAAGAATATGTTTCAAGGTGAAGAACAGCAAGTGGAACAAACATGAGAAACCACGTAAATAAGACTGGAGATAAGGGAACAAATATTAAGGGCTAGGGACCTTGACTCACAAAGTGGAATATAGGGAATAAAATCGTACAACAGCCACACATTACCTGTGCTTATGCATATTCGCTCTTAAGAAAGTACAGGGCATGTTTACGACATAGGCCAAGTGTATAAAGCGTCCTTATGGCAAGCTTTTCGGGTTCCTACTTCAGAACTATGAATCAAAATAACTGACACAGTAGTAGATGTCGCCGCCAGATGCGAAAACAGAGAATGTGTTTACAGAGTATGATAAATTAGATCCATTATATAAGATAAAAACAAGGAAGCATAACTATACCATATCGATGTATAAACTAAAACCACTTGTGCATACACATTTATTTAAAAAGTAACATCATAGCATCGAAGTAACCCTGGTTATGAATGGTCAGTTGTTTGATAAGCAGGCCCGGGCTTTTAAAACAGACTCTTTTCGAAATTTCAATTCTTCAAGGATATCATTTTCTTGGGTTTTTGTACAACATGCAAACTTTCGAGATCATTTATGGATAGTGGGCGATGGAGAGAAGTTTTCAAATGTTGCTCAAAGTTAGAATATTTTTTACATTGCCCTTAGCTTGTTAAAACATTCTCATTGAAATGGGTTATAAAGAACCTCCCCATTTGTCCGATATAGTGTGTGTCGCAATCAAGACACTTAATTTTATACACTCCCGATCTCGAGAAGGGGAAATACTTAGGTTTCTCATTGTGAGGAAGCAGTAACTGTGTTCCCACATTTCTGGAGAACACGGTTTGTACCTCAGTGTTCCTAAACAGTTTGGCCAAGTCATAACAAAAGGGGCCCAAAAAGGGAACAGGTAAAAGCATATCAG
Source organism: Schistocerca nitens (assembly GCF_023898315.1). Classification (NCBI taxonomy): domain Eukaryota; kingdom Metazoa; phylum Arthropoda; class Insecta; order Orthoptera; family Acrididae; genus Schistocerca; species Schistocerca nitens. Next base: position 515,078,308 of record NC_064622.1, on the reverse strand, counting down.
CGATAACCGTTTGTGATTAAGAACTCATTGCCTTGACCTCCACTCGATTCCAGTACTCGTTGTGTAGACGACAGACCAAAGTTGTACTAAAAACATTTTAGTGTGCTATGTACGAAAGGTTGCTGATTTCTTTTTCAATAGAGTCCGTCTGTCATCAGTGATGAAGTGGAGAAGACAATCTTCCTCATGGAGTTACTTGCTTCACATAACTGGTTTTCATTTTCTAGTAATATTGTCTCTCAGACTTTGTCACCAATGTATTCATAAACAATCACTAAAATGGATATTTTTCCCATTAACTGCTTCGCACTCTCCGCTTCTGTGTTATAGGAGGTATGACGAAGATATATTGATTGTTTTTAAAGGACAAGAAGTAGATATTGATATCTTTTTATTCGATTTTAACAGTGTTCACCCTAAACTGCTTTTTACAAATTCAAGCAATGGGTCAGCAGGGTGTGCTAAATCAGATTTATAATTCCAATTGGTTTGTTTCGATATTTATAGGAAACCTACCACTAGCTCTTCAGTGATCCACGCTACATCAGCCCAACCAAGGCAGCATAAGTTAAACTTTTTTAGGTTGTCCATTGTTCGAATGTTTGAAGTTCCCCTCATCTTGGAATGTATTGGAAAAGAAATTAGCAACCTTTCATATATAACACACGAAAATGTTTTTGATGCATCTTTGGTCCGTCGTTTATGCAACAAGTTCTGGCAATGAGTGGAAGTCAAGGCAATGAGTTCAAAGCCACAAACTGTTGGCGCTGATGTGCGTTTAGCTGTCCCCTTTTTGGGCCCCTTTTGTTATGACTTAGCCAGATTGTCCAGGAACACTGAAGTACAAACTGTGTTCTCCGGAAACGTGGGAACACAGTTTCTGCTTCCTCGCAGTGAGAAACCTATGTCTTTCCCCTTCTTGAGAACGAGAGTATATAAAATTGTCTTGATTGTGACACACACTATATTGGGAAAATACAGAGGTCGTTTAGAAGCCATTTCAATGAGCATGTTTTAACAAGTAAAGGGCAACTTCAAAAATATTCTCCCTTTGCACAACATTTGAAAACTTCTCTCCATCTCCCACCATCCATAAATGATCTCGATAGTTTGCATGTTGTACAAAAAGTCAAGAAAATGAACATCCATGAAGAATTTGAAATTCCGAAAAGAGGCTATTTTAAGAGACCAGGCCTGCTTAGCAAACAACTGACCATTCATAACCAGGGTTACTTCGATGCTATGAAGATATAGTTTAGTTGCGCTTCCTTGTTTTTATCGCATATAATGGATCCAAGTTTTTCGTTACCCTGTAAACACATTCTCTGTTTTCCTGTCTAAGGGAGCAACTTACTAATACGCCGGTTACTCTGTATTAGGAGCCCAAAACGTTTGCTGTAAGGACGTTTTATACATTATTCCTGTGTTGTAACCATGAGCTGCGTTTTGTTAAGAGCGAATAAGGATAAACATAGGTAAGGTGTCACTGTTGTATTGTTTTATTCCCTGTTGTTGTTGTTGTGGTCTTCAGTCTAGCGACTTGTTGGATGCAGCTCTCCATGTTACTCTATCCAGCGCAAGCTTCTTCATCTCTGAATAACTACTGCAACTTACATCCTTCTGAATCTGCTTAGTGTCTTCATCTCTTGGTCTCACTCTACAATTTTTACCCTCACGCTTCCCTCCAGTACTAAATTGGTGATCCCGTGATGCCTCAGAATGTGTCCTACCAACCTATCCCTTCTTCTACTCAAGCTGTGTTACAAATTCCTCTTCTTCCCACTATATTGAGTACCTCCTCTATAGTCACGTGATCTACTCATCTAATCTTCAACATACTTCTGTAGCACCACATTTCAAAAGCTTCTATTCTCTTCTTGTCTAAACTATTTATCGTCCACGTTTCACTTCCATACATGGCTACGCTCCATACAAATACTTTCAGGATGGACTTCCTGGCACTTAAATCTATGCTCGATGTTAACAAATTTCCCTTCTTCAGAAACGCTTTCCTTTCCATAGCCAGTCTACATATTATATACTTCAATCATCATCAGTTATTTTGCTCACCAAATAGCCAAACTCATCTACTTCTTTAAGTGTCTCATTTCCTAATCTAATTCCCTGAGCATCACGTGATTTAATTCGACTACATTCCATTATACTTGTTTTGCTTTTGTTGATGTTCATCTTATATCCTCCTTTCAAGACACTGTCCATTCTGTTCAGTTACTCTCCCAGGTCCTTTGTTGTCTCTGAGAGAATTACAGTGTCATCCACAAACCTTAAAGTTTTTATTTCATCTCCATGGATTTTAATTCCTACTCCGAATTTTTCATTTGCTTCCTTTACTGCATGCTCAATATACAGATTGAATAACATTGGAGATAGGCTATGACCCTGTCTCACTCCATTCTCAACCACTGTTTCCCTTCCACGCCCCTCGACTCTTCTAAGTGCCATCTCATTTCTGCACAAATTTAAAATAATCTTTTGGTTCCTGTATGCGACCCCTGCCACCTTCAGAATTTGAAAGAGAGTATTCCAGTCAACATTGTCAAAAGTTTTCTCTCAGTCCAAAAATGCTAGAAACGTAGGTTTGTCTTTCCTTAATCTATCTTCTAAGATTGCCTCACGTGTTATAACATTTCTATGGAATCCAAACTGATCATCCCCAAGATCGGCTTCCAGCAGTTTTTCATTCGTCTGTAAAGAATTCATGTTAGTATTTTGCACCCGTGACTGATTGAACTGATATTTTGGTAATTTTCACACCTGTCAACACTTGCTTTCGTTGAGATTGGAATTATTACATTCTTCTTGAAGTCTGAGGGTATTTCGCCCCAAGGCATCAATAGTTCTAACAGAATGTTGTCTACTCCTGGGCCCTTGTTTCGACTTAGGTGTTTCAGTGCTCTGTCAAATTCTTCATGCAGTATTATATCTTCCATTTCAACTTCATCTACGTCCCCTTCAATTTCCATAATATTGTCCTCAAGTACATCGCCCTTGTACAGACCCTCTATATGACCCTTTATACGACCCTCTATACAGCCCTCTATACGACCCTCGTACACTCTTACCACCTTTCTGCTTATCCTTCTTTGCTTAGAACTGGTTTTCCATCAGAGCTCTTGATATTCATACAGGTGGTTCTCTTTTCTCCAAAGGTCTCTTTAATTTTCCTGGAGGCAATATCTGTCTTAGCCCTAGTGATATATACCTCTACATCCTTGTATTTGTCGTCTAGCCGTACCTGCTTAGCAGCTTTACATTTACTGCCGATTTCATTTTTTAGAAGTTTGTACTCGTTTTCGCCTGCTTCATTTACTACATTTTTATATTTTCTCTTCTCATCAATTAAATTCAATGTCTCTTCTGTTACCCAAGGATTTCTTCTAGCCCTCGCCTTTTTACCTACTAGATCCTCTGCTGCCTTCACTATTTCATCTCTCAAAGCTACCAGTTCTTCTTCTACTGTATTTCTTTCCCCTGTTCTTGTCAGTAGTTACCTAATGCTCTCTCTGAAACTCTCTACAACCTTTGGTTCTTTTATATGAAGACAGTAACTGTTTCTCGAAAGAACAGAATACTGTTGATGACCGTGCAGCTTTTCCCTGGAATAAATGATGACTAAATGAAACCCTCATCTGCCGACAGGTGTTGTTGATATACCTCGATGTGGACAGCTGAAAATGTGTGCCCTGACCGGGACTCGAACCCGGGATCTCCTGCTTACATGGCAGACACTCTATCCATCTGAGCCACCGAGGACACAGATGAATAGCGTGACTGCAGGGACTTATCCCTTGCACGCTTCCCTGTGAGACTCACTTTCCCAACTATCCACAATTCTACATATGTAATGTACCTTATAGACGTTTGCTCATTCACTCATTACTCGCGCACGCTTTGGCGATTCCCGTAAGAGTTTGGGCAACCTGTGCGCGTTCGCACAGACGAAGGTCAATGGCTGGGTGGCCTTTAACTGTATATATGAAGACAGTAACTGTTTCTCGAAAGAACAGAATACTGTTGATGACCGTGCAGCTTTTCCCTGGAATAAATGATGTCTAACTGAAACCCTCAGCTGCCGACAGGTGTTGTTGATATACCTCGATGTGGACAGCTGAAAATGTGTGCCCTGACCGGGACTCGAACCCGGGATCTCCTGCTTACATGGCAGACTCTCTATCCATCTGAGCCACCGATAAGCTATGATTAGCTTAATCTCTGTGCAAAATTCTACCAGGCAGATTCCTCTTTCAGTCCTTATCACCAGTCCATATTCACCTACTACTTTTCCTTCTCTTCCTTTTCCTACTATCGAATTCCAGTCTTCCATGACTATTTAATTTTCGTCCCCCTTAACTACCTGAATAATTTCTTTTATTGTATCATACATTTCTTCAATCTCTTCATCATCTGTGGAGCTAGTTAGCATATAACCTGTAGTAATGTGTTAGGTGTGGCCTTTGTGTCTATCTGGAGAATCGACGGATTCGAATATGCAGAACACATTAACCAGAAGAAAGAACAGGATTATAGCAACTAGATATGTAATATACATTCCAGCACAATATTCAAAACATCACTTTTTCAATACTTTTTGCCCTATTTCCAGGTTATTATCATCAAAATAATTATATCAGGCCTGTTGTTTTAATAATAATGACCTGTACAGAGGGACAGTTTTGGTCAGTCTCCACTATGATGTGCTACATCAATTGAATTTTGATATTGTGAAATGTAAATGAATATACCTATCAAATTTACCATATTCATTATTCCTAATATCCTCAGCATATCTAGTACTTCCGACATATTGATTGCACATAAATGTACCTATCAAACCTATCATACTTAAAATACTACCTATTAATAACAGCTTATACATTTTATTAATGTTGTTGCTGTTATCTTCAGTCCAAACTTTGGTTTGATACAGATCATCACAATTTTTATTAATACAATACATATAAAATAATATGAGTACTAATACAGTAATACTGTATAATGAATATCAATACTTAGGTTTAAAATAATTAAACAACCATACCTCATTGAAATATGAATTTATTGAATTTATCACATCTAACATTAATAACATTATTGATCTGATTTAAAATATTTATAGTCCTATAATTCATGAGAATATAAATTTATTTAACTTAATATACTTAACATTACTAACTACATAAAGCAAATCATATCAATTATTTCATGTAAAATATTTATAGCACTGTTGTCCATGGAAGAATAAATTTATTGAGTGTAATATAACTAAAATACCATTATACCTAACACATCTTTTTGATTTAAAGTATTGGAAGAGCTATAACTTAATCGTCTACAAATTTATTGAGTGTAATATATCAAAATAATCACCACTGAAAATTTGTTTTAAACTACTTACCCACAAGGAAGTTTGATCTATGGAAAGTAATTGATTCCAGTCATGGTTGGCCATGGAGTGCAAAATTTCATGCACACCAATTTTGCATGCACACAATCTTGGGATTGGTGTGTCCCACTACTTCTCAGTATGTCTTGGGTTTGTTATGTCTGTCCCAACCGTCCTCAGAATCTGTTTAGTAAAATTCAGTTGTTGTGTCATATTTATAATTGAGCACAATATTTTGGAAGTTATACATCAATTCTTTTAAGTGAACTTAACTTTTGCCTTTTTTATATCGACTGCTGTGATATTATTATTAAGTTTCTCACACATTTTGCTGTTGGAGACTAATTTTATATTCACTCAATTTCAAATGTTTTCCATTTTCTTCCCAAAAACACTGTCGTTCATGAGTTTATGAAAGCTGTCTCAAAATAGTTTATTGCATTGATTCACCTTTATTTGTTGAGATCAATGCACTTTTTTAAACTGTGTTCTTTTTTGAAAGTACAATAAACAACATAATTAAATTTATCACACAGGGTAGCTAAAACTTCATGCAAATTCTCAGGCTGCTGGTAAATCATTACACTTATCATGAAGTTCTTTTGGATACAAAAAATAAACTTCAACTCTCATTAATATCTGCATTTCACTCCCATTTGAAATCAGTCATACAAATTATTTGCATCAACAAATGTAATTCATTTTGGTGATTATAATCATTCAAATATTTAGTGTTTGAGTCACCATATCTCTTACAACTTTGTGATTTCTCATCTCGTATTCCTTTGTAAACGGTAGCAGTTATGTCATAATCAGGCAATAATTCAAGTTATTACATTGTCATTTTCAACATTCCATTCTGTAATATGCTGGTACAGAGTAATTCTATATGGGCTCTAATAAATATGCATTTATACCCATTTCCCAAAAATTTTAAAATGCGTCTGCTAATAGATTGGTTTTGAGATACAAATCATAACATTCACCCTTATCAGTTACATAAAAAGTATTCCTAACTATGTTTACATGATCATAGTCATCATTACTGATACTACACTTATTTGATTGCCACAGAATTCTTTCTCAGAAGGTACATGAAATAAAATAAAATCTATTCCATTCCTCTGTGTACTCATATGGCTAATTTCTTAGTAACCAAGTTCTCTTTGTCATCAGCAAAACTGTTCAGTATTTATTATTTTACTTATCAATGAGTTTAGTGATAGAATGTCCAATTATGATGTTATAAATAAAAATGTATCAATGAATCTCATTTTTTAAGTTACTTGTTTCATTATAAAATCTTATACACTTTTTTTTATTATTTAGAATCAAATCAGTTTCTTTATCTTCTCTCTGACAAACAAATATGAATCACATCCTGTGCAATGTTACAAAAATATATGAGCAAATGTCAGTTGTTTAAGTTTAAAATTACACTCAGTTCACAACTACACAACTGCACAACTGAGCTGTTAATATCCAGTGAAACAATCATTATGACGAATCTTATAATTGTTTGGAACGTGCAATTTTTAACACAATGTACATTATTTAGATTTTGAATGTATTAATTTTTGTTCAGATGTTAATTTATTCATTGATTAAATCTCTGAACATATATGTTCAATAGTTTGTACCTCTTTTTAAATTAATGCAGTAGGCAGTTTACATGCATCAAAGAACCTGTTGACTGCTACAGCATAGTAATGGTCATGAATATATTTCACACTGTAGCTAAAGGATAATGGTTCATGTTTTTGATATTCCACTGCATGTGATCCAATCGGATTTGGTTTAGATATATTGATCTTAAAAATCAAGGTTTCAAAACTAGCATACATCACAAACTGAACATGTATTTCATGTTTATAATAAATGAATTATATGTTTTCATTAGGTAGTATAATTTTAACTGGTTCATTTTGTAAGCACTCATCCTTATGCGTGTTTGGATTATCTTCTGAATTAAAATGTTATTTACACATTTTACATAGCTAAATTTGTATATTAAGAATGATCAAAGGCAGAAAAGTTTTTAATCCAACAACTGTGAGTATTTGTACCATTTTTTATGAAGAGTATATCTATTTGCATTATATTTTCATATTTTGTAAGCTTGTTTGATTGTATGAGACACGTCCCATCATTTGCATATACATTAATTGAGGTATCAAATTTTAAATTAATTTTTAGGTACATAATAAACTGCAAATAGATATTCTGTTGGACAAGGTTTTCTCTCTGATTCTTCCACATGTTTTTTATAATTGCTAGTTGAGTTAAGATTGCAAGCAACTGGCTATATTTCTGTCGCTACTGAGCAACTGAAAAATTTGTGACCAGTTATGCACAGTTTATTGCTATGTATTTACTTTATTGATTGCAAATATGATGAACTGCAAAGTTTTGAGTATGCTACATTAATGCCTTAGTGGAATCTAATGATCCAATCCAATGTCCATCATGATCCACTGCCTCAAAACTCTTGCATATATGTTAACATACCTCATACACCATTTGTGCAAGACTTGTTAGGTCTCTTTTGTTTGATACTGACTAACATGTATTGGATTTATTTTTCTATACTTTGTGATGTACTCATTAAATATTTTAACAATATGTCAATCTCAAAACTGTTTCCACATCCTCTGTTTCAACATCCTGTTACATTTTTTTTGTAATATTTGCTTTGGTCACAGGAAAAAGGAAGTAATGATTAATGCTATGTATTTTCTTTATATTGTCAAAATTTTTGTTATTACATTCTCTCATATTATCAGTGCAACATAATTTGGTTGTTTTTCCTGTAATTCACATTTGATGCATTTACTAAATTATCACATTTCTGCTCATTACCAGGTACAGTTCAAGTATGTTAGCATATAGTTACAATATTATGAAAAGGAAAGTTGCCATATAGCAGAGATGCTAAGTCACAGATAGGCACAACAGAAAGTCTGACAGTCTTCTTGTTGAGCTATTTGCAACTCAGCATCTGTGCTATATCGTGAGTGGCAACTTTGCTTTTCGTAGAACTGTTACATTCCATTCTGGATTTTTCATTGTTTGATTTAGCATATAGTTATAAACTTTATTAATTTTTACAAACTTTTGAAAATATTTGAATCCATCTCAACTAAATTAGCCATAAATCATTAATGTCACATGTTATTCCCTTTTGGTTATTATTGGCTTATGCAATTCATTTATGATATCTTCTCTATGAACCCCATCTAAAATAATTTCTTTTACGTCTTTTTATTTTCTCGGTCTTACATAATGCATGTGCATTCTCAGTCATGTTTCAAGAACTTTTGATTATTTTCCCATGAGGATCATTTGATTAATTTTTGCACCTTAGATACCATATATGTTAATTCATTCATATAATTTAAAACTATGCTTCCAAAGACACACCGTCATGTAACTCAACATATATGCAAACTTTAGCTCCAATCAGTTGTACATGCCAGGATGGTATAAAGAGCTAAGGTGGGCATCCAGGGTGTTTTTCCTATATGTAAAATGCGAAATGCCACGATTCAGGGAAAGATGTGTTTAATTTCCTGAACTACCACTAAGGTGTACAATATTCACGAAAACTGGGTATGGTCGCAGACTGAACTGCATGTGGTATAAAGAGAGCATTTCACCCTCAACAGGAAGGACTGGTAGACACATCCAGGTGGTAAGGAAGCTGGCAGGCAAAAGAGTGACCCGCTGTTGTGGCCTTTACCTCGCAGACCTTCTTGTGTTCCTCACTTGATAGCACCCAGTCCTCCTATTGGCGGGTTTGTGGCAGAAAGTTGGCGTTTCTCACTCAGAAATTACCCTAGTTCAGCCTAATAGCGTGGGAGCTGGCCGCATGTACTGCAGAGTAGTTTATGTAACTGCTCACGTCACTGTCTGAGGTTAAGTCAAAATGATGGAAGTAGAATACAATAAAATATTTTTGCCATTGTTACCCGCCTGTTATCATGTGCAATTCCTTACCCCTTCGATGAGAGCCGTTACAGGTCTGTGATTGTTACAGAGGCTGAAACTAATCGCTGTTAATGACTAATTCAAAACACAAGAAGTTTTTCTTTTGACTTACATGGAAGACAAACGACATTTGACATTTTTTATTCAAAAGAGGAGTCTTAAAACTAATGGAGGATTTAATTCTCATTTTAAAACATTGATTATGAAACATGCCATTTGGGCAGGGGTTACAAAGTTTGAATTTTTACTTCGTGGTATTATTATCTATTATCTTGAATCGTTCACAACTGGAAGTCCCTGTTACTATAGTTAAGGTCTTTTTTTTTTTTTACACATTGTGAAGCTGGCCAGTAATCGATGTATGATACATGTATGGAGCCAAGGTGGTGGTGGGCGCAGTGGCGGCGACCAGCTGGGCCGCAGGTGAGCCAAAGTGCACGGTCAACTGGGCGCCGTAATATGGACATGGAGTCGAGATGGTTAGGGGTCCGGCTGGCCGAATGAGAGCGTGTCAAGTACCAGCGACTGCGACACTCATAGGTGGGAATCGCGTCAATGGAGGCTCAAGCGACTCACAGTAAACAGAAGGTAAACTAACAGTAAGTGATAGTTACGAATACAGAATAAGCCTGAAAGAGGCGTAATTGGCAACTGAACAAATCAGATATCAAATGTTTTCATTACAAATAGTTTGTTTTTATTCCTGGCATCAGAAAATTGCATAGCCATAAAATCGTTCTTAACAAATTTGCATAAAACTTGAATTGTTAGTTATACAAAACTTGATAATTTAACATATAGGGAGGGCCATGCCTGTGAGGTAGTGTGACCCATCATACGTTACCCCCCCCCCTCCCCCCCCCCCCCCCAGCTAGCTGGAGATCTCATATAATCTGTTGTGGAGGTTTGTAGGATTTACAGTAGCCATACTTATACAAAATCCATTGAAAGAATCGAATAACCAGTGAAGCTACAGACATAGACGTAACGCTTGAAATGACCACTCGATTGGAACAATTGCCATTCAGCAATGTGCGCGGTAGCAAACGGAACGACGAAAGGACACAGTTTGCGACAAGTGACAGGCAGCAAAGTTCTATTTCTATCCCTTAAGGTTAGGAATGCAGTGGGTTACCGAAGTACAAAGCGTTCAACATCTTCGTAAGGCTTTACTTTCTGACATGTAAGTGATATACTTGGTTAATTACTTATACCTTAAAAAGCAAGACGGATCAATGCAACGAGAGAGGAGCGATACCTCAGTAAAACGTGGCTGGAAAAGTATGTGACTGCAACAGTACTGTCGGAGGGCTTAGTCCCGATTAATACGGCTAGCTCCTCATCGGCAGAAGAAAGAAATACAGAACAGAGCTGACAAAACGGGAGGGTTAAAAAATTAAATGCAGGGGCATGGGGTCACGGACGCCCAATTCCAGCAGAACAGACGCACACGCACTGTGCCCCGTAGGTAGCGTAAATAACCGCGTCCTCTGAATCGATCCAAACTTACTCGGTCTACTGCAGAAATCAATAGGTGTCTAGTCTCGCGTCAACCGACAGATTACGCATTTCGGCCTTTCCGTTTGCCTGAAGGCGTACTGACGCGGCCACAAAGCGAGTTCTTCGCAAGTCGGTATGCGTTACTTTGGAACACGCGATAGAGCTTGCGGAGTCACCGTTAATGACAATGATTCTGGATATTTATTAGTGCAGGTAACTGCTACCAGTTCTCATGGGCTAATCTTTCCCTATCTCCCTTTCTACTGGGGATTGTTTCTGTACCTGGATGATTGAAGTAACATGCGTCATGGTCCGCACACTGTGCTTGGATTCGGCACGAAAAACATTCTTTGCTTTAAGAGCAGCGCGTGCGCGTCTCTCAGTGAGAGCAAATAATTATTTACAATATTCAGATAATGAGGTATATCCTCCTATTTGGAATGTTTCCCTCAACTGCTAGTTTCAGATGAACAAAGTTGTAGTAATATGGCATATTTATATCTGTTATTTCCCAATAGTACAGTTTGAGCGTCTTCTTAACTGTATTGAACATTTTTATACATAACACAATAAAATGAAACTAAAGATACATTTCAAAGTGGGAAGGCAAGTTCAGAGAGAGGGGGTAGACTGTCAGATAAAAAATACATAAACACGTCATAAAATACAAAGGCGTGCAGGCCTAACTCCAAAATTTTATGCTAAACACAATAAACATTTTTTACATATATTTTTTAGTAGCTAGAGTAGAGGGTGTTGCGGTAACTTTTCTCTCGTTATCTCTGTTGTCATGTACTTCTGGTTGTAGGTTGATATGTTTCACATGAAAGTATTGAGCAATGTGCACCTAACGGTTCTCCCTATACCTTGCAGTGCGTCATCAGGTCCAGTATTACTTCTACTTGTTACTAAAACACGACATTCAACAATTTCTGGCTCTCTCAAATCTTTTAATACTGGGGTGACATATTAATTGATGACCTTGCATCACTGTGTTGAAAAGTGTCAAAGCTTTTCATGTTTGTAATTAAAGGAGATAATTGCTTTTAAAATGAGTCATTAGTTTATTGCAATATATGAAGTGTGATTGAGGTGAATTATTGTGTCATTAAGCACCGGTAAAGGGCTATGATTCTTCTCTTTGCAAACTTGGTACACTTTGTGCATCAAAAGGAATTCTTCTGATGCTTTCCTAGCTGCGAAGCCCGGCGACCAGGTGGACACAGGTAGTGCCCACGTGCGAGCGGTGGGCGCGCGCCTATGTCGGCAAGCTTCACAGAGGGCAGGCCCTCAGAGGATGTAGCTTTTATAACTGAATTGAGTAAAGTAACTCAGTCCTTTTAAATGAGAATAATGATGGAACGATTGACAAGTCCAGCAGTAAATTGTAATGTATGGAAAGGTTACGGGAGGTGACCAGCAACAAGGTCTTAACTGTAATAACATCTAAATGATTGAAAGTAGGGGAGATTTGTATTTGTTTCTAAAATGTACTTTAAAGTTATGTACGCAGAAACGAAAAGGAGCTTTGGGAGGCTGAACACAACATAGAGAGAGAAAGGGGAGCTAACCGGTCACAAAGGACCGGGCGGATAAACGAGGAGGGCTTCGCAGCGCCTGGGCATAAGGGTCGAGCGGCCGCAAGGAACACCCTGTAATCTGGTTACCGCCGAGCAGTGACAGCGTAGCACAATGGGCGACGCCGAAGGCGACAATGCCGAGCCACATGCAGACAGACAGACAGACAGATAAACACAGCCAACGCACGTCACTGTCCAAGGAATCCTTGGCGAAGGCACAGAACAACATCACAGGAGAACCGGAAGGCGGAAACCTCACCTAATATTCCGTCTGTCGATCTGTATTCCTATCTGCCATCGGAAATCTTGAACCATCTGGTAAATCCCATATACCTTCCCGGCGCCATACCGCGCAAGTGGGGACAAAAGGCGCCTACCAAATTGTCCTCTCGCGCATCAAGAAAACGTGCAATTCACGCCATACTATGGGCGTCAACAAGAAGAAAAGAAGAGCATGGAAAACACACATGATGGTGACAGATGTCGTACAGCAGCGGACAGCATGGGCTGGTACGCTTACCACCTTGGGCGCGTCACAATGACTTGGCTTGTCTATCAAGAGGCCAGGCAAAGTGCTTCAATGTTCAGCGAGCCACAGGAGAGTTGAGTGGTGTACCATCGATGCAGAAAACGAACTGCACTCTTACCTAGCAGTCTGCAATTGCTTCATGGCCCTCTCCCTCTTAACAGTGATCTCTGATTAGTGCAACAGCAGCACCAGGTGACCATTAAAAGTGAAACAAATATGAGAACACATTTTTTTTTCATATGTGCATTAAGTTACACACACAGAAATCAAACATCCCAAAGAACCACATTTCAGACAACAAATAGGACTGCCAGCATGAAGTTTTGCATTAGTTTGTTTGTGTGTTCTCTTTCTATGTGTTCATGTGTTAGTTAAGATGTTCCTTTTATGACAATTATGTGTTTATATGTAATTGATGCCTACTATGTTTTCATATGTTTTATGTGTTTAGTTAAGAGTTTTCTTTCATAACTATGATGTTTTTATATGTTCTAGTGTTAGGTATAGGTGAGGTACAGAGTTTTCTTGTTTTGGTGTAGTATATGTGATTAATTGTATATACTGAAAAAAACTTAAAATGAATGAATGACTGCAAACAGAATGCAGAGTTGGTATGGATGCTGTAGGTGTACAACATAAAACAAGTGCTGCTCATGTGAATGTATGTAAATACTAATAAGAATGCTCGTAATCTGTTAAATGTACTGTTAGGCACTCTGCCGAAAGAAGTAGGACATTTGTAATATATTTGCCTCAGTTTCAATTTTCTTTTATTAGCTCTGAAGAGCGCAAATTGAATTTTAATGTTTTAATGTTTTTCCAGAAGGTAAAATTTTCTTGTCAGTCAATAATAGACATGCTTTTCATATTTTTTCCTTAAGGCACATTGGCTAAGAAACTCAGTTTTTAATACTAACGTAAATATGGTGACGATAGGATGCAACCTTTATATGCTCACATTTTTGAAGGCATTTCTGCCAGTTTTCGGGAAATTTCATATGTTTTTCTGTTAGACATTCAATAGTGGCACTTAGCCACGTAATAAGATTTTGATAGGATTTCAGTGTAAAGGTATGAATGCTGTGTGTGAGTGGGAAACAAATAATGTATTTATTTATGCTGGTGTTGGCCAGGTGTAAATGCTTGCCAAATCCGCAAAAACAGCTGTTCAATGATAGAAATTTTTCTTACACACCCAGAGATAGAGGGTTTAAAATTTTTATTTGTATGTATGTCTTACTACGCATGAAATAAGCCATACTCCCTATAAAAATTCTTTGCAACGGGAGTCTGATGAAAAGCATCAAAGTTTTTCATGTTTATAATTAAAGGAGATAATTGCTTTTAAAATGAGTCATTAGTTTATTGCAATATATGAAGTGTGTTTGCGGTGAAATATTGTGTCATTAAGCATCAGGAAAGGCCTATGATTATTCTCTTTGCAAACTTGGTACACTTTGTGCATGAAAGGTGTTCTTCTGATGCGTTCCTAGCTGGTAAGCCCGGCGACCAGGTGGACACAGGTAGTGCCCACGGGCGAGCGGCGGTCGCGCACCTATGTCGGCACGCTTCACAGAGGGCAGGTCCCCAGAGGATTAGCGACAGGCGAAGACGCTGCATACGTCAACACGCTGCCAAGGGAAGCCGTGGACATTCGCACGTATGCCCGAGGCAGCGAAAAACAGTTTTGTCACCATTCTAGGTAACGTGGACAGAGCGGCGAGTTGAATAGCAACAGCACGACTTGGGTGTACAAGAATCTCAAGTGTCCCGGGGAATTTTGGCCGTTTCCCGCGAGCAGAACACCTGGTAATGTAGCGGCAATACTCAAACAGAGAAGTCTCGGTTTATTTGTATACTCACACAGAGTATCGCTCTCTTTTCCTCACAGAATACGACGGCAAGGAGGGAGGAAATTTTGAAAGGGACTTCTTCATTGGCAAGAATCTAATGTTTACTTTGAAAAATAGTACAAGCTACGTAATTTGCGGAAGGGTGGAGACAAGACGCTGAAGGGGAGCGGCTCTCTCTCTCCAGGTGCGAGGAGCGCACTAGTATTGGGCATTCCGAATATTGCTTCTGAGGAGGCGGGAGTTCACTCTTGACTGCTTCCGATAAGTCGCTACGATTCTCCCATCGCTTGTCATGAGACAATGCACTTTGCATTCGTCGCAAACAGCGCAGAGAGAAAAGTTTGTTAGAACCAAGTAGGCGAGCTTCACTCACTGTGCGCGTTATCAAGAGCTTAACTCAGGATCACATTTTGATTTACTACATGTCCGATGACGGTAGTACTGTTTGAACAGTTTTGAGCTTTGTTTAATGCAGTTCCACTTACGTTTGCACCTGCAGATGGACGCATACCGTCGTCCAGTAATGATAACTTCCAGTAGCAGGTATCGGTCACTATTTTTAGCGTAGGGCATGTTAGAGGCTATCCAATATGTCGCCGGCAGAGTCTTGATGCAGCCGCACGTAATCAGCCGACTCCACCGCCACGCCGACCACGCTATGAGCATAGCAATACAGAAAACTCCCGCTTTCCTAGCTGCGCGTTCTTCTTTCCCTTTCTTCAATTTCTTTGCAATATGTTAGATGCTCATAAAGGCGCAACGCACAGTATTCACCGTTTGCCCGCTAAGAGAGTCATATGTTCAGCTGTTTTTTTTTAAATTAATTCCTCATTTATTACACCAGGTCAACTTGTGTAATTTATTTATATGTTAAATTAGAATGAAGTCATACATAGTTTGAAATCTCTGCTATCAGGAGAATGGAAAGACATTTACCAGGCAGTCGGTATATGATCCTACGGTGTAGAAATCATTAATGACATGCTTATGGCCCTGTTGCCTCCAAGCTGACGAAAGGAAGCTTATCTTTATTAGTCTCCTGTTTTATAATAAATTTTCCTTACTGTCAGATAGTAATCGACAATCTTAAACCTAAATGAGATTGAATTGCTGCCACAGCATGCGAAATCTGAGCGTAAAATAAGAGTCATCAATGTGTTTCAAAGTATGGTTCTAACTCGTGTAAGTTTTAAGAGTTGTATACAAGTCAACTGTTTTAATGAACTATTTCATCTTCGTGTAAATAACATTGGGTGACATCAGAAGTAATGGCAATGGGTAACATGTTACATTTGTATTATACATAGAAATCTGCTCGTAGCAATATCAATAAAAAATCTCGTTATACTTGTTAAGAGATGGAACTGCATTCTGCATGAAGCACTGTAGGAAGAAATAGAACACTTGACTGACTGTCGAGTGGAGCATGACTTGTGTTCTTCACATGTTTCTAACACTTGCATTGACTTGTGACCACATGTGTTTCTCAGAAACGTATTACTATTAAGCAATTGAGCGGCCTTTTGCTACGTTTAGCGTCTGTTTCACTTATTGTGACATATGCAAACTGATTCTGTTTCTTATATGCCTCGTGGATTAATTAAAGTTAAGCAACGTATTACTATGCATTCGAAGCAACTTATTCTCTTTAGCTTTTCTGTTCATGACCAAGCGTAAGTGGTACGCAACGTCTAACTTATCTAGTTTGTGCCTCCTGTATCACATACTTACACGCTCGCATCTCGTGGTCGTGCGATAGCGTTCTCGCTTCCCACGCCCGGGTTCCCGGGTTAGATTCCCAGCGGGGTCAGGGATTTTCTCTGCCTCGTGATGGCTGGGTGTTGTGTGCTGTCCTTAGGTTAGTTAGGTTTAAGTAGTTCTAAGTTCTAGGGGACTGATGACCATAGATGTTAAGTCCCATAGTGCTCAGAGCCAGCCAACATACTTACACTTTCACGTTTTCCTGTAACTGGCAGATACTTGCCACAAATGAAAGAGCGTTTACTAATTGTCTCGCTTATCAATTAGTTCTGATGGCTTGAATCTCATCATTTTCCTCTGCACTACTGCGACTTATATTATAACATGACATGCATAAAAGAGCACAAGCAGATTTTGCAAATTTTTTGTTTTGTTTCAACGGAACACCATGCATCTCTGTTGCACTCAGTTCTGCCCAGTTAATGGATTTTATGTCCTGTTGTGGCATTTTTATCACTACATCTTTCTCATTTAGTCCCTGGACCTCATGGCGCAGGGATGCTCGTTTCTTAAAGCACAGTGAGCACGTGCTGGTAACACCCTACCTTTCTTCTTTTTCGGCTTTATTATGGGTACACCTTTACCTGTCAGTGCGACTTTAGGGGCAGAAGCAGGCGGTACAGCTTGACGCAGCACACCTGGGCTACGACACGGCTTCCGCTGATCAAAAGTGTACTATTGTAGTACGACCAGGTAACTGAATTTCAGCATTCACCGGGGAGGAGATGCACAACAGAGGGAAGCGACCCCCCACAGAGAGGAGTGAACTTTTTAGTTCGTCCCTTTTTTACAACGGGATTTCGCACCAATACCAAATCACCGGACTTATAGTGAGGAAGCGTAGTGCCTTTGTTGCTGTGTTCTAGCTGTTATTATGTGGCTTGGAAATTGGTTTCATTTGACTTTGAGACGGCGGGCTAGTCTTTTCACTTCGCCTATATTGACGTCAGTTGGCAATTCGTTAGTCTCAAAGAATGAATTCACGAGTCTCCCATAGACTGCTTCGTATGGGAAGTATTCCGATGCCCTCATGGACACGGGTATTGTAAGCTGAGGCGACAAATCATACGTATGTATCAAATCTAACGGGGTCTTCGTTACATAATACAATAGCATTCGTACAATAATTTTATGCACTCGCTCTAGGCGCTCGTTGGTTTTAGGTTGAAAGGTCGTAGTTCGCCGTTTTTTGATTCGTGACGTTTTGCAAGCTTGTGTAAACAGTGCCGACGCAAAATTTGAGTCTAGGTCGATGAGTATTGCGTCGGGACTTCCGAAAGGCAGTACCAAGTGATTGACAAAGGTTCAAGCAACAGTTTCAGCGGTCACATCCGCAAATAGTGTCAAAATTAAGTACCTTGAAAACTGATCAATACTGGACAATATATATTTATTATTCTTGATGCTTTGTGGAAATAGGCCACAGATATCCAAGACCACAATTTTAAGTGGTTTCGATGCTTCTGGTAATGTTTGCAAAGGAACTTTAGTCCTTGGTGGAGGCGCTCTTTGGGCAGACAATTTTTTACATACTTCCTAACGTCGGTTTTTCGACCTTTCCACCAGTAACTTGAAGCTATTCTTGCATTCGTGGCTCGTCGCCCATTATGGCAGGCCTGTAAACTGTCGTAATACTGTGCTATTATTTGTTGCTACAATTCTTTAGGTATTACTACTCTGTTACCCAATGGGTTCTTGCGATAGAGTATACCGACTTCTGTATCAAAAAATGAGAGTGATGCATACTGGTGGCATTCTATATCTCTCTGATTCTTTCAATTCTTCTATGGAAACATCATCTGCCTGCGCAACTCTAACCTTTCTGCATTGGCCGTCGGCATTGCTGCGCAGGCTGCAAGGCTAATGCCGAACAGTGTAATTCTGATCATTTTAATGGCCATCTAGTCAAGCGACTGCTGGTATCTTTTAAACCTAACATCCATACTAAAGCAATGTGGTCTATGACCACAGTGAACTGACGTCTATTCAAGTAACACAAATTAATTTACTCCAAAATGAGAGCTAGCAGCACCTTTCGGTAGTACTGTACTTAATTTCTGCTGAGTTCATTTGTCTGGAGGCGTAACTAGTTGGTCTTTCCTTACCATTATATTCCTGACTTAAAGGAGCTGTGACAGCTTACTCTGATGCGTCCGTCGAAAGAATAAAAGGTTTTTCAGAACATGGATATATTAATAAAGGTGAACTAGTCAAAATTTATTTAATTTTACCCATTAATATTTCGCACTCATTGAATTTTTCTTTAGTAATTTTGTTAATGGCTTTGCTGTTGTATCATAATCCTGCACAAAACGCCTATACTAGTTGGCTAAATCTAGGAAAAATTGTAACCCTTTAACAATTTTTGGGGCTAGAATTTATTCGCTGCTTTCGTCAGCCTAGGAGCTGGCTTAACTCCATCTGAACTAACGGTGTGCCCCACGTACTGAACCTGTGACTGTGCAAAAGAACATTTTTCTGGTTTTAGACTCAAGTGTGCACTTTGAAATCTGGACAATTCTTAATCTTTCAGAATGCTCTTCGATTGTTTCTGCAAAAATTATGATGTCTTTGAGATACATGGGACACATAGTAGGCTTTAACCCTCTCAATAACAAGTCAGCATATCTCTGAAAAACAGCAGGAGCATTTCTCAGACCAAAAGGCATACGTAAGAATTCACACAGTCCAGATGGAACCACAAAAGCAGCTTTAGGATTTCTGGCAGGTGTCAGAGATGTGGAGATGCCAAGACCCGGAAGAAGAGCTTGCCCCTGAGTGCGATTGGTGAGTGCTGGAATGTTCGCCCAAATGGTTGAGCATGGAGGACTGCACCTGCCTGGACAGAAGATCAGCCGCTGCTGTTGAGAGCCAGGAAGCAACCCATCCACCACATGTCAAAAAGTACACATGTGGCAGACTTACCACTCGGAGTTGGTACAGCAGAGGTGACAGGACGGTGTGACGTTGACTGCTTGTTATTCCATTACCTGGTGGTATCTAGCACGAGTATTGGGGCAAAGAGGGCACCACCCCACTCTGCATTGTTGCCAGATGCATCCAAGATGGCGGCGATGACGTCATCCAAGATGGCGGTGTGTAGACTTGACAACAGTGCATGACATCATTCAATACAGTGGCCAGACGTCATTCAAGATGGCGAGAAAATAGGTCAATTGAGCTACCTCGACTAACCTAAGTCATCCTACCGCCACCTCATCCTATGAACTGGTGGGAAGTTTGAATTTTGGCCAAAAGATACGTGAATTCGGGTATCTCTACTAACCTAAGAAAATGGTGCAAAAGGAAGGGCACTTGGACTACCTCCACTAACCTAAATCACCCAACTGCCACCTCATCCTAGGAAATGGTGCGGGGGAGGACTCGTCCTGTGCTGGATGTAAGTCTTTATTATTTTGCATGCACCAGTCTTTATTTGAACAATTTGATGCAGTACAGCCATCCAGTGTGTTCACCTTGATGTCTGGACTCAAATTGACCTAGTACACAGTACCACCACCAGAGGGCGCTCTCATCCATGATGTAATCCAGGATGGCGGTCATGATGCAAGTACCATTATGCAAGATGGCGGAACCACGAGGTCCAAGTGCCCTAGTACACAGTAACACCATCAGAGGGCACTGTCATCCATTCCATGATGTAATCCAAGATGTCGGTCTGGTGTGGGAGAAAATGGTGGGAACCAATACGATCCCTTAACCCAGTCACGTGTTAGATTTTAGCCAATAGTATGGCAGTATCTGGTGACGTCATTGGACGGGGTATAGGGGAGACTCAGCAGCTCTGGGACCTCACGCTTGCTCGGTCAGTCAGTGGAAGAAGAAGAAGAAGAACTATGAAGTGTCAACAGCAGTCGCAATCCAACATGGCGCTGCAGAACAGGAGGAAATGGTAAAGTATCCCACATCACATCTTTCTCTGTGGTTAGCATTATTATTATTATTATTCATTGTTTCCTCGTATTTGTCCATGTCTAATGCTTCCTCGTCTTTGTTCAGCAGTAACCATCGATGCATCCAAACCGGCAGGGTCGAGCACCAACAAGCCAACCTCTGCCATGTCTGGACCTGTAGCAACCTCAGCTGCCATCCTCTTGAGACCTGCAGCTGCCTCTAGACCTGAGACGGTGACAACCTCAAGCATGTCTGAACCTGTAGTGGCCAGGTGGGATCCTGTAGTGCACTTGCCCACTTACTGGAGCAGGACAAGAAGCTGCTGTTGTCCATCCCAACCATCGATTTGTGTGATGAGGACACGTGATCTGCCCCCGACACATCAAATGCTGGTGGTGGTGGTCCTAAACAACATCAAGATGGAGGACAGTACTGGTCACCGACATATGACCCATCCCAGCAGAACATCTCTGTGATAGTGCAACTACAGAGTGCAGATGCTGTGGATAAGAAGGCGTCGAGTGCACCTGTCCTTTTCACTTCTAAGTACAATTTAACTCCCAGTGGAACGAAATGTGTAAACATTGGTATAGAAGCACATCATGTCTGAGGCTTGCACGCGAGAATGAAATTTGAAATGTTTCGAGGGGTGTTAAACTGCCAATTCCAACTTCGACTGGAATGAAATATATCGTGCAGAGCGCTACATCAATCAGCAAATGACTGCAGAGTATTATCCTACTCGTTCTCCTCCAGACATCTGCCTTACTGGTGTGACACTGTAAGACACCGTGGTCTCCTGACCTTCATTGCTTACATATTCCGCCCTCACAATCATATTCCGCACATCAAGATGCTTCATTCGAACCCAAGCTCGATAACATAAAGTCAATGTTGTTTGAATTCATGTAAACGATATGCAAATAACTAATAAATCACAAGTGCGCAACGTGGTTGAAATACTCGAGGCTGGCGTACACACATACATACCAGACATGATGGTCACAGGAACTTTTAGTTTGAGAGAGACAACCGCACGCCAGGAGGCCGGTCCCAACCCATCTACGTTGGCTGGTGACCGCCCATAGAGTAGACAGCATTTGCCCAAGTGAAAGGACGACCCCGTGTTTGGCTTAAAAGCAAATTCTGCTACATTGTCTGGGAGTGGCCAGCCTGCGCATTCTTTACAATATAGCAAGCAGTTTCAGAGATTTTCACGGGGAGACAGCAAACGCCAAACGCCGATACTACAGATTTCCGGATTGGTAGCCTTAAACGAAACGTTTTAGAAGAGTGATGCTGATTGGCAGACGATATTTCTGACGCCTTTAGCTGAAGGAGTAATGGAAGAGACCAAAAGATATACCCCTTCATGTCTGGCATGGATAAGGGCTGTTGCATTGTCACTCTTGGAGCAAGAACACATATTGAGAGCGTGCGCGCTCGTACGTGTACTCAGTGAGGAACAAGTCTCTCCTCAGTACTTCACTAGGAGAGCGCCTCTGTCGAGAGCGAATCGAAGTGCGACTGTATATTGAGTCCTTGCGATTAAGCGTTGTTCACTGCGTTGGCCGCCACACTTATTGTGCGATGTAAACAGACAGAGTAATAGTTAAACGCCTGTAAGCGAATTTTTGAGTGGCATCGTGGTGGACTGGTTATCTGACCGATGTACCACGCCAATAGTTAGACTAGGGGCGAATAGGAGTCCTTGACTTCATCAAGGCGTAGGGAGAGTTTGATTGGCGAAGGTCAATCCAGATAGAACGAGAGTTATCTTATTTTTCAGCAACGAGCGGCGCAGAAAGCAGTCATGGCAGCTTACAGTATTGTGCACTACAGCTATTGCGAGCCCCATATTTCCTCCATAACAGTACCCTTCGCTGCATTTCACACACGACAGTCTCAACCGTACCTAGCAACATTCTAACGGATAATTATTCAAGTTGAGTAGGTGCGGCTCTCACCCATTCTGCCAAGTCAATAACAATCTTAAACTTCGTACAGAAATTTCATTAGCGAATCCTAACCTTGAGAGGTAAATTCACATTCCGAAAAGAACCAGGAAATAACGTGTTAAGTTCATAACTAAAAGTGTCATTGTGATTTCTCAGAATTTTTCAAAATAAATAATAATTTTCGTTAGTTTCATGTTTTTCTTACACTAACTAGCACTATTCCAGTACCCAAGTATCCCACTAGTTACGTAAGAAATTTTGTGTATTTTTGTGTCATTTCCTTACAGCGGACGACTCCAGAAGATATTTACTGCTGAAAGTTTTTCAGACATTTCTGTTTAGAATGTTAGGAGGGTCTGTCTGACTTCTGCAGTAGAGTGGGGGTGGAAATTGCATCTTGCAGGAGCCACAGGGTAAACATCCGTTGTGCAGGATTACAGAATAGCACCCACACACTCACAGAAAATGGCGACCCTGCCAGGATAGGTAAAATAGGTAACCTGTCAGGATAGGTAAAATAGGTAACTTTCCAGGATAGGTAAAATAGGTAACCTGTCAGGATGGGTAAAATAGGTAACCTGCCAGGATAGGTAAAATAGGTAAGCTACCAGGATAGGAAAGTGTCGGGATAGTGAGGTATGGCAGGTCGCAGCAGTAGCACTTTGAAGATCTTTCTTTCATGTATTAAATAGCTATTTGCAAAGATTGGGATCAGAATAGATACAGGTAGTGAAGAAAGCAGAATTGTAGGGAAAAGGGCGTGTGTTATTGTGTTGGAAAATTTTGCATTTTTTTTACGACTTTTGTGTAGCTGTTAGGGCATAGGATTTTCAGGTGATAGGCATAGACGGAGAGTGACGCAGAGACGCAGTGTGACGCAGCATCATATAAGTTAGAATTAAGAAATAACATTTTTCTCCCTTTGCAAGAGCACAGGTGGAGATTGGAGACTGTAGCAGAGCAATCAGAACATCAGCCGAGAAGTCACGACGTTGTTGTTGTTGTTGTTGGTTCAACCAACTGGTAAGTGGTCGTACAGTTTTGTAGATAGGCTTGTGGTGTGTTCAAAGAATTTCCATGTTAACGAGAGCACCAGCCAAAAGGTTACGTGAGAGACAGCAAGTAGACAAGATGGGGGAGAATCACCCAGATAGACAGCAAGTAAACGAGCTTATTGAGAATAGGACAGAAGGTGAACCTGAGAATAGGACAGACGGTGAATCAGAGAATAGGACAGTCGAGGAGCTGCTGAATGAGCAGGCTCAGTTAGACTGGGATAAAATTGAGACAGATCAGACAGATGGGAATCGAAGGTACGAGAACATCGAATTTCCAGAATATGAAATCCCAGGTAGGGCACATTATGAGCCAGAAATAGACAGCCCACGTAGGAAATGGCAAAGATTAGAAGCGAAACGAGCACAGGAAACGCGTTTGTTTGCCGCATATTCAGGGACAATACGCGTCAATACAGTCCATGAACCGGCAGTTAGCTAACGTTCAAAGAGAAGTAGACAGTGAGGAAGAGGGGGAACATTTAGAATACGTCGAACCTATCGTACACATTCTAAATTTTGCGGAGTTAGGAGCGCCACAAAAAGGTTCCGTAACAGACGCAACTGTACCTGTAAACAGTAGACATACACAACAGAGAGGACAGAATGCGGAGCTGTTTGCGCCACGTAATGGTTCAACTAGTCCTCAACAGTTATTGCAGTTATCAAACTTAGAAAAGCCACAGCATTGCCCAGTAAACGACGTAACTGACCGAAGTAGAAAACAATAGATCGAGAATACATAGTTCAGCAGAAGGTACTGTTACAGGACAGGGCGCGATCATGGAGATGTTACAAAAATTGAACGCTAGTATGACGAAACAGAATCAGGATATTAATAATATTAATACACAGATGACAAAACAGTATCAGGAATTGAAACAGGATAATCAGGAATTGAAACAGGATAATCAGGCTATTAAGACACAGATCCAACATGTTAAAATCCAGATGGAAGAAGGGATCGCTAGAATTGATGTCAGATCACACAGATAAACAAAGACGCTAAAGAATCTAGAGAAGGAATGCAGGTACTAACACAAGGTCAGTAGCAATTACGCACTGACGTGGACAAGGTCCAATTGGACATCGTAAACATTGACAAAAAGGTGGAAGGTTTTACGAAAAAAGCCACTCGAGCAGCAATACGAATTTCGGAACAACAAGCAATTCAAAGCAAGGTCGCAAAGGTTGCACTAAAAAAATATGATCAGCGGATCAATAAAATAGAACTTAAAAACAAAGATCAGCTCTAAAAGCTTCGAACAGAGTTGATACAAACTATCGAACAAAAGATCGAGACCGATTACACCTGTAGTGAAACAACTGACACGCCAACCATTAATTCAGTACACGAACACGCGCCGTCTAAGAAAGTTCAAGTAGAACCAAGGCCACACGTAACACTCGCGCAGAAATCTAAACAGAAAACCCCGATTAAAGTAATGCATGACATGCCACAGGACCAGGCACAGTACCTAGAAAAACGGAACACATACATTCAGCCGATACCAATCGAAAGACAGGCAACTGAACCAGTAAATCCAACGACACAACATAATAGCAGCACAGGTACTATACCGCGAACGACGAGAGTAGAAACACGCAAACAACACTTTTGTTCACCAATGATACGATATGACGCTGATATGAGTCAGTAAATTGAGAATAGGCAAACAGGCCGTAGATTTCCAGAGAATAAACACGACGACACAAGCAGTGGCAGATTATTTGAGTCCGTGAATCAGCCACAAACCGGATTTATGAGTAGATATGATACAGACCACTTCCTTACAGTTAGAAAATTTCAACATTTCAAGGAAGAAGGCGGTAGCTTGCATCCACGCACATTCATCTATCAGTTTCAAGTAGGCTTACCAAACCACTGGAGCGTAGCTCACAAACTTGACTTCATTTGTGCACACATGTCAGGGACAGTAGCAGAGGTTATGCAAAAGATCGCGGCTACCTTTATTTCCTACAGTTCAGAACAGCATTTCTCGAAAGATATTGGTCTAAGGAGGCGCAAAACAAAATTAAACACTAGTTACTTCAGATGACACCACATGAAAACTCAGGAGAGAAAAGCGTGGCAAAATTCTTTGATACAATGGACAAAAAGAATCAATGCCTAGACAAACCATGCAGTAACGGAGAGCTGATACGTCTATGTAAAATGAAATTACCGGTAAAGTATCAACAGGCGACAGTAGGAAAAAATAAAAATACCGAAGAATTCAAAGAGGTTTTAAGGTAACTTGAATTTATGTTTAAAGAAAACGAGGTGAAAGAAGAAAGAAAGGAAAGGGAACATCAAAAGGAGAGGACTAGGAAAGAATATTCCAATAATGATAATCGTAATCCAAACACCAATAATTTCAGGCAATTTAACAGACAAGGACAGAGGCACAGTGGAGACAATTGGCATAGAAACGATAACCAGAATTATTGATACCGAAATAGGAACGGTAATGGACACTCATACAGTAGCGGATATGGGTTTAGGAATCAAAATGCCAACGGTCAAGGGTACTTTGAAAGAGGTCACGATGTTAGAAACAGCAACTGGCGAGACCAGGACGCGAATAATTACCGAGGAAATTATGGTCCACAGAGACAAGAACAACACAGTAAAGAGAAACCAGATGTAGAAGTTAGACCACCGAATACTACAAAACGTAAAGACTGAATTGAAAAATGCGGAAGAGGTTAGGCAAACTAACGTCCACCCTATCTTATACTAACCACTAAATAAAAGTTAAATTAATAGAGCAACAAAATAACACATGAATCAAAAGAAAAAAAGTGACACAATACACACTAACAATATCTTGTAGTATCAAGTACACTACAACATGCACACAAACAATAAATGGTACACAACAATTAAAAGAATGAAGAAGTGGTAGGACATAATTAGAATAAAGAAAAGAAATCATATATATACAATAATTCTTGCAACTATCAGAAAATTTTTGCATTAGATAAAATCAGGGTTTTTTGTAAATAACAAATATATGTAAAACAGAAATTGTAAATATTTCTACGCTTCAAAGGAACATCACCACCAACACCAATCGCCAGCTCCCTTAACACCAGATGCTTCAAGATAGCGATGGAGAGGGTACAGACATGTTGAGAAAGCACTTAGGGCAATAACAACAACATGAAGACCAACGCCACACTGGAAATGCAGGTTGCAACCAGGTTGGACTTCAGGAGGACAACACGCAGAACGGACATTTCATATGTCACGACACTGCTTCACAACGGAAGAGTGTGGGGAGAATCATAATACGACGAGACGACAATGAAGGTACAAAAAATTACTAAGATCTACAAACTCATCAACTAACATTTGGAAAGGCTGTCAAATCCTACAAATCGTATATTACTCCTACACTAAAATTCACATATTCCTAGCCCAAGAAGAACAGAAGAATGCAAGAAAGAAGAGAAGAACAGAAGATGTAAGATGAAGAAGGGCAGAAGACAGCAAGATACCTTTCTCTCCTATCCTACAAAGCAAATTGCTACAAATGTCTTTCCATGAACTTTGAGGCATGGGAACTACTACAACCATCACTCCAAAAATAAACCTTGAATCGTCAAACAAATACAAGCGAACGGCAAACGGAATATTAAGTAGCACCAACCAACATTATCTAGAAATAGATTCAGCAAAATGAACAGTATTCTCCCTACACCATTAAATTGCCATACCGAACCAGGTGTGAAGTACCGAGACATCACAGCACAACATTGGGTGACGATCGTCGCTAGTCAACTACAATCATCGAACTGCCATACCGTCCCAGGTGTGACAGCAAATGAGTAACAAGACATCACTGTTTATGCAGTACACCACAGTCATCATCATCAGTTAAAAGTACCACTCCGTGGTGACAATGTCAACAAGTAAGACCCGGCTTCGCATGCTAGAGTGTTTCTCTCATGATTTGTGACACCCATACAAATGAGTCGATGCCTTCCAGTATTTCAGTGGGGATTGTTGAGCACAGAAACTGACGCAGCAAAAAAGGAAAAGACTGAAAAAACACAAATGTAGCGTTAAGAAAATGATATATTTGTAAAAATATTTTTTTCCTTTTTTGTAAAAGTAATTATTTTTATTATGTATGTAAAGTCCATAATTTATAGATACCTTAAAACCTTTTGTAAAGAAACTTAGTTAGTATAGTTATATAATCTCACAAACTCAAGAAAGTCTATTTCTTTTATATGTAAAATTAGAAAACGATTTATGCAGGATTTTTCTTCTTTAAGTCACATTCAAAAACACCTTTTTGGGGTAATAATATTAATACCAAGGATAGAATTAAGAAGAAACACTTCTTCACTCTTAAAACAGTGATACAAATAATGCCTAAATAAATAAAACAAAGTCACGCAACAGAGCTTTTGCGAACATTTACGCAAAGCCTAACTGAAGAAAAGAGATAAACACACCAAGACATAATACACCGTACACTTACGAGTTTAGAAAAATTAATATTGTAAAAACAATTTTTGGAAATGAAAAAGAAAAACAGAGACACGCACTGGCAAATGACAAAGAATAATAACCTTTGTAAAGTCTATATTTGCCTAACAACAAAACATAAATTGTAGAATTCAAAAAATTGAAACAATAGCTATAAAGAAATCATTAGAAAAAATTGTTAAGAATGGCTGATAAAAGTTTATTGGAAAATC
The DNA here is from genome assembly GCF_023898315.1 of Schistocerca nitens. Taxonomy (NCBI): domain Eukaryota; kingdom Metazoa; phylum Arthropoda; class Insecta; order Orthoptera; family Acrididae; genus Schistocerca; species Schistocerca nitens. Next base: position 515,050,050 of record NC_064622.1, on the reverse strand, counting down.
TAAAAGAACAATTTTTGCCTGACTTTGTCAAAGTTTTCCTTGGCATTGACAAACCCCAGACAAAATTTTTGTCTGAAGGAGGGAGGTATGTAAGACGTCATGGTCTCCTGACCTTCATTGTTTACATATTCCGTCCTCACAATCATATCCCGCACATCAAGACACTTCATTCGAACCCAAACTCGATAAGATAAAGTCAATGTTGTATGAATTCATGTAAACGATATGCAAATAACTAATAAATCGCAAGTACGCACCGTGGTTGAAATACTCGAGGCTGCCGTACACACATATATACCAGACACGATGGTCACAGGAGCTTTTAGTTCGAGAGAGCCACTGCACGCCAGGAGGCCAGTTCCAACCCATCTATGTCGGCCGGTGACCGCCCGTAGAGCAGACAGCGTTTGCCCGAGTGAAAGGACGACCCCGTGTTCAGCTTAAAAGCAAATTCTGCTACATTGTGTGGGAGCGGCCAGCCTACGCATTCTTTAGAATATAGCACGCAGTTTCAGAGATTTTCACAGGGAGACAGCAAACGCCAAACGCTGATACTACAGATTTCCGGATTGGTCACCTTAAACGAAACGTCATTCTCCCGTTTTAGAAGAGCGATGATGATTGGCAGACGATATATTTGAATATTGATATGTCAAAAAGCTTTATTTAGCAAATACTGTACAGGTGCGAAGAAGAAGATAAATACAGATTGCAATCATATTCCTGAACTACTACCTCCTGTGTATGATATTTCCATGAATAAATAATTTATGTTTATATAATCTCAAACTGTGTTTGTGTTTTATTTCATACCTCTCTCATTATAGTCAAAGTACTACAATTATTAATTTTTTCAATGCTATATCAGTTATTGACATGATGATTGATCAAGTTACTCTTCATGGGTAAATTATATAGCTGTTTTTTCCGTGTAGTCAATATAGCTCAGTCGGTTAAGTGATGGAACTATAGTGGCTACACATACTATTATTATCCTTTCCAATGTATCTTTCTATATATGTCAACTACTTGTCGGCACCTGGTGTAGGCAGGGTGGGTGAAACATCATCATAAGGACTTTGTTGTCAGTGACTGGTCCTGTGAAGATGCGAAAGAAGAAGGACAAGAAGAACGGAATTTTCCTTCCTGATAATATACGAGCAATTATTGTAGGTCCATCCAGCTGTGGGAAGACTAATGTCCTCATGATTCTGTTAACACATGTAGATGGAGTCCGATTTGAGCATGTTTGTGTATTCTCAAAAACTCTGTTTCAACCCAAGTATCAGCTATTGCAGGAGACATTGCGTGGTGTAGATGGTGTTACTTACATACACGACATTCAGTGAAAGTGGTGATATCCTCCCACCTGAAAAAGGAATGCCAAACAGTGTCTTCTTATTTGACGAAGTTGTTGTGGAAAACCAAGACCAAATTCGAAAATATTTCTGTTTCGGTCATCATATGGGTGCTGATGTATCTTATCTAAGCCAAACATCTTCCAGAATGCCGAAAAAGTTGGTTAGGGATAATATAAACCTCATTATAGCCTTCAAACAAGACAATCTGAATTTAAAACACGTTTACCAGGCACATATCTGAATTGACAAGTCGTTCAATGATTTTGTAAAGATATGTGCTCATTGCTGGAATCATTCGCAGTATGGGTTTCTCGTTATTGATAAAACAAGAAAACTGAATGACAGAAGTATGAGAATTAACCGCCTTTTAATACAATTCATTATCTTCCTTTGATTTGGTCATGGGAATGTCGGTGCTGTACAGCTTATCAACTTCCCATGAAAGTTTTTCAAGCTCAATGAGAAGCCAAACTGCCAGATCGTCCCCAGCATATGACTCATAGCAGTGAAGTTTAGACTCATATCCACATACAACTTGGAACGCTGCCACATATGGTAATTGTTTTTGTGTGAAGGTTGTATGTGAGGCTAAGGGGTTCCCTTCACAACGAGTAATAGGAGCCAGCAGACATTCAAAGTCAGCGTACACAACAAATGGACATCGCTACTGGTGGTAAGCATTTTGAAATTTAATGAAGTTATTTTTCACTGTGGGCAGAATAACACGTACAGGGTCGTTGGAAGCACAATCTAGTAGATGTATCGCTATTAACTCTTCTGATGAAAAATAATTCATGCACCTTAAACAAATATGCTTTTTATTGCTATTTTTTGACAATTAATTGAAAAGGAGTCGCGACATGTGTTTGATCCACACATAGTGATAATTATCACCTTCAGAGAAGAGCAGCAAGTTTACTTGCAGCTCTCGCTCACCTGCAAATTTCGAGAAATGGAGGGGGCAGACGGTGGTGTGCTTGTCTTCCTCATCTGATTTGCTTTTCTTCTCCAGGCCATAAACGTGAACAGATATGCCGGTATTCTGCGCTTCAAATTTAGGTATGTCCTGGATCTTCAGGAAACTCTATACCATCAAAGTTATAACACCAATGAATATTATCTCCTGCATGGTATGTATGGTATGTACTCGGAGACTCTGGATGATCTCTGTAACTGTACTTTCATTCGCAAGCCAGAATTGACCATGAAAAACAAGCTTTATCCTTTCTATTTTCGACATTAATGCATGCCTGCTTCTTCTTAATATCCACAGGGAGCTTGATATAGCTAGACCCATCATTTACCGGATCATAGACATGTATATGGATGTCGAGGTGTGGTATATGGCTAAGCGCTTTAGCGGATCCTCTAACTTCCATCTCGGAAAACCGGCCCATAATAGCGCTCAAGGTAGATTCATGACACCACTCAGCAATGGATGTGCTCCGAGAAATAATGCCATCACCACCCCATGTATAGTGCAGAGTTGTAGCCTCTGCATCACCAGGACGTTAAGGTGGATGATTCAGCTCGCAGTAGAGTACTGCGCTGCATTTAATGGCATTAAATCTCGGATCGTCTAGGACTTTGAGGAGCTCGGTCTCCAAGAGAGTGAAGCACACTTCTTAAAATCCGACAGGGTCGTGATACCTCCCTCTCGGATTCCCAATCCTCTCAAAAGCCCTAGCAACTGCTGAGTATTTCAGAGGGTTCATTATACTTTCTGATGTCCTTCACTATCAATAGGACAGGGGAGAGCACTACCGCTAGCCATAGAATAAACAATATTACTATTACTAATGCTACAAGTAGGGGTCCATCCTGTCGATGACGGGGTGCGTTTGCTGCAGGGAGGGGGTATGCACTAAGGTACAGATACCCTTCTGAGGAGGGGGAGGCGGTGATGGTCGGTGGAAACAACCGTGCTGTGGCGATGGTTCTCAGGGTCTGGTGTTCCCATTACCGACCTGGGAGGTGGGAGACAGATGCCGCTCTTTTCTCCTCCTTCTGCCGGCTGAGTTGCCCATGGGCACAGGAGGGCTTGTGGCGATGCGTTGGTGGGTGTTGCAGCTGTACAAGGCGCTGAGTGTCTCTGGGGAGTGTGGCCAGTTCCCGCCCCCGCAACCACCGCTCTAGATATTCGGTGTACTTCGTGTGATACCCCTGTAACATACAAAAAAAATTTACGACCTTCATTTAAAAAAAATAAATAATAAGAATAAACGATCTTAATTATTTGTTGTAATGATAGAGTTCGAAAATATTCACCTTCTCTAGCTCCATGGCTTGAGCAACTCAGCAGCACATTCACTGAGGTCTCCCACCCACTCTGGTATCTCTAAAAGAGTCAGATAGCCGCGCCTTTCGGATTCTTCCTCCGCAGCGGGCGCCATCTGATGAACCCAATCAGGGATTTCACCCGCGCCTTGGTCTGAGTGCATAGCACCCACGGTGACTCGCTCCCTATCCACAGAATCATCTTCAAAGAAACGAAAAGAAAATGTCTCACACAACTCAATATATGCACTTGGAACACTCTTATATGTTACACGATGGGCCAGCTCCAGCAGGATGCGAGGGATGAATTCTACAAAGACGGAAAAGGCTGACTATAACATCCAGTACGGAATAAAATTTCTGTAGCACACAGACATTGAACACACAGACACAATCCGTTAAAAGACACATTAGTCTGTGGACTGTGGTCCAAACAGATATCTGAACACAGAAAACATTCCACACAACACATAACATGGACACAATCCGTTAAAGGACACAACAGTCTGTGAACTGTGGCCGAAACAGATATTTGAGCACAGAAATCATTTGGTACAACACATAACAGAGACACAATCCGTTAAAGGACACAACAGTCTGTGGACTGTGGTCCAAACGGATATTTCAATGCAGAAAAAGTACTTGCCAGGAAATTGATCCTCATATCCTCGGAATCACTTTCCACTGCTGCTGGTGTCGCTGCTGCTTGTACGCTTCATGTTGATTGAAGTACAACTGATAGACCTCGAAGGAACAAGCTATGGAATTCTGAGAAGCACAGAAGCAGAATGAGGGTGAGTTCGGTTGTGGATTGACTTATACACCTTCTATGACGTCGAATCACGTCACTGATGCAGTAGCCAATAGGGTCTCTGCATTATAGGGATGGGGGTGGGTGATGCTACGTCATGAATGAGTGATGGCCGAGAAAGCGAGTGTTAACTATTTGTGAGACACTATAGAATTTCCAAGCGTTCGAGTTGGTTCTTATTTTTACATAGTGATGTGACTTGAGAACCTTGTCAGATGTACTATGTGTCAGCTACACATAACATGTGTTCCGTTAGAATTGCTAGCCTATTTCTAGAACATGATCTGTGATGTCAGAATGCACATGCGCGCTAGACGCTGTGATGTCAGCATGCGCCTTCGCCTAGGCTATACACGTCAGGCGTGTTCCATTGGAATCGTGTGAGGGAGAAAGCTGTTAAACAGATGTGAGGGATGACACTGCTCTCTGGTGGTGGTACTGTGTACTAGGTGGCTGGCCGCTGTGGCCGAGCGGATCTAGGCGCTTCGGTCTGAAACTACACTGCTGCTACGATTACAGGTTCGAATCCTGTCTCGGGCATGGATGTGTCGTGATGTCCTTAGGTTAGTTAGATTTAAGTAGTTCTAAATCTAGGGGATGGATGACTTCAGATGTTAAGTCCCATAGTGCTTGGAGCAATTTGAACCATTTCTACTAGGTAAGTTGGACTCTGGACCTCGTGGTGAACACACTGGATGGCTGTACTGCATGAAATTGTTTAAGTAAAGACTGGTGCATGATTTCGAGAGTTGACGATTAGCAAGCGTGTTTGCATAGTCTTTCAGATGGATTATTATTTCGAGGATTTGCGAGTTGCTGGGGTCCCTGGACATAAATGTATTTAATTATTTTACGAGTGGTTTGCAGGTCTTTAGGCTATGCAATGCATTATTTTGGGTGTTTACAAGTGACAAGTACGTGTGCACAGCATTATACATGGGTTATTTAGGAGCAGTTTGAAGGTCTGTATGTTGTGTGGGGTGACCCCAAGCATCTCAGAGCGTGTGTTCTGTATCACTGTGATAAATATACTCCATCCCTAAATAAATTCTTCTGAAATAAATAAGGTACAATCCTTCCTCTCTCCAGCACCCCAGCACAGGTCGAGCCCACCCCCACGCCATTTCCTACGATGAGGAGCGGTCAGGTGATTTAGTGGAAGTAGCCCAATTGACCTATTTTCCCGCCATTTTCTTAGGCTGGTAGAGGTGTGTTGCGCTATCCTGATGGAATTTGAACTTCCCACCAATCCTTAGGAAGAGGTGGCGGTCGGATGACTTAGGTTAGTGGAGATAGCCCAATTGACCTATTTTCCCGCCAAAGTCAGCTATCTTGAATGACGTCACAGTCGCCATCTTGAATGATGTCATGTGCTGTTGCCAAGTCTACATGCCGCCATCTTGTATGACATCATGTCCGCCATCTTGGATACATCTAGCAACAATGCCCCAATACTAGCACAGTCCTCGTTTCATGGAGGGTGCTACTGGACTGCCCATATCTTTCCTAAAATCAAAGAGTACTTACACTGCTTAATGACATGTTTGTTATGCTGATGCACAGTTTCCAACCACATACAAATCAGCACTCTTGTTCCTCAACCTCACAGAAAACCCCTGGCCTGTCCTGCCATCTTGGTGTGCATCTGGTATGTCACCAGGACTGCAAGGCACAGTTTGGCCCACCTCATGGTGGGTTAACAGGCCTGTTGATGAAGTCTGCATATCATTGTCTTTGTACCTGTCAGCTACCCATAAGTTTCAATGTAACCATATGGAGATGGTATTTAGTGCCCAAAATTTAGCACTTTTCTCCTTTGAAAATACCTCTGGATCCATGAAAGGTTTGTAAAAATATACTTCACGTACCTAAACACAACATACATCATTTACAGTTTCTTTCTTACAATTACTCTACTTGGACTACAAGGTTGAGAGGCTGCACATTCTCTCTACAGTACTAGTCCACTGTCTGTTGCTCATCCCTTCCCATTCATTCCTTAAAGCATCATTACGTCGAACTTACGCACTTATTTTTAACTTCCCAATATGCATTACTCCTTATAACAACTTGTAACATCATTTCTCACTCGTCATGCCATCACGGTTCTTCTCCATTTGAGAAACCAACTGTGCACATAGCACCAACTTACCCAGGTCCCCTTGTTTTTTACACAGTCCTTATATGAGAATTCACACCTGCTACGACTACATTTACACTTATCAGAAGTTACCTGATTTTATTTAAAAATAGTCAACCTGTCTAGTAGTATCTGCTACCCTGGAGGGCCATACTGACGAACAGTCGTCTGCCTAAGGGAGATGAAGGGTGTGTAAAACAGCGTCAAAGCGACTGCTGTGGCCGTTATTGTTAAGCTCATTCTTCTTCTCCTGGTATTGCTGCAAATATTGAAACACCCCTTTTGACAAAATTCGTCGCTCTTGCATGTTTATCAGCTGATTCAATAGAAGAATTAGGTCAGGATCTAATGTTTCATTCAAATAGTTCGAATTCGGCACTGAGAGCACCTCTATCGGCTTATCTGGCCAGTACAACTGTGGCAGCATGTTGTTTAACTTGGTCTCTCCTATAACAACGGCTTACAGGTGAAGTGTCGGTGTTCCGTTAATCATTAATCCTTTGCCACGCAGTTCCAGTCGGTTAGTTCCTGTGAGCCTTCCTTTAGTATCCTGCCTAGGATTTACACAGTAGTGACTCGGAAGCTGTTTTCTCGGATCGCTGGACAACAATTCAAGCAAATAATATTAATGGAGTTTATTACAGTAAGTCACACTGACAATATTTAACTTTACGTACTCTCAAAGGTGTGTCTCAAGCAAATGACGACATGCAAGTAGTCAGTGTCCTTTGTTAAAGGCAATTTCAATGCAAGCAAAACGATACAGTTCATAAGTCACTGCGGTTGCGTTTGTATGACGGTTTGTCTTCTACTGCGCAGGGGCTAGGCGGCGCGGCGCGTATTTTCTCTTCGTATAGACGCCGCTCCTGTCTCGGTGGCGACCTAGTGAGCGTACTGTCGGCAGCCCTCTGTGCTGTCCCATTCTGGATCGTCGTGCCGGCGCTTGCTGACACGCCGGAACATTCCTCCCCCCTAAAGCGTCGGACCATCGTCGTGTAGAGACGCCGACAACGGCGGGGGAGGCAGGAGGGTGGACGCTTCGCTGGACCTGAAGCTGTGGCTGTGGGGGACGTCATACCCCGCCATCCGGCCTTCGCTCTTGTGGAAACGTTCTCTGCAAAACGACCAGAAGGGTACGAGTCCACCTCCCGAGGTCAATAACCAGATGTAGGAGGCGTCGGTTGCTGCGGTGTGGGCGGGTCCAGCTCCATCGGTAGGGCGACAGGAGGCGGAGGAGGTGAAGGCTCCGTCTCCACGGGGTCGTCCCGCGGTGTCGCGACGACACCCTCTGGCGGCTGCTGCGGCCGCGGCGTCCGTGAATCTGAGTAAGAGACACAGAAGGACCACCGTGCACATGACATTGTGGTGTCGGCGCTGCAGTCCTTCTGGACCAGAAATGAGGTACACGCAAGCGCCAAGTCAACGGATGACCTCGCCTCGCACCCACAGTCTGCTGCCGCTAAAATCCCTGTAAAACGCGAGGCGATGCCTGCGACCTTCCATCGGCGCCGAATGCTGAAGAGGGCGGCGGCCGTGAAGCAGTTCCACCCGCGATGGTCCATCTCGTAGGTGCGAACGATATGACGCGAGAAACAGTTGCAATAGTTGAGCTCTGGAGTGTGTGGAAAGAAGTTTGGCCATCTACTGCTTCAAAGTTCTAACAAAACGTTCCGCTTCGCCGATTGGCTGCGGATGGAACGGTGCACTAATTAGACGCTGTATGCCATTGCGTTCACAGAATGTTTCGAATTCATTTGAAGTGAACTGAGGTCCTTTGTCCGACGCTATTACTTCAGGTAAACCTTCTAGGCGAAAAATCGATGACAACCCCTGAATTGTACTACGTGACATTGTCGAGTTCATTGGCACAGCTAAAGGAAATTTGGTATGCGAGTCAGCAACAATCAACCGACGAGTGTTCGAAAAAGGTCCCGCAAAGTCTATGTGCACAGGTTGCCATAGCAATTGCGACTTAGGCCAAGTAGAGAATTTTTGTGTCGGAGCGGTCTGATTTTCCGAACATACGTGACACTGTGACGTCATCTGTTCTACTTGGGTGGCCATACCCTGCAAAGTACAGTGTCGACGCGCTAACTGTTTCGTTCGAACAATAACCCAATGTTCTTAGTGAAATAACTGCAACATTTGTTTTTGCAAAAGCTTTAGGGATCAACACACGTGGCTGTCCACTGTCCATTTTGAACAGGAATCACACCTTGTACAGCGCGGCTACTCCGACGTGCAAAGTATCGGCGCACTGCAGAGTTCTTTGTGCTGTTCAAATCTGGGCCAGCTTCCGTGCCCTGTGCAATTTTCCTGTAGTTCAGCGGAAAAGATTGAAGCAATGCAGAATCCTGTGCATCGACGTGACAACACGATGCAGCAGAAGCATCAAAGTCTGCAACAGGGTCAATCGGAAAACGTGAAAGTGCGTCCGCATTACCATGTTGAGCTGTCGGACGATGCACAATCTCGTACTGGTATTGAGACAACGAGGCCCATCTTTGCAATTTTTGGGCAGTTCGTACAGGAACCTTTTTCGTTGGATGAAACAAGCACTGCAAAGGCTTGTGATCTGTTACTAAGTAGAATTTTCTGCCATACAAATAGTGGTGGAATTTGGTGACACCATACACAATAGCCAAAGCTTCTTTCTCAATTTGTGAATAGTTGTACTGAGTTTTGGACAACACTTTTGATGCGAAAGCGATAGGCCTGTGCGAAAGCACTGCACCGATTCCGTAAGTGGAAGCGTCAACGAGCAATGCAATTGGTTTGTCACGATCAAAGTGAATTAAGCATCGATCACTGAGCAATGCATCTTTAACTTTTCTGAAAGCTACTTGGCACTGATCCCTCCCAACAAAGGGAACATTCTTGAGGCGCAAGCGATGGAATGGAGCTGCGATTTGTGCAGGATTCGGTATGAACCGAAAATAATAGTTCATTTTAATATATAAGAACCTATCAGCCTCGATTGGGGTAATGAAACCAACCTTTACCTAGGTTTCAGCCCAAATACATGAACCTTCTTCAGAAGATATGCCTGAATCTATAATTCGTCTAAGAGGGCATGGTCTAGAAATAAAACTAAAACAGCCTGAAAAGGTGTAGTCACGTTTTAAAAATGCGGTACATAAGTACTAAGTCAACACCAAGACAGATATCGATCCACTGCACAGACCAGTTTAAAGTTTCATCACCTCTACTGTAGGAGGATGACCGATCCCACATACTGTACTGTAAACCGCAAGAGACGCTTCCTGCGACCCTGTGTCATTTTTTGAAACATTGTCTTTTATCTGCTGTAACATACTTTGTTCACAGCCACACATTTTGTTTTTCCACCATGACTACGAGGTCAGTGTCAGGTTCCAAACTGACATTAATACGTTCTGATCCATTGCCTCTCGCACAAAACTAGACGTCGCACGGTGCAAATTATGGTGTTACTGTGGCTACCATAACATGCCACACACATTGGATGATTTTAAATAAAAGACAGTTACAAAATAAGGAAACTGGAAGAGTTTGGCGGCGTTGTGGAGAGTTTCCAATATGCTGTCCGAAAGTGCCCGACGAACTCTACATTTAAACTCATCTGTCACAATGATGGAATTGCTGATTGCTCTGCGTTCCATTTCGACTGATTCCTCATATTGCAGTCATGTACGCGATCACTGTTTCGGTGCTATCCATCGCCAGAAGGTATTGTCCCTCCACCAAAACTCTTTCTCCAACTCAAACAAACGATGTCAGTGAATCATTGTGTGGTAACCAACAGTGTACCAGTGGATGGATGGGGTGGTTCAAATGGCTCTGAGCACTATGCGACTTAACTTCTGAGGTCATCAGTCGCCTAGAACTTAGAACTAATTAAATCTAACTAACCTAAGGACATCACACACATCCATGCCCGAAGCAGGATTCGAACCTGCGACCGTAGCGGTCGCTCGGCTCCAGACTGTAGCGCCTAGAACCGCACGGCCACTCCGGCCGGCTGGATGGGGTGGAAAACACACTAGCAATGGACTCTAATAATAGTGTGAACAATTTTAGCAATTTTACAGTAATTTCAACACCCAATAATGATGCGACAGCGTGTTTCCCAATTTCAGTATCATAGCTAAACCGCCACCTTTTTACTTTGCGAGTATCATTGCAAATGTACATAGATGACTGTGCAGTACCGTCCATTCATTGTTAATTGTTCAACACATACATCATCAGAGTATACCAGACAGCACTCTAAATATTTCCAGCACCTCGAGCATAGCGCGTAATTTACGATCTATCTCTATGCGGATGGGAGTCACAGAGTATTCTGGCAGTCTTAGGATAAAATTAGAGACTGAAATCCCCCCCCCCCCCCGCACTGTCTATGACCAGCCCAGCCTGCAGCACCGTTACTGATTTAATCTGCAACTGACTAGAAGTAGACCGCTACATTCCGCGTCTCATGAGTGAATGGAGCTAGCCGAGTCCTCGCCTATCCAAGTACACAAGATTTCTCCTGATGGGCCCATGTCGAGGAGGCTAGCACCCCTAAACGGTGTATAGTAACAGATTTGAAAGTGTCGTGACGTAATAGCAGATGGTTAAAAAGAGCAAGAAACGGGTGATTTTTATGCACGATGGAGCTCCAGACGGATGGAGTTCGAAGTATTTTACGTAAATCAACTACGCTATCAACTCTAAAGTATTGTTCTAGAGTCTAGGATCAGTAGCTGGATGGTAATGGTAAGAGAGAACATAAACACACGCACTCCTAAGGCTACAACGTTCCGCACTTAAAACAGGCTATAATGTTAGATCGCTTGAGTTTCCGCCCTGTCAGTCATGTGGAATGCAGCGCTGTTAATATTCCAATGTAAGAAATATATTTCCAGCGCATGACATACATCCTTCTTGCAGGTTTCTCTACGATAAATTATGTTATCGAACCGTAAAACAAGAACACTACTTCCTTAAAACAGTGGCTCTGTGTGATACATACACAATACAGCTTTCCAGAGATGTGTGGCGCCCACTGTCCACATCCGATCACGTTTCAGAAATTATACTATGCTCACATCAGTTCTATATGAAATGATAGTAACGGAGAATACGGAGAATACCTCTTACAAGAAAACAGATAAATGCATAGCAGCGGCGTCCGATATGTGAAATTACAAGTTATACCGCCACTAACTCTGTAAACAGCACATCTGTCAAGCAGATGTATACACAGGGGATTGCAGTGTCTCACAAACACCTGTCGCTAACTTAGTTATGAAACTAAAGTATCGATTTTACACTTAAGATGCGACAGGGGAATGAAGTACATCGCATAAATCTTCGTTGGTTGTCCGCCCCATTAACTGAACGGTCGGCACGTTGGAATGCCACGCACAGGGGCCCAGGTTCGATTCCTGGCTGGGGTGGGAGATTTTCTCCCCTCAGGGACTGGGGGTTGTGCTGCCCTCATCGTCATTTCATCCCCACTGTCGACGCCCAGTGTGGCGCCGCACTCACTAACACTTTCACTTGGCGGCCGAACTTCCCGCCTGGGAACTCCCGGCCACTGACGCCATACTGTCATTTCCATCTTCGTTCGATTAGAGGAGGAATGTGTCAAGTTTCATCACACGTGAGATGGAAGTCCTCTGATAACCGTGGCCGGGAGGTTTACTGTTAACGATCGCAAGTAGACACTGCTCTTAAGACCCACACAGAATAAGCAGTTGTATACGAGTCGAACGCAGGCCATGTCACACAACTGATGCATTCTCACGGAACAACAGGAAAAGAATGGTCAAATGACCTACAGCAACTTCTCCCCCCCCCCCCCCCCCTCTCTCTCTCTCTAGAATGCATTTCACTCTATCTCGACCGACCAATCCATCCACTCCATGTCATCATTTAACGCAGATACAAGTAAGTTTAGAGGCAGATGGTTCCTGAAAAGCGTCAAATACAGTAGTGAACTCGCGTATATCACTGTTACCTCAATAGACATACAGTATGTTGCTGCCTCGACGGAAAAAGTGACTGTTTCCCTTCGCTTCCATGTCGATGTTTTCTCGGATACCACTTGCTGTCGCCTGCTTGTTCCCATGTACAAATTGTTCTGCGCCAAGCAGATGACTCGCAAGTAATTCCTCAATTTCCCTGCATTTCGGTGTATATTCCATCAATATACTCATACAGTATTTTCCGCAATTCTATCGATTTTTTTATGTCAGTTCTACCCGTGTTCTAAAATTGTTTGTAAATGTAGTACATCTGCCAACACCTAGCGCAAATTCACAGATCGGGAGGTATATTATAGCACTGTACTCGAGTGTGTCCAGTCGCCTCCACCCCGCATATTCCACATTTGCAGAGTGTCTGTTTTCTGTATGTATGTGTATCTTAGTAGTTATACTTTGACGAAACTTTAAGTACCCTTTTGAGAAAATTGCGTTACAACTCCACCAAATTTATTAAAATATGTTAAGGGAGGTACTTACTTTTCAGTTCAGTAAAGCGGGACACTCGGAATTATCGTAGCACTTGGATGGGATCCTATCTGGGCAAACAACGAAGGATAAACACAAAGTTTACAGAACACAGATTTATTATTGAAAAAGAAATCGCATTACCGGTCCATGCAGTTTCACAGTACTCACCTGGTAATTTGAGATAAATATGCTGGAAATGTCACGTCTCCTGCGCTATTCAAAAAAGGCGGCAAACATATCCATGGCTCTGTGTATCTAGCTCTGAAAATTCTCTCCTTAGCGTCGGATTTTCGCAGTGCAGAGGGAGCCAAATAATGTCATGATTAATAAGCCAACTTATGTCCACAACTGTACTTATATTATATAATCGTTCAGTTGAGAAGATGCGAACACTTTGCCTGCCAGCCACCGACTGACCCATGCCACACAGGAGCCTTGCAGTTCGACCGCCAGCTCCACCTTTTCTATTCCCGCCTAGCCAGTTCCATTGGGGAGGGAGTGACCTTCATGTCTTATTACATGATTATAAACTTACTTTCCCTATGTATGAACCAGTATTACAAGTGAAGTCTTAACATTTTCATTCTTTCACAATACATTACTTTTGAAATTACATCCACAGATCAATCACAATTACACAAATGGTCATAAATAATGAATAAAACATTTACACAGATGTTACGCCAAAGAGCTTGGTAATGCGGAATTCACGTATGCAAAAACAGACAAAGAAGTTAGATAAGACAATCATAGGTAAATCGATAATAATTTTACAAACTAACCTACAGTTAACGCGCGTACGACCTATAATTATTACAGGTAATATCGATAATACACATGCCCATCTTTCAATGATGTTTCGTGTTAGGGATACATCAGTGAAACTTCCGTAACCCCTCAAACAGTGTTGGACGAGAAAAAAATTGCAAACACGTTACATCATTAACTCCACATAAGCAGCAATACAAAGAGAAAGAATATAATTTCACCTCATTTAAATAAAGACAATATTCATTACATTTTACAAAAACATATGTCGTCATAGCAAACTATTTTACATAGAGCATTGCGTAACAATGGGTATGACATCATATAACACAACGGTGCATCAGTTACAAGCTACTAGAGACCTGAGGGCTGTATTAGTCTTTTGGAGATAGGCCGGCAGGGAGCCTGTGGTAAGCAGACGCGAAGGACTTTCTTTGTCGCATCGTCAGTGGGAGGGTGCGGGGACTACAGTGAAGTGGCACCGGTGCATCGGTTACAAGCACTAATACATAACAACGAGAGAGAAAATATGCTACAAGCTATTACATATATATTATTAAAATTTGTTCGGTATTTACCGTTGTTGGCTAGAAATTTATGCAGTTCGTTTATTTTGCCTTAAAATATACTTTAACATTTAAATTTTTATCATTTTCAAAATATCACGGAATATTTTACTTTTAGTTCGCGTACATGAAAAATTATGATGAATAATTATTACATTCATCAGACAGATGTTTCTTATTGCGTTAATTTTCATGCGGTTCAACTAAGTAACGCAACACGATTTGCTATAAGCACCATTCCTTCATTACTTGAGACAGTCCACACCAACAAATTTATTTATAAACCTTGTTTTACCACGGGAACACTTGGTTCCCCACTGAGATTTTTGGCATTCCCTTTGAAACACGCATTCTTGCTCTACTCACCTAGCAAGAAATTATGCTGCCCATTTCACATATTGGTAGTCCATTTTATCAAGCTACAGCTCATCATACAGTACTTCCTTGCAGCATGTCATTTCACATTTTTGGTACGTCCATTTTATCCTATGCACAGTTACATCGTTAAGGATCTGAAGCTCAGACATATGTTAGCAAAATTATAACAGTAAGTCTTCAAAAATTGTAACATCTATTACAAAACAAATTTTGTAAAAATACGAACATACACTGACTATGTGATCAAAAGTATCCGGAGACCTGGCTGAAAATGACCTACAAGTTCGTGGCGCGCTCCATCGGTAATGCTGGAATTTAGTATGGTGTTGGCCCACCCTTAGCCTTGATGACAGCTTCCCCTCTCGCAGGTATACGTTCAATCAGGTGCTGGAAGATTTCTTGGGGAATCGCAGCCCATTCTTCACGTAGTGCTGCACAAGGGAAAGGTATGTATCGATGTCGGTCGGTGAGGCCTCGCAGGAAGTCGGTGTTCTATAGGATTCAGGTCAGGACTCTGTGCAGGCCAATCCATTACAGCGATGTTATTATCGAGTAACCACTCAGCCAGAGGCCGTGCATTATGAACAGGTACTCGATCGTGTTCAAAGATGCAATCGCCATCCCCGAATTGCTCTTCAACAGTGGGAAGCACGATGGTGCTTAAAGCATCAATGTAGGCCTGTGCTGTGATAGTGCCAAGCAAAAGAACAAGGGGTGCAAGCCGTCTCCATGAAAAACACGACCACGTCATTACACCACCGCCTCCGAATTTTACTGTGGGCACTACACACGCTGGCTGATGAAGTTCACCAGGCATTCGGCATACCCATACCCTACCATCGGATCGCCACATTGTGTGCCGTGATTCTTCAGTCCACACAATGTTTTTCTACTGTTCAATCGTCCAATGTTTACGCTCCTTACACCAAGCGAGGCGTCATTTGGCATTGTTGTTGTTGTTGTTGTTTTTGGGGAAGGAGACCAGACAGCGAGGTCATCGGTCTCATCGAATTAGGGAAGGACAGGGAAGGAAGTCGGCCGTGCCCTTTGAAAGGAACCATCCCGGCATTTGCCTGGAGCGATTTTAGGGAAATCACGGAAAACCTAAATCAGGATGGCCGGACGCGGGATTGAAACGTCGTCCTCCCGAATGCGAGTCCAGTGTCTACCCACTGCGCCACCTCGCTCTGTGTCGTTTGGCATTTACTGGAGTGATGTATGGCTTACGAGCGTCCGTTCGACCATGAAATCCAAGTTTTCTCACCTCCCCCCTAACTGTCAAAGTACTTGCAGTGGATCCTGATGCAGTTTGGAATTCCTGGGTTATGTTCTGGTTAGATGTCTGCTTATTACACACTACGACCCTCTTGAGCAGTCGGCGGTCTCTGTCAGTCAACAGACGAGGTCGGCCTGTACGCTTTTTTGCTGTACGTGTCCCTTCACGTTTCCACGTTTCCACGTATCACATCGGGAACAGTGGACCTAGGGATGTTTAGGAGCGTGGAAATCTCGCGTACACAAGTGACACCCAATCACCTGACCGCGTTCGAAATTCGTGAATTCCTCGGAGCGCCCCATTCTGCTCTCTCACGGTGTCCAATGACTACTGAGGTCGTTGATATGGAGTACCTGGCAATAAGTGGCAGCGCAATGCACTTAATACGAAAAACATATGTTTTTGGGGTCTCTGGATATTTTTGATCACATAGTGTATTATAATACAGTATGCGGTGTCACTGAGTATCGAGAGCGGCGCAATAAGTGTCGACCACCGCAGAGCTGCTGCACAGCACAGAGGCACCTGGAGCCGCCGTTGAGATGGTAAGAACCAGCCGCGCCTCCTGTAGTTGCGCCGCGCCCCTGCCCTGCATCAGCGTCACCAGAGGCCAGGAGGGCAGTCCTGCTCGAGGTCGGATCCCGCCCACTTGCAGGAAGTTCCTGTCGGAGTAACGGCGCCGTACTCGCCGTGGCGCAGCCGTGTCTGTCGTCGGGGCGTGAAGACACTTCCGTCTGCTGTGAACTGTGCCTAACAGCCAATGCTGTCAGAACGGTTTCAAGAGGTATCTGTGAACTTGTTTTCTGGTGACTGTAATGAAGCCACAGTACGGCCATTGTGAACTGGTTATCAATTCGCCACTCAGTAATCGTAGCTCCATTAGTGTGTTCTGAACACTAAGTCCACGTGTGTAGTTCCATAGTTACAGCAGAGCCCGGCGAGGAAAGATAAGTTTTATTGTACTTAATTATCACTAACCACCTCAGTGTTCAAGAAGTCGGACACAACGAATCAAGTGACGCGGAGGATGCAGCTCGCGATTAGCTGACTGCGGCACGTTGTGTAACTAATCCTGCCCTGCGCCAGAGCTATTTTTACGTTTGTGTGTGTTGTTATACTGAGTGTTCACGATGTCTCTTCCAGATGTGTCTTTAATATAAGCTGTAAAACTACTATGTTCGAGTATAATGACTTTTCTGGAGACTAGAAATCTACTCTGTAGGAATCAGCATGGGTTTCGAAAAAGACGATCGTGTGAAACCCAGCTCGCGCTATTCGTCCACGAGACTCATAGGGCCATAGACACGGGTTCCCAGGTAGATGCCGTGTTTCTTGACTTCCACAAGGCGTTCGATACAGTTCCCCACAGTCGTTTAATGAACAAAGTAAGAGCATATGGACTATCAGACCAATTGTGTGACTGGATTGAAGAGGTCCTAGATAACAGAACGCAGCATGTCATTCTCAATGGAGAGAAGTCTTCCGAAGTAAGAGTGATTTCAAGTGTGCCACAGGGGAGTGTCGTAGGACCGTTGCTATTCACAATATACATAAATGACCTTGTGGATGACATCGGAAGTTCACTGAGACTTTTTGCGGATGATGCTGTGGTGTATCGAGAGGTTGTAACAATGGAAAATTGTACTGATATGCAGGAGGATCTGCAGCGAATTGACGCATGGTGCAGGGAATGGCAATTGAATCTCAACGTAGACAAGTGTAATGTGCTGCGAATACATAGAAAGAAAGATTCCTTGTCATTTAGCTAAATATAGCAGGTCAGCAACTGGAAGCAGTTAATTCCATAAATTATGTGGGAGTAGGCATTAGGAGTGATTTAAAATGGAATGATCATATAAAGGTGATCGTCGGTAAAGCAGATGCCAGACTGAGATTCATTGGAAGAATCCTAAGGACATGCAATCCGAAAACAAAAGAAGTAGGTTACAGTACGCTTGTTCGCCCACTGCTTGAATGCTGCTCAGCAGTGTGGGATCCGTACCAGATAGGGTTGATAGAAGAGCTTGAGAAGATCCAACGGAGAGCAGGGTCATTTAGTCATCGCGAAAGCGTTACGGAGGTGATACATAAACTCCAATGGAAGACTCTGCACGAGAGACGGTCAGTAGCTCGGTACGGGCTTTTGTTGAAGTTTCGAGAACATATTTTCACCGAGTAGTCAAGCAGTATATTGCTCCCTCCTAAGTATATCTCGCGAAGATACCAGGAGGATAAAATCAGAGAGATTAGAGCCCACACAGAGGCATACCGACAATCTTTCTTTCCACGAACAATACGAGACTGGAATAGAAGGGAGAACCGATAGAGGTACTCAAGATATCCTCCACCACACACCGTCAGGTGGCTTGCGGAGAATGGATGTAGATGTAGATGTAGACTGATCAATTATTATAAACTCTCCCAGAGAATTGTCGGCAGCACCACGACCGTCACCCTAGCCTGTTCAGTTGGAAACAAGTCAACAAATGGTTCAACAGCCTAACTTCAGAGAGGTTCTGGGGCAAAGCGAAGACTGGGCTGATTATGCTGCGCAGTTGACGGCGCATTTCAACACCTACAGCATAACAGGTAACTAGCGTATTTAACATTTTCTCTCCGCCGTAGGAACAGGTGTGTTCCGGTAGGTAGCAAAACCGTTTCCAGATCGCCAATCCCAATAGATGCCCTATGACTAGCTGACAAACAATCAAATCATTTTAAATCACAAGTGTGTGTAGCACCTTCTCGTTATGGGTTTTTCAGATTAAAACAGCACCCAGGACACTTCTACAAGTGATGGGTAACAGAAATGCTTGACCTTACTACGCAATGTCACTTTCAGTGTTCATGTGGGTCAAGTTACTGCGATATTACGATGATAGATGCGATTACTCAGAACGTGTCTCATTCCCTTATAGGTGCTGTCACACTAAAGCATCCAAGTCCTCACCAGTATTGTCGATTGCTTAGTTACAGAATATTGTCGATGTAACTATGATTTTCAAGTATCTGCAATATCTGTTGTCAACAGTAATAGTGTTCAGGGACCGACCTTCCATCGCTCAAGTCAGACGTCGCCCGACGTCTAGGCCACTTGCGGACCAGTCGCGCCGTCACACCGCGGCGCAGCCCATACAATCGCAGAAGTCCTGCCCATGTTGCTTTCAAACACACGATAGGGCACATAGCCGTGATGCAAAGCCAAGTGTTTCGCATGTGGCAAACAAGTGGGTATGTTGTAAGTGTCGATGGTCTTAGGCACCTTTCACATTCCATAACAGACAGTGATTCTAATAACGTTGTTTCTGCTGCGTAACGGTCCTCCGATCCTCTTGTTTCGTCAGATTGCCAAGACGCAAATTCTGAACTTATCAATCGGCAATCCAGTAAATTGAAAGTCCAGTTGCTTGTGTTCAACAAGTGTATTAATTTCCAGTTAGATGCTGGTGCTGCTGTTACAGTGCTCAACTATGCTATGGTTAGGAACCCACAGTATCAGAAACTTTCCAGCTCTTGGAGTGGCAGCTCACAGCCACGTTCTGTGGCACTAGTAAAACAATGTTATTTCATGTCTGTGCTCTAGCGTCTACTATAATTTTTGGCATAGATAGTCTTGACCTTTTTGGATTGACAATACATGAGAACATGTTACAAATTAATTCGTGTGGGTTTATGGCCAAGATTAATGCATCATGTGGCAAGTACAGTTCTCTGTTCCTTGATTAGGCAAGGCCCAAGCGTTCGTGGCCATGTGACATTGAGAGACAATGCGCAGCACAACTGCTTTCGTGCTCGTCCTGTCCCTGATGCATTATGGGGCCAGGTTGTTGCAGAGTTGCAGCAGTTGCAAGGCAGTGACGTCATGAAACCAGTGTCGTCCAGCCAATCGGCGTCACCCTTCATGGTTTTTATAAACCGTCGGGTGGATTGAGACTCTGTGCAAACTTTAAATCAAACATCAACCCACAAACTGTTATTGATTTTTTCCGTTGCCCAGCCCTGAGTATTTGATGGACAAATAAGGTCAGGGGCATTTATTTTCAACCTACCTGCAACTGTCTTTAGATGACGAGGCAAAGAAGATTTTTGTGATCAACAACAGAAGGGATTATTCCAGTTTCATTGGTTACCTTGAGGAACTGACATTACAAATAACTTCTTGCTGTAACTATTAAGATGATATAGTTCTCTCTGGTCGTACACCAGCAGAACACTTACAACATTTAGAGGCATTGTTTCAAGCGTTGTCCAAAGCAGGACTGATATGCAACTGTTCTAACTGTTCCTTTTTTCTTACTGAAACTGAATGTCTTGGCCACGTGATTGTTGCGCACGGCATCCATCCGTCACAGTCGCACATAGTGGCCATTCGCGACTTGTCTGCGTCAACCAGCCGTAATGGGGAATCTAATCTGTTACATCCGTTTTATCTAATTCGGTTGCGCTGTAAGGGCGTTCTGTTCGTGTGGTTGGCCGAATGTCAGACCACTTTCCAGTTAAGAGGCGCACTCGTAATTGACCGGTGTTCGTTCCACTTCAACACCAGCATGTAGATGCCTCATCTTATGGCATTAGTGCAACGTTGCCACACCAAGTGGGCTCCAGTGACAGGCCAACTTCGTTTTATTGAGCAAGGCCAACGCAACTTGAAAACGAGGCGTTGGCTGTCATCAGTGCCTGTATGGTCGCCGCTTTTCTCTAGTTATGGACCACAGGCCACTGACGGCCCTGTTCTGGTCCTCCCAACCTGTGCCAGCAAGCAAAGCACAGAAGTTACAATGATGGGGCCTCCTGCTGACCAATTACCGGTACGACGAGTTGGCGTATCGACCCACTACCAAACACTCCAATGCCGACCTCTTATCGAGGCTCCCTATTGGCCCCAATGCTGCGTTTGAGTCCTTCGAGGACTCCTGCTATCATATTGATTGAGACTAAATCCTGGTTGTGGAACATTTCCCGGTCACTTTTCGCAATGTGGCGCAGGAAATGGCATCGGATCCGGTGTTGCAGATGGTGCCCGAGTTTTTTCACCTCGAGTGGCTACGGAGTCTGAAGGAGATCTGCCACCCAGTGGATCGCTGCTACGTTGCTCATCCTCGTGCCACTTCTGTACAGATGGGCATCCTCCTGAAGCACACTGAAATCGGTGATGCGAGGGTCATGGTCCCTTAGTCCATCCAGCAGGAAGTTCTTCAGTTGTTGCACCAAGAATACTGGGGTCACCACTCAAGCAGAAGGCAAGGCGCCATTGTACATGGCCAGGAATAAACCAGAGGCCACGACTTCAACTTTTGTAATGTGTGCAGAGTATCAGTATACTCCCTCACAATGGTGCTTCTAGTGGCCACATCCTGACAGCCTTGGCAACGCCTGCACATAGATTTCGCTGGGCCATACTGGACCATACACTGACTAGCGACTGTCGATGTGTACAGCAAGTTCCCTTCGTCGTTCCAATGAAGTCTACCACATAAGTCAGCACAATATCAGCTCTTCCGAGCCAACCACTCACACGACCAACCCTCTGAAGTTTTCTCCCCGCTCAGAGATGGAAACTCACCAGCGGAGCTCCTGCACGGTCGACGTCTCGGGACTCTGCACTACTTGCTACGTGTGCCGCAGAGACCTTATGTCCCTTCTTCCGAGTCACAGTTTCGGCTTGAGCAACCATCCATGTTTTTGGCATGGGTCACAGACAGGAATGGGGTGCGGTGTCTGAGTTGTCCCATTCCACTTGCATCATCCACGGTCCGACGGGGCTGTACAGGTGTCTTCGGAACCGGCCTCAGCCAATCGACTGGGGAGCTCCTGCCTCCCCCTGCTTGTTCAGAGGTGCAGCACGCAGCAGCAGCCACCGTCACAGTTGCAGACGTCGCCTCCGACAGCACAGCGGGAGACTGCCACGGAGTCGCAGTCGTGCCGGTAGCCCGTGACGCAGCCACCGGCAGGGTCACGCCCAGTCGCCCAGTCGGGCTCCCCAGGGGCCCAGGCGTCGTCTCCAGCGGCCCGCATGTCGCATCGTATGCCTGTGTGGCTACGCTCGCCGACGCACCACTGTGGTTCTTTTCCCGGTCGGCGTTTCCTGGGTGGATACCGGCGTACGAGTCGTTGCTGAAGTTTCGGCACCTACCTGTGCCGTTGCGTCGGCGCTTCGTCCTCCCCCACGCAGTCGCGTCTCATTTCCGTACCCGACGCTGGGGCCAATGTTTGGCGGAGAGACATGCGGTGTCGTGTAGTACCGAGAGCGGCGCAAGAAGTATCGACCACCGCAGAGATAACGTTCAGAAAAGCGGTATCTCGAGGTACCAATGAGATGCCAGGAAGAAGTCGTGCCTCCCTTAGTTTCTTGGCGCCACCGCCGCGCCGCTGCCCTGAAATGACGTCGCCAGAGGCCAGGAGGACAGTTCCGTTCGAGGGCGGATCCTGCCCACTTCAGGAAGGTCCTGTCGGAGTAACGTCGTTATGCCGACTACTCGCCATGACACAGACCGCACAGCCGCCTGTGAGAGGAGGGACTTCCGTCTGCTGTGAACTGTGCCTACGAGCCAACGCTATCAGAAGTGTATCAACAAGTGTGTACGTACATGAGTTTTTTCTAATGACTGCAGTGAATCCACAGTATGGCTATTCTGAGCTTGTAACAGTTCGCCAGGCAGTAATCGCGGCTCATTTACTGTGTTCTGAAACGCAAGTACACGTGTGCAATTTCATAGCGACAGCCGAGCCTGCCGAACAAAGATAAGTTTTCTTTTACTTAATAAAGTATTACTAAACCGGAGTGTTCTAATTAACTGTGTTATTTATAGCCACCTCAGTGTTCAAGAAGTCGGATACAACATAGTACACGTTGTTCATGACATGTTTCCAAACAGTGCTGGTTCTACATCTACATGGGTAATCTGCAAATCACACTTAAGTGCCTGGCACAGGGTTCATCGAAAGACCTTCACAAAAATTCTCTTTTATTTCACTCTTGAACAGCACGCGGAAAAAACGAACATTTTTATCTTTCCGTGCGAGCTCTCATTTCCCTTATTTTATTATTGAAGAAAGTATTGTAGAACACTCAGTACAATGTCGTTTATTGAAACTGTACTACACTTCTCGAACAATCACTATATACACACAAAAACAAATAACTTGTAGAGCGTCGGTGAGGTCCGTCGGAGCTGGTCCTAGCTCCGCGAGGAACTGGCTGTACTGCTGCTGCACTGGCCTTATAAAGCTGGCGGAGTACTCCAACTTTCCCTGTATCTGTGAGGCGACCTCTGCAGAAAAAGGTTCGCATTAGTCTCTAGCAAGTTTGTTTCGAAGAATTTTTTTCCTCTTGGCTGGCCTGCAAGTGCTTGTGCATGTTATATGGTACACATGGGTGTCTGGAGTGTAGTCTGTCTGGCAGGGGCCGTCTGTGGCAGACGTAACATACCTCCCTTCCGGGTGGGAGCGGCGCGAAAGATCGATAGCTGCTACGTCGTGGAGATCTGTGGCTGCGGCTCGCTGGAGGAGGCTGTGGAGGCTGCCTCTTGGAGAATATGGAGCTGAACGTCCTGCGATGCGGGCTGACCTGCGTACCGGTTGTGATGGCGGCACGGGTGGGACCAGTGGCATCGGTTCGTCCGCATCGGTGGCGATCGGTTGTTTGGGAGGCGCCGAAGAGGGGCCGGGCAGCTGGTCCGTCGGCTGCGGCTGCTGTGTTGGTGGTGCTGGTGGCGGCGACTGATACCCTGAAACGTCACCCATGCAACGAGTAGATGTCATTAGTGAAGGGGTCTGTGTAGGTGGTCCAGAATGTGTTGTAGAGGTGGCAGTGGTCCGCGTCGTAGGGTGCGGTGCAGGTGTCTCAGGGTAGCGAGGACGCAATTGACTTCGATGGCGACGGACTATGTGGCCATCCAAGATGACATCAAAAAGCTGGCGACCCCGGGAACGCTGGATGACGGCGGGCAGCCAACCCTCTTTAGTGCCAAAACCTCAGGTCCAGGCTAAGGAATCAGGGAAGAACTGGGACTGTCCAGGAGGAATCTGAATTCGTGGAGAGGCCAAGAGAAGATGTAGGATGGTCCGTGGAGTGCTTCTGCTGGGCTTTTGTCCCCTATCGGAGTGGCTCGATAGGAACTGAGGAATTGCGTCAGAGCATCTTCAAGGGAAGGGTCTATGGTATATTTGAGCATTTGTGTCTTGAAAGTTCTGACCAGCCATTCTGCTTACCCATTGGATTGGGGACGGAAGGGCGGGGTGAGAAGATGCTGGAAACAGTTGTCAGTGCAAAAGGAGCGGAATTCCTGACTTCAAAATTGTGGTCCATTGTCTGTGACTATGGCTTTCGGTAATCCTTCCAACCAAAATATTTTTGCGAGGTAACGTCCGAGGAGATTGCTGAAAACCGAACTTTGTATGGGAAATGGGAAAATGCATCCGTGACGGAGCCATTGGTGGCCCAGAAAAGGGCCCGCGAAGTCAAGGTGGATGCGGTCCCAGGGACCGTTCAGCACAGGCCAGGGAAGGAATTTGGATTTTTTTTTGGGGGGGGGGGGCAATTGTTGGGCACAGACGGTACAGCGCTGCACCACCTCCGTGATGTCAGACGTGAGGTCGATCCAAAAAACATGCCGTCTTGCGAGGGATTTGGTGCGAACGATCCCCCAATGCCCCTGGTGAAGAATGTGGAGGATCGTCAGCTGCAGGGATCTCGAAACGATGACCCTCGGTTCTGCTGAATATAAGCGAAGGAGGACTCATCCACTACCGAAAGCTGGTGTCGGATGGAGTAATACAACCGGAGGTGGCGTTGATTCCGAGGAGGCGGCGAGGATGGCCAACCATGGAGAACGCGGTGTCAGACGACTTGGAGGAAGGAATCTTCTGCGGTGGCTGCAGCTACTTTGACAGCTGTAACGAGAAAGGCCTTCAGGGCGTCTCTGACGTCATCATCAATCTGAAAAACGAGGAGGTCCAACTGGTCAAAAGCAGGGTCCAGACCTTGTGGTAGACGTGAGAAGGCGTCCACGTTGGCGTGCTGGGAGGTGGTACGGAAATGCACGGTGTAGCAAAATTGGGATAGGAACAACGCCCAGTGCTGTAGACGTTGGGATGTTTTGGTTGGTAATCCCGCGGAAGGCACGAATAAAGAGACGAGCGGTTTATGGTCAGTAATAATGTGAAAGGACTTGCCATAGAGAAAGGGATAGAACTTAGAACAGGCAAAAACCATGGCAAGTGCTTCTTTATCGATTTGGGAATATTTGATCTGTGCTGCGGAGAGAGCTTTTGAGATGTATGCTACGGGGCGCTCTGTGCCATCCGGCAATTTGTGAGACAGGACAGCTCCCACACCATACGCAGAGGCGTCTGTAGCAAGTATCAAAGGAAGATTTATATCATAAGGCATGAGACATGCAGCAGATTGGAGCTGCTGTTTGAGGGTATGGACGGCGGTCTCGCAGACTGGGGTCCAACAGAATGGGACATTATTGTGGCAGAGGTGGTACAGGGGTGCTGCCACTTGAGCTGCAGAAGGAACGAATTTCCTGTAATACGAAATTTTGCGCAAGAAGGATTTCAACTGATGAAGGTCCCAGGGACGGGTGTGGTTGTTAATGGCGTCGATATAAGAGAAAGATGGAGAAATGCCATTCTGGGAAATTATGTGACCCAGATAGAAAATAGATTGTTGGAATAATGAACATTTAGAGACATTTCAGACCTGCAGTTCGAAGTCGGAGGAAGAGGAGGTGGAGATTGGATATTTGCTCTTTGGAGGAGGACCCCGTGACGACTATGTCGTCTAAGTAATTTATACAGCCCGGGATATCAGCGAGAAGTTGTTCAAGGTATCTTTGAAAGATTGCAGGAGCACTGGCTAAACCGAACCTGAGTCGGTTTAGTTGGAAGAGGCCGAAAGGAATATTTATAACAGTGTATTGTCGGGAGGAAAGATCAAGAGGAATTTGGAGATATGCTTCTGCTAGCTCGATTTTGGTAAAGTAGGAGCCCCCTGCCAATTTGCGAGAAAGATCTTCCGGTCGTGGAAGGGGATAGTCGTCAACGAGAAGCTGAGGGTTGACTGAAGACTTAAAGTCACCGCAGAGGCGAAGGTGGCGCCTGGCATCTGCACGATGACTAAAGGCGTGGACCACAAGCTGAACCGCACGGGCTGGAGAACCCCTTCATCTTGAAGACGTTGGAGTTCTTCTTTGAGCGGCTGTTGTAGTGCCACTGGTACCTGGCGTGCCCAGAAGTAGCGGGGCCGGGCAGCGGGACGGAGTTGGAGCGAGGCCTCAAAGCTCTTGGCGCAGCTTATGCCCGGTGAAAACAGGTCCTGGAATTCATTACAGAGTGCATCAACTTCAGGAAAAGGAACGTGCTGAGACACTAGGTGAACATCGTCCACAATGGAAAATCCGAATAAGCGGAAGGCGTCCAGTCCGAATAAGTCTGATGTGGAGGAATTGTTGGCAACCAGAAACGTGACTGGTACGCCAGTAGGCGCTTAGGGGCTGGAGAGAGGGGTGGTGAACCAATGTTGGCATATGAAGTGTAATTAATCAAGGATACTGCTGCGCCTGTGCCCACTTGCAGACGCAGAGGCTTGTCATTGATAGTGACGTCTATAAAATTTTTTATCGGGGAGTTGTCTACCTGGTTGACGTCAATTGGGGTGTTTTCAAGCCGTCTGGATATGGCCTGGGCTGGCGGTTGCTGGAGGTGGTGGTTTTTGCGCGACAAACGGACGCTAAATGGCCTTCCCTGCCGCAGTGTGTGCATTGCGCCCAGCGGTCTGGCTAATCTTCTCTATCTGTGTGGAATAGCAGGAGGGGCAGCAGGGCAGGCGCAGACGATCCCCACGACGGCGTCGCCGGTTGTGTCGCTGCTGCAGTGGCTTCTGGCTCCGGCCGGGATGGTGCGACTCGGCGTCTTGTTGTGCAGGCGGTCTCCGACCGCGGCGGCGGTAGGAACGCGGCGTTGAGCCCTGGATTGCTGCGACGTCTTCGGTGTCCATCGTGGCGTCGTCACGGATTGCTGCTACGTCTGCCCAGGATTCCAGTCGACGATCGGCGGCTGTAGAAATTTCGAACTTACAGGCTTGTTCTGTGACCTGCTCTGGGGACGGGTCTTTTAACTTGAGGGCGTCGTGGCGGAAAGCGGCGTCTGGCGCTGCCTGTATCAAGTGGTCACGCACCATGTCATCAGCGTACGATTCCTTGGAAAGATGTGTTTGAAACTTACATTTCCTGCTGAGACCTTGCAGCTCGGCGGCCCACTGCCGATAGGTCTGCTCGGGATTCTTCCGGCATTGGTAGAACTCGACGCGGGCTGCGAGTACATGATACCGGCGTTTGTAGCAGGCATTTAACGTCGCACAGATGGCGGTGAAGGTGAGGGAGTCGGGGTCCAGCGGCTGTAGTTTCCTGAGCAGGACGTACATCTTCGATTGGTTCCGTGACAAGAAAAAAGCGCGCTGCCTGTCTTCTTGGGTGACTTGATGAATCGTGAAGTGTTGCCGGATACGTCGTTCGTATGTTTCCCATTCTTAAACCTCATCGTTGAATGCTCGGAACGGCGGTGGCGTCGCGGGGCGGTGGAGGCTTCGGATTCCGGCGATCAGTTGTGTCTGAGTTTCCAAAAACTGGTGCAGAAGTCCTTGATAGAATTGTTGCCATTCCGTAGGTGCTGCTGTCGTAACCATGACGTTCGTCGGTTCGTTCCACTATTCTCGTCACCACTGGGAAATACTCAGTATTGTAGAACACTCAGTATAAGGTCGTTTATTGAAACTGAACTACACTTCTCGAACAATCACTATATACACGCAAAAACAAATAACTTGTATACGACCATTCATCAAGAGCGTCGGTGAGGTCCGTCGGAGCTGGTTCTAGCTCGGCGAGGAACTGGCTGTACTGCTGCTGCACTGGCCTTATGAAGCCGGCGGAGGCCGGCGGAGTATTCCAACTTTCCCTGTATCTGTGAGGCGACTTCTACAGAAAAAGGTTCGCATTAGTCTCTAGCAAGTTCTGTTTGTTTCGAAGAATCGTTTTCCTCTTGGCTGCGCCTGCAAGTGCTTGTGTATGTTATATGGTACACATGGGTGTCAGGAGTGTGGTCTGCGTGGCAGGGGCCGTCTGTGGCAGACGTAACAATTACGACGATCGTTTCTCCCTATGTAGGTTGGCGTCAACAAAATATTTTTGCATTTGGAGGAGAAAGTTAGTGATTCAAATTTCGTGAGAGGATTCCGCCGCAACGAAAAACGCTTTTGTTTGATTGGTGTCCATCCCAAATTCTGTATCATGTCCGTGGCACTCTCTCCCCTATTCCGCGATAATGCAAAACATGCTGCTCTTCTTTGAACTTTCCCGATGCACTCCGTTAATCCTATCTGAGAAGGATCCCAGACCGGGGAAATGGTACTCCCAAAGAGGACGAACAAGTGTAGTGTAGTCAGTCTCTTTAGTGTGTCTGTTACATTTTCAAAGTGTTCTGCCAATAAAACACAGTCTTTGATTTGCCTTCCCCCAACATTTTCTATGTGTTCTTTCCAATTTAAATTGTTCGTAATTGTGATCCCTGGATATTTAGTTGAATATACGGCCTTTAGATGACACTGATTTATCGTGTAACCGAAGTTTAACATATTCCTCTTAGCAGTCTTATTTACGGTCAACTGCAAATTTTCGCACCATTCAATATCTTTTTTAAATCGTTTTGCCATTTGTTTTGATTTTCTGATGAGTGCACTAGACGATAAACGACAGCATCATTTGCAAACAAACCAAGACGGCTGTTCGGATTTTCTCTTAAATCGTTAATATAGATAAGGAACAGCAGAGGACGCATAACACTACCTTGAGGAACGCCAAAAATCACTTCTGTTTTACTCGATGACATTCCTTCAATTACTGCGAACTGTGACCTCTCTGACAGGAAATCACTTATTCTGTTCTGTGGACATAAGGTTTCGATTTCACTGTATTACGAACGGCTAAGGTTTTCTTTGATTTTGGGTACATCAGATAGTATGCGTTAATGTCAGGTGTTCCTTGCAGTTCAGATGGGGCTTTATAAATATATTTAAATTTGGAAATAAAAAGCACTCCGTCTTCAGGCCACAAGCGGCCCATCGGGACCATCTGACCGCCGTGTCACCCTCAGCTGAGGATGCAGATGGGAGGGGCGTGTGGTCAGGACACTGCTCTCCCGGTAAATTTGAAAATAAACGTGCTTTATTCTGAAATAAATCTGCCCCATGTGCTCTATTTATGGTAGTAGTATATGATACTATACACAGTATAATTTCATTTCCCTGATTTTACCACAACAAACCTTAAAGAGGTTTAATTTCATCCCAATGGATTTTCTATGCATGTACTCGTACTTCTTATGAGCAGAGTGTTTCTTTGGTTTTGGGCTATCGAAGTCTTTCGCGACATGAACCCTTTCTTATCAGTATACAGTATCATCCGATGATTCCTTCTTTCTTGGTTTCGTGTTTACTTCAGGGTCATGTTTTGACAATATTTCATTTTGTGGTGCACAACATTTTTTTTTCCACGCCTTCCTTCATTTCTCTAATTTCAACATACTCGTATTCTTCAATCGAACCATCTAATTGACCATTCTGGGTTACTCTTCGGTTGTAATAGAAAAGATATTAATTTCCTCGTCCGATTTTTTGTCGCGTCTTGAATACTGAGGGTCACGGTTTTCTTCTAATGTTATTAGGTTTTTTTTCTTTTTTTGTTTTTTCATTCCACAACAGGGTCTTCGTGTGCGCTATCATCTTCATCGGCTCTAATGATATCTACCTTTACTTCGTACTTTGTGTAGATATCGTGAACTTCAATAATTTGTAAGCAATCGTCCGAAACTACGTCCTATGTCTACTGACAACATTTTGTTTTGCCGGCGATTAGTTTCGTCGGCAACGCTGAAGGTTTCATCTTCGTCCAGTCTTCTGATTGCGTCCGTATTTATTTTCTGACTGTTAATCTCAGCTCGCCTACTTTTCGCGGCGCCCCTTTCCTCTGTCTACCATCCCTTTACTGACTGCTGCTCGAGAGCTTCGCGCGGCGGTATATACTTCCATTCCCTCCTCGCTATCGGGTCGCGGCCTATTCTTGACGTCCCTTTTTATCCTTTCACTACTACCCAATCTTTTGGTAGCATAATTCCTCTTGAAATCCTCCCAGTCACACTGCTTCAGCCCTTGATACTGGTCATCCATCTATTCACACTAACTTGTAAGTCCTGGCAACTAATTTTCGCAAATTTTATCTTATTCAAACTGTCGTCGGCGCTTTCTTCCTCGCATACGAACATTTTCACGTTTTCTCTTGCCCCGGTGCCGTTATCTGCCGAAGCAGGTTCATTGCATTCTACTATGACGTCCTAATTCTGTGCTGCTGCCGTAGCTACAGCTTCGATACGGACAGCTGATCGGTCTGTTGTATTCTTCGGTGGAGGGCTTTCAGTCCGCACGCTAGTATCCTTTTCATCGCCTGCCTGCTGTGACTCATTCCTGAGCACATCTGTCGCTTTGCTTGCAGCGATCTGCAGTGCTTCGCAGTGGTCCTCTCGTGTGTTGGATTGGTTAGGTGTACGCCGGTACTCTTTCTTACGTTTGGACCGTGAAAATCTGTCCCCGTTAGTTTGGCTCACAACATATGTGGCCCTCAGTTTTCCGCGTTGTTGCTGTCATAGTAACGTCGCGGTGCAAATCCTCTACCGCGAGCAGTTGAAGTAGCTTCACCCCCACCCCTGCCTCGTTCAACCAGATCAACGCGGTACCTTTTGATGTGTACGGATCATCTGGGTAGAAAGGCTTGAATCCGTCGTATTAGGTGTAGGTGCACCGAAGTCGACGGAGGAACTGTGACTGTGCAAACAAAGTAGTGGCACACAAATATGTACTGCGCTGCGATGTTTAAGTTGTACAGCATCTCGCTGGATCTTTCGGAGAGATACAACCAAGCAGCGGCCTGTCGTGGCGTGCGTAAGTGACCAGGGCGCCACACTGTCATTCACTGTAGCAAACACTTGTTCCTATGCGAAGGCTATAGGCGACTCCACTTGTAGACTAAGTTTCGCAGGCTGATCTTGACTACGAACTGTAGCTACGAAGTGCAACCCTGGAACTCTCTACTAGAACTGTCGTACTCCAACGCCGAACGTGAATCTCTTTGCTGCCCATGGCCGCCACCCATCACAACGCGGAAGTCCATCCCACTGGCGGCGGTGCCGAGGTTGTCGATTGGGCCGCGCTTGTTACTGTCGGCGAACTTCAAAGCGCCGCCAGTGGCGCCAGTCGGAAACTGTCTCAGCGCGCCAGCTGTGGTTGCGTTCATTGGCGAGGACACAACACTTATCGCCGTCAGTTTGTTCATTGTCATTACGATTACCACTATTGTTATTATTCTAACTATGATCACGATTATAGAATGAAATTTTCACTCTACAGCGGAGTGTGCGCTGATATGAAACTTCCTGGAAGATTAAAACTGTGTGCCGGGCCGAGACCCGAACTCGGGACCTTTGCCTTTCTCGGGCAAGTGTTCTACCAACTGAGCTACCCAAGCACGACTCACGCCCCGTCCTCACAGCTTTAATTCCGCCAGTACCTCGTCTCCTACCTTCCAAACGTCGCGAGTTAGAGTCTCGGTCCGCCACACAGTTGGCCGGAGTGGCCGAGCGGTTCTAGGCGCTACAGTCTGGAACAGCACGGCCGCTACGGTCGCAGGTTCGAATCCTGCCTCGCGCATGGATGTGTGTGCTTTCCTTAAGTTAGTTAGGTGTAAGTAGTTCTAAGCTCTATGGGACTGATGAGCTCAGAAGTTAAGTCCCATAGTGCTCAGAACTATTTGAACCGGCACACTGTTTTAATCTGCCAGGAAGCTTCATGATCACGATTACTTCGTCAATGATCTTCATCTTCTACTCTTTCTGGAAAAGCAGGAAAGCTTTTATGATTGCTTCCTACGAATCTCTTCGAAACCTGTGGCCGATTTTTTCATAGCTCCTAAATAATCTCTGATGCGGAACCTTTTCATTTTTAAGTGTGCCAATTTTCACTACCAGGATACATAGAAATCTTTCATGGAGCTTCTGCCAATATTGTCATACAATCTGGCCGTTGTGAATTCTCGCCATAAACAATCTTGTTTTTGTTCTGATCGGTATTCCTCAGTAAATTTTTGTTTTAATTCGCTAAATGTCATTTGACCTGTGTTCAATCGTTTAGCATTACCTGATAGTGCACTTGATCTGACAAATATTCAGGAAAAATTCTTTCACAATTTCTCAGAAAATCCAACCAGTATGCCTTTTGGCAGGATCAAAGCGTCCCTCACCCTCTAATAGTTTGTTAAGAGGTATGAATTGTGAATTTGTGAAGTGTTTTGGTCACACTTCTGTTCGCAAATATTTACCTGTATGCTTATTTCTTTCTCAGATCCTTCTCAAATGTGTGACTTCGTTTCTACATTCGCCAACAATCTTAGTAATTAAAGCGAAGACCTTTCCGTTCACATGCGTTACTGCTACAGGTTCTAACGTTTCTGGTATCTTTACGATTTCTAAATCGAACTTTTCGTTGATATCTCTGATCTCCCCCTGCACAGTGGCCACATTGGTGTTTATTTCAAGTTTGATGTATTTGACTGCAGTACTTAAAATGTCTACCTCTTCGTCTGTTTTTCGATCGTTACACCCTGTGTTTACATTTGATTCTCAAGGCTACCATTTCGTTTTCTCAGCTGGTTATTAAGGCTGCTAATTTGTGTTTAGAGTTACCAAGACCAGTAATTTGCTTTAATTTCAGTAGATGAAATTTTTAATAGACCGTTCTTGCTCAAAGGTTTTTAACTGTCTTGCTCTGCCGGATGTTAGTACCTCATGTTTCTCGATCGGTTCTTTCTCTATTTGTGGCGAACTGAACGTGTCAGCTGACTCATTCGCATAACCAGTATCTTCCACTTAATCTTTCTCATTCGTTCCGCCCTTTAGCTGCTGTTTTCTTTGTGACGGGCTCATTGTCTGAACCTGATCATTTACGTACGCGGAGTATACTATGTGTCCGCTGCTCGTGGCCTTGGGGTAGCTTTCTCTCTTCCGCGCACGGGGTCCCGGGTTCTATTCCCGGCGGGGTCAGGGATTTTCCCTGCCTCGAGATGACTGGGTGTTGTTGTGTCGCCTTCATCATCATCATTCGTCCCCATTACGGTCGGAGGAAGGCAATGGCAAACCACCTCCGCTAGGGCCTTGCCTAGCCGGCAGTGCGGGTCTCCCGCATCGTCCCCCTACGCTCCTAGGAGTACGGGACATCATCATCATCATCATCATCATCATCATCATCAGTATACTATGTAAGCCATTTGTCGCTCTGTGGCGCTACCTGTGTATTCATTTCGGTAACTGCCATCGGGCTGCATGATGTTTCTCGGTACGCTTTGTACTGCTTCATTCTGTTCGATTTGTTCTACTATTGTTTTTCCTATCCATTTAAAACTGTATATTAATTACAGTTTATTTTCTAAGTTCCTGTAATGTTTGGTGTTATTTCTGCCGCTCGTACTATATATGCTATGTCCTTGAGTTTGCTGTCAAAGGAGGACCACGTTCCTACCAAACTTATCCGCACTCACCAGCCAACTCTTCCTCCACAGGCCGTCCTTCTTCTCCCTGAATACCACAGGCTCTACCGCTCCTTCCTACGCACCCCTGACTGGGATACACTCCTCCGCCACTAAAAATTACAGCGACACATCCGAAGCCTCCTAACAGCAGAGAAACGCTGGCACTGGCACCAGACGTGTACACGCCTCAACTCCACCCTCCCTGTCAACTCCTCCCAAGTACTGGTTAGCCTCCACCGCCCTACTGGTAGCCACCCCGCGTGATTACTCCCTCTTCCCCACACTCCTTGAACACACCGATACCTCCATCCCGTCACTCGCCCCAGTTTCCCGTGCTTGGATCAGTTTGGACCGGTAAACACCCCCCCCCCCCCACCCTCCAGACATAAACACCCTAATACCGCACATGACATCAAACTCATTGTCCACTCCAATCGCAACACTGCCCCTGGTCATGATGGTGTCACCTACCGCCACCTCAAGGAAACTCCCCCCCCCCCCCCCGTCCTTCCTGGCTGTCCTTGCTACCCGGCTTTTTTACCACGACTTGCTGTGTCCTGCTGTTCGCTAAACACAACAAACCGCTATCGTCCCATCTGCCTCACCTCCGTGTTCAGGAAGGTCTTAGAGTCTATCGTCTCCTGCCGTATTCATCACCACAAGCACCACTTCCTCCCCCTTACCATGTGTGGCTTCCAGCCGTCCTTCTCGGCCTACGACCAGCTCCTTAACCTTACCAATCTCCTTTCCTTCCAACTTAACTCCCATTGTTCTGCTACTTTTGTGTCCCTCGACCTCCAGAACGCCTATGACCATGTCTGGCATTTGGGCACGTCTTTAAACTCCATCAATTTTAAATTTTGTGTGTCTCATTGCTTCCTTCCTCTCCCATCATCCCTCCTGTGTCACTATCCACAATGCCGACTCCTGTACTTTCTAGCCCACCACCAGCATGCCCCAAGGCTCCATCCTCTCCCCTCTCCTCTATCTCCTGTATAGTGCAGACATGCCCACACCTCCCCCACTTGTTCGCCTCCTCCATTTTGCTGATGACACCATCGTCCTGCCCTTTATCCTACCATCCAACGGTCCCAAAATACCCTTCAAAACCACCTCAACCAGTTCACTGTCTGGTGCAACCGGTGGCTCCTTTGCATCAACCCTTGCAACACCGAGGCAATCACCATAGGTCATACCACATGCTTCTTCCAACTCCACGATTTTTATCTCACCATTTATGGTTGCCCTATCCACCTCAGTCCTACCCTGAAATACCTTGGCCTCACACTCAGGCATCAACTGGACTCCCCTCTCCTTCTGATCCAACACAAAGCCCACAATAGACTCTGGCTCCAGGAACTCCTGTCTGGCCAGACATGGAGAGTGCATCTTCCCACCATCCTTTACACCTAAAAATCTGTGATACATCCCATCCTTTGTTTTTCCAGCATTGCCTGGATTTCCACCCTGCCCAGATTCTATAAAGCCCTCTAGGTCCTTGTACACCATGAACTCCACATTGCCTTCCATACCCACCTCCCATTCCCCACACGAATCCTCTACAATCTCATCCCCTTCCCACATCTCCTTTCCTCGAACACATCCGTACCCTACATTGTCCACAGACTCGGTCACCCCCACCCTCTGGTGTCTTCTATCCCCTCTACAGCCAGCCCATATCTGTGCCTATACCATGGTGTCCTGCCCTCTCTAGATCTCCAACAGTCCTTCTCCTTTCCCAAGGCAACTTCCAGCGCCTACCCCTCCTGGATGATGAGCTTCGTCCTGATATCTACCCCTCCTACCAACTCTAACCACACCTTCCCTCTCCTCAGGGCTCCATCTCCCTTCTTCTTCCTTTTCCCTGAGCTGTTTTTTCCTCCCTCCTCTGACCTCTCCCTTTCTAGTGCACCCCATATATAGTAATTTTTTTTCTAATAAATTGCGAGCCTAAATAGTCTGAAAATCAATGAACTGGAAGTAAGAGCAAAATAGTTAGAACTTAAAGGTTATTCTAAAATAAGAAAAGATATTGGGATATTGTATCATATAGACAAGAATTGTCTGAAGATTTTATGAGAGAATTTCAAGATAAATTAATTGGGGAGAAATATCAGGTGAACAAAAATTATCTGCAGATTTTATGATGGAATTTAGAGATAAAGTTTTTTGGGGAATAATTTTAAAATGCCAGAACTATCTGAATCTTCATACAAAAAATATTCAAACGATATGGAATAATGGAACAGTCTAAAGGTTGTGAATGCTGCATATGTTAAGAAATGAAAATCTTCAGTTTGTAAAAACAAGCTGTAACCATATTTTTGATAAAGAGTGTACTGATCAATGGTTAAAAGACAAATTAGATTTACAGTGTGTAGAAGAGTTATTATTTAATGAATAATTACAAATCAGTCTGATGTTGAGATTTTAAACAATGGAAACTATAAGAAATAGAGTGGATATAAAATCAATGTGTGATGAAAACTTTAAAGCAAGAACTATATTTAATGAAAATCTTGCTGCTATTCCTATGAATAAGACTAAAATCACAATTAATAAACCAATCTGTGTTGCAATGAGAAAACTTGATTTATCTAAAGAATGATGTACGATTTTCACTACAGAATAATGAAACCAAAAAATGGAGAAAATATTGAATTGTGTTATCAAGATACAGACAGTTATATCTATAACATACAAACTGAAGTTTTTTTTTATGAAGTTATGAAGTGGATGATTAAGAAGTTTGATACTAGCAATTATCCTGATATTTATGGTAGTTCACAAGGTAACAAGAAAGTTTTAGCAAAAATGGAATATGAATGCAATTGATAAATAATGAAAGAATTTTGTGGTCTGAGAAAAAATATGTATACTTACAAAGTTGCTGAGTTAAGGAATGTATTGTCAAAAGCAGAATAAGATTAGAAGATTATAAAGATTGGCTGTTTAACAACAGAGAACAGTACAGAAAACACAAAACATATGAGAGGGCGTTGATCCCCCATGATGACATACATATGTTTTGGAAAATAAAATAGATACATTACCATACAGATATCACAAATTATAAAAATTTCTTACATTCCCATAACTCATTTTATTTATTTTCTTACATTCATCTTTTCTAGAACAATATTAAATTTTATTTTCTTACATTCATCTTTTGTATGAGAAAAATAATTAGTTTTGAAAATTTGTGAAAGTGATACAAAAAAATATTCATTGTTATTGATTTTTCTAAGTGAATTAGACCTGAATAGTGGATTATAGTAGGATGATTCAGTAGGTTCTGGGTAAGTTTTCATTTTCTAGTGAAAAGAACAAGTGAAATGTGTGATATTCAGCAGAAAATGAGAAGTGAGCCACAACCTACTGAATCATCCTACTTTTCTATAATACGAAACGTGCTGCCCTTCTTTCAACTTCCTAAATGTACTATGTTTACCCTAACTGGTAAAGTTCCCAAACTGTGCAACAGTACTCCTAAAGACGACGGACAAGCATAATGTAGGCAGTCTCTTTAGCTGATCTGTTGCATTTTCTAAGTGGTCTGCCAATAAAACGCTATGTGCTTCTCCTAATTTAAGTTGTTCATAATTGTAATTCCTACATATTTGAATATATGGCCTTTAGATTCGACTGATTTATCGTGTAACCGAAGTTTAACAGACTCCTTTTAGCACTCATGTGGATGACCTCACACTTTTCGTTATTTAGGGTCAATGGCCAATTTTCGCATCGTACAGATGTCTTACCTTAGTCGTTTAGCAATTTGTTTTGATCTTCTGATGACTTTGTTAGACGACCTGCAAAGCACCTAAGACGGCAGCTCAGATTGTCTCCTAAATATTTTATATAGATAAGGAACAGCAGGTGGCTTATAACACTCCCTCGGGGAATGCCAGAAATCACTTCTGTTTTACTCGATGGCTTTACGTCAGCAGCTACTTTGAACTGTAACCTCTCTGACAAGAAATCTGGAGTCTAGTCGCGTAACTGAGACGATATTCCTTAGGCATGCATTTTTATTACAAGCCACTTGTGAGGTAAGGTGTCGAATAACTTCTGAAAATTTAGAAATACGGAATACCTTGTCGATAGCATTCAATACTTCGTGTGAGCAACGAGCCTACACTGAAAAGTAAGGCACATGTATAATTCTAGGACGCGACCTAAACGACCTCCACAAACACGCTAGGTGGCATGTGGAAGGCAACTTCCACCTCTACACGCATACGCAGTTTGAATGCGTTGCGTTAGTCCAGTGTATCTCGAGTAGCGGAAGTAAGGAGACATGTTCAAGTGCTATGTCACGGCGAGTTACAGCGCCTGCAGTTATCGAATTCTTAATTGCTGTAAAAGTGACTGTTAATGAGATTCATCTTTGTGTAAATGCTTTTTATGATGACGCTGCTGTTGATAGGTCTACTGCAAATCGATGGACAGCAAAATTTCGTGGTATCGAGCCTGGAAGAGACATATCTGTTTAAACACGCAGCGGACGTCAGATCGCAACTGCAGACGATAAAGATCTCAAAATCGTTGACAATTTGATTGAAATTGTCTGGCGAATCACTCAAATGCGTATGACAAACCATATTGGAATATTCAAGGGAAGTGTCGGTCTCATCATTGTGCAATTAGGACACCGTAAAATCTGTGTACGATGGCTAGGCGAGAACAAACAGCGTCAATTGGAATGCTGCAACTTTTTGCTCAACCTTTCTAATTGCTTTTGTTCGTGTCTTACAAGCACGTATGCATTACTTTTCGGCTTACCGTCACGTATCCGAACTATTGCAACTTAGGTTAAAGACGGAGTTTTTTAACAGCTGCAGCCTATCGGAACAACTGAGGCCAGTTTTGTGCAGAATTATCATTAATTGTAGAGTTATTGTGGTGACTGACCATTCATTTAAGATACGCCAGTGAGATACGTTTGTCAACACCTGAGAAGTAGAATTTTACTTGAACTGTTAAACTTCAGGCCCTAAAGTTAGTCAGGTTGCGTTGTGCCAAAAAATATTGTGTGCCAGTTTAGTGATGATCAGAATAAGTAAAGAGAGAACTATCTGAGTACGTTCAGTTTTGTTCAGCTGTTTGAAAATCAAATAACGTAGAAGTTTACCAGCACAGTCATTCTTAATTTTAGAAGGGGAAGTTTCAAAGTGAAACTTTGTTAATAGTATTTACCATTAATTAATCTCGAGCCAGAAGGAAAGACAAATAAAAGGAATCTTAAAATCACGTAAAGGAAAGAAAAAAGCAAAGGTATTATGATTTTTTCAAGCGTCCGCTAGACGGTCAATAATATTGCGCATATTTCCTGAGGCGCTACAACAATGAACGTCTTGTATGAAGCCGAGAGCTTGAGAATTAATATTGACTACAAAAAAAACTTTTGAAATGTATTGCGCTGCCCGTAAATATTGTGCCGTTTCTGGGCAGTATTGACAATATCCTTGACAGTTTCTTGCTAGCTACTGCTTGTCGATAACATTGTGCTCGTCGTTCGTCGTCGTTGTGACGTGGAAAATGATCTGCAAACAAGACGAAAGAGCGTTATGATCAGAGTGCATCGAAATTCATAAATCGTCGGCATTGAGTGATCTTAGGGCGGATGAGTGCAAAACAAAGATATTAAGACTGAATGGTATGATTTGTTGCTCAGAAAATGCGAGGAAATGCCACGAAGTACGATGTTTAAAAAATTAATTAATGAAAAATTATGAATAAAAAATATATAGATATTTATGTTTACGTGTTTACTACGATGTTGTAGTTTAGTGCACCTACTACTGCATAGTATGTTTCCTTAACTGTATCTCAGATACTTGTAAATTTCGTCTCCGAAAGAATTACAGTGCCAAGATATAGTATAACAGATAAACGACGACTTGGTAGTATTAGGTTTCCCATTCTGGTACTTTGTTTTTTGATCATGGGGATATGGGCATCCACAGAAATTTATGCAGCGGGGTGGGGCGGCAAGACTCTTAAAATTGCCGCTTTTGATGTAAGTGATTATGCACGCCTATGACGCTGCAGTGTTTCATTGGCCAGAATTGCCGTAAAATATACAGAGATACCGCTCCACGTTCACACGCAACATAAGCGGCGCCGATATTGTTAACATTATATATGTTTTACATTGTGTCAGTCTGGGGACGATCTAAAAGTTATATTATTCGTGAAGAATCAAGTTTGGCAAGACCACTAGCAATTATTTTTATTACGATCAGCGGTTTCGACAGATCTACGCTGTCATCATCGGATCTTGTTACAATATTACATGTGCATGCGTTTTACAATACTAAAAGTCATATAGTGACGTTGCGTCAAACAAAACGTCGCAGGGAACATCAGCATGTCACAATTAAGAAACACACAATTAAAACACGCATCTTGTACTCACTTCTCAGCATACACCAGTCAGTAATTAGTAATGGAAGCGATTAGTTTATGCTGGGACATCACCACAACAAGTTACATGTTTTAATTGGGTGTTAATTTACTTGGGAGGTGCTGATGTTCCCTGTCACGTTTTATTTGCCACATCACTATGTGACTTTTACTATTGTAAAAAGGATGCACAACTGATAACGTTACAAGATCCGATTATGACAGCGTAGATCTGCCGAAAGAGCTCATCGAATTAAAAATAATTGCTAGCGATCTTGGCAAACTTGATTCTTCAAGAATAATAATGTTAATATTGTCAGGAGCATTCTTAAAGACAGATTACGTGTACAAGTACTATTCTACGTTCACTTACAGTACATGTGGTACATCTATGACCAGAATTATGGAGCGTGAAAAGTGACGTACAGGGACACCAAGCTACATCAAGAGCAAGGAAACACATGTGATGAAGCTTAGCAGTTTAGAATTCTTGTAAGTCGCTGGTGGGAATCTTCTTCTGCTGTGACAGCTACAACGAGGCTGTACTTTTTCAGACTGCTGTCTTTGTATAGAAATACAGCCAGAGTTTTTACTACAGGCTTCTAGGAGTTGTAGATGAGATTTAAAGATAAAGTTTTGATAAGGAAGCCATGTCCGGAAATGTACCGTTGGCAAATAAGGTAAATTTGAAGACAGAATCACTTTCAACGCTCCAGTTTCACGGTACTGTGCGTAAAGGTAGAGCTGCACAGTGCGTATATCGTGACTGTTTTCTAGGTCGCCGAGTCTGTCATATTCCGTTTTCGTCCGACTGCAGCAAAAATTGCGAGAAACAAGGTCCGTCCGCAATTGGGATAGTCGACTTTGGTGCTACATAGACCCACACCCTGGACCGTGCATTTGGAAGCACGCGTCGCCGTCACGCCTCGTGCAACGAACACCAGAGCCGTCACGTGGAGCGGCTCCTGCGGAGCAATCAGGTCGCAGGCGGGATGAGGTTCTCCTCACTCGCCTCCGCATCGGGCACAGTCCCTCAACGCATGGTTTTTTACTCCGGCGGGAGGACCCCCCAATCTGCAGTGCTTCTGGCGTCCACATTACTGTCCGCCATATTTTTCTCGACTGTCTTTCATTCTCTGACCAGAGGGCGGTGGTTTCCTCGCCACCGGATTTGCCCTCTATTTTGCAAGACGACGCAACGACTGTGGTTAGGGTCTTACGGTTTTGTGTCCTGTCCAATT
The DNA here is from genome assembly GCF_023898315.1 of Schistocerca nitens. Taxonomy (NCBI): domain Eukaryota; kingdom Metazoa; phylum Arthropoda; class Insecta; order Orthoptera; family Acrididae; genus Schistocerca; species Schistocerca nitens. The sequence goes on along the minus strand of NC_064622.1, from coordinate 515,008,709 downwards.
TGTTGCCTCGGATTTTAGGGAGAGGATTTTAATGTGCTGCTGGGTGACTGGCTCACCCAGGTTTTAGGTAAGAGGTCCGCCAGTCACGATCACCTACTTGTTTCACTTCGATTTCTGTTCCCTTTTCCTTGTGTTTCCTGTCATTTTTTAGTGTGTTTCTTCTCCTTTTGTTTTGCCTCTGTATGTGAGGATTTGGAACTACGTCAGGTCTGTGTCTTTTAGCCGTTCTCCTTGTTCGCTGTCCGTCTTCGTCCCTTCACCGCATGTGTTCCTGTTTCTATGCGTTTGGGCGCTGATGACCACGCTGTTTAGCGCCCGAAAACCTCAAACCACACACACACACACACGCAGCTCATTGTGACCGTCGTGTGCGTACAGTGAAGGGCGAGATTTGGAAGTGATCCGATATTCCAACTCATTTTATGTCCAAGCGCTACATTCCTGGCAATGGTTCCTTATTCTCGTACCTTCGCTTCACTGGCAATTAATGTGGTTACAGTGACTGCTGAAGGTCGACAATAGCCTACGAGGTAGCGGCAATGTGCATGTGCAGACAGGTCCGTTACTCCAAACAAACAATATTAGGTCCGCATACATATAAATGTAATAACTGCTGATATAACTACAAATGTCCCTCTCCAGACAATGATTTATTCAATAGCACGAATACTCAACTCTCATGTGAATGTTCTAACATGGTTCAAATGGCTCTGAGCACTATGGGACTTAACATCTGAGGTCATCAGTCCCCTAGAACTTAGAAACACTTAAACCTAACTAACCTAAGGACATCACATATATCCATGCCCGAGGCAGGATTCGAACCTGCGACCGTAGCAGTCACGCGGTTCCGGAGTGAAGCGCCTAGAACCGCTCGGCCACCGCGGCCGGCTGTGAATGTTCTAAAAACAGTACTAACTAGTGCCAGTGCACCATTCTGAAACAAAGGTCCAAATCGGTGAATACGGTTATGTTCACGCCAACATACACTGCTCGTAGCGATGTCCTGTATTGCCGCTGGGCTGCTGATTCCACGTCGAACTCGTCAGCGTTCGTTCCGATTCTTTCGGCGAGCAGGTCGATGCTCCTCGGCCAGTGAGCTCCAGGAGGAGCTGCAACCTCCTGTTAAGCCACAGATCGTGGCTTATATCCTGGTTCGCGAGGTGATACGAAACTGCGCCCTACTTGTTCCACATGACTACCGACGTGCAACATAGCCCTCTTATGCTCGGACCTCTGTTGTCGGTCGCTCGATTAACTAGCAGTGATCTTGCTCCGCCTGGTGACTAGGCTGACCCGCGTAACCTGTGTTTCTGGAGGGTAGACCGTCCAGCAGTTCAAATGGCTCTGAGCACTATGGGACTTAACATCTGAGGTCATCAGTCCCCTAGAACTTAGAACTACTAAACCTAACTAACCTAAGGACATCACACACATCCATTCCCGAGGTAGGATTCGACCCTGAGACCGTAGCAGTCGCGCGGTTCCACACTGAAGCGCCTAGAACCGCGTCCGGCAGTGAAGTTGCGAATACGTGACTCGGGATGACAACATCCCTACTTCTCCCTCCCTCCCCTCCCCCCTCACATCCCCGCAAGGGAGAGCAGAGGAGCATCTTCTTCTTCTGAGCAGTTCACGTTCGTGGAGTTCTTAACGCCAGCATCGCCTACCAATATGGTTTGAGGATGAGGTCTGAAGATGATCAGTAACAGACCGATACCTCTAACCACAAAACTGTCTATGCTCATTTTAAAATCTTCATCTATTGCTAGTGCTATTGGTGGACCATATCCACCTCGATGCTGACTTCTGCACTGCAACGACTGTGCTCGGCTCAGCCTGCATGTGTTGTGGTTGCTGTGGGGCTCACCACTGGTGGACAGCTGTCACCCCGTGACTCCTCCTACCACCTCTGGAGTAGACCCACTGTCGCAGAGCTAAAACACAAAAAGTTTTGTAGCCTCTGGATTGGAAAGCGTTATCACGTGGCGGCTTCAACGAGTCCACGTGCTTACGGCAGGTAACAACAATTTCAGACATTACGACATACGTCACGTTACTCAATTTACATATCACTGTCGCTAGATACCGTATTTTTTTCCCTCGATCCACCTTTGAATATATTATTTTATCGTTAATGCTGAAATAACGATTTCTAATTTCATTCCCTCTTGCACCGGTTGCTTCATGCTTACAAAGTGCTGTTAGGGGAAGTACAATTTTCATCTTCTTCCTATGGAAAATCTCCGTTCGGTTCTTCCTTCATGGGAAAGGTTTCTGTAGGAGATTAAGAGGGCCCGGATCTTAATGACCTAAAAATAGCGAAACATGAGATCATATATGTCCTAAAACTTACAGAAATATGACCTCAAAAATATGAATTACACAAAATTATGTAAAAACATTCTTGTTGATCTTTTATACACCACGTGATACAAATTTCATTCTGATTAAATTGTGTGTGTAATACTTACTTTTGGCAGTGTTTGAAACTAAATAGCACCTATATTCGAAGCTCGTCTCCACATCACAGGTCGTTATAGAATAGCATTTAAAGGCGGCGAGGTCACTGCAAGCCAGGCTGGTTCACTGTCTTCAAATGTTGGAGCATACCCAAAAACACTCCTACTAATTTTACACAGTTTACAGTATCCGGGATTCTGTTAGGGAACCCTTTGTCGTTTGTTATTCACGTTTTCAGCCACCCGACCACGAACCCGACCCAACTAAATCTGCACATCTCGAGCAATATCCTGGGCGTCACACACTTGAGTACCAGCAGCTTCTAGTCGTGCGATGGCTCGCGATATCACTCGAAACTTGGCGTTCATGTAAGCCAAGTTTCCAGACAAGGTATCTGTAAAAACCTCTTACACAGATTTGACAGCATTTGATCCATCTCTATTAAGCTCATTAATCTTTATTCAGGTGTAGTTGGTTCAGTAATACTCAGCAGCATTAAGCCAAGAACCCCATAGTACAGGCTGAGTGCAGACAGTCAGTGGAGGTGTTTGTTGCCTGAATTTCTGCATACATAGCGAAGGTTTCACAGATTTTCTTGCCACAGGATATCAATGTGGTCACATCGCGGTAATTTGAGCGCGCCTCTTCTGCAACTCTGTGCAGCGCGTATGCAAGGCAAGGGACTTACATCATACTGGAGTAGAGAATCTGAAGCCCCTTGGCTGCTTTAGGCATTTAAGAAGCCCTCCCTGTCACTGACAGCAAAACGTGACCTCTGTTCACACCATCCGGTCATAGTAGCTTCTGAGAGTTGTCACAGAAAATGTCAAATATCGAGTTGTTTATTTTTTCGAGACCTTCGTAACGTTTAGAACACCAACAACATCATTTGCAACTTATCAGCCCCCCACATCGGGGACTTCATTTATGGACACCCAGACATTTTCATCAACAACACTAATTCGTATTTTATTAAACTCCTCCTCTAGCAGGTGGATAAGTAGTTCTTTCTCAGTGTAGATTCATCTGAAACTGGGTGCGTTTTGTACTTCTCCAAAAACTGCCTTATGCGTGGATTCTTCATGTGGTGTCACCGCCAGGCACCACACTTGCTAGGTGGTAGCCTTTAAATCGGCCGCGGTCCATTAGTATACGTCGGACCCGCGTGTCGCCACTGTCAGTAATCGCAGACCGAGCGCCACCACACGGCAGGTCTAGAGAGACGTCCTGGCACTCGCCCCAGTTGTACAGCCGACTTTGCAAGGAACGGTTCACTGACAAATACGCTCTCATTTGCCGAGACGATAGTTAGCATAGCCTTCAGCTACATTTGCTACGACCTAGCAAGGCGCCGTATTCAATTGAGATTCTATTAATGTATCATCAAGAGCGATGTTCTACAAATGTGGATTAAAGTTAAGTATTCCAGAAGCTACGTACTTTTCTTTATAGCATTCATTACGTATCCTGTTTCAGACCTCACGCCAGCCTGCGTGAGTTTAAACGCGTGCCTTTCGGCTTCCTCTCATTGTGTCTAGGCTGTCTTGTCTAGACACAACATATTTGGCGACGAGTCTCAAAAGAGGATTTAGCGTTCGTATTGCCCTCATTTACTTGTGTCATGGCTTCGCCACAATCTCCAGATGTACTGTCCGAATTTTATCGCTTGCAGAATCAGCAGACGCAGGTGTTATTGGATGCCCTTGGACAGCTCGTCCAGGGTCAACGTGAAATGCAAAACGATGCGGCAGCCGCCGCTCCACCGCTACCGCAGCCACAACACGCAGTTGCACCACCTTTTCGACCATTCGATGCGGCGATGGAAAGCTGGACGGAGTGGTCACGCCAATTTGGATTCCATCTCGCCGCCTACAGAATTCAACGTAATGAGCGGCAGCCTCACTTATTGGCGTGTGTAGGGGTGCAGACGTACCGTGTGATAGTGAAATTATTTCCCCGCCGCTACGTAGCAACTCTGTCCTACGAAGAAATTTTGTCTGCATTAGATGCATATTTCAAGGAATCAGTCAATGTAGTTGCGAAAAGGTATACGTTCTTTCGTACAAAACGTACGGCCGGTCAAACTAATCGGGAGTGGGTTGCAACTTTGCAAGGCCTTACAAGGGATTGTGCTTTTGAGTGTGAATGTGGACTCCCTTATTCAGATACTATGGTACGTGATGCAATTGCACAGAACGTTTCTGATGTTCGTATACGGAAGCAAATTTTGAAACTAGTCAATCCATCCCTTCAACAAGTGATAGCCATATTGGATAGGCAAGACACACTTGACTTTGCTCAGGCATCTTTTGAAACTTCGCCAGCCGTGTGTCACGTTAACCGGCCCGCCGGGCAGGCTGCACGGAACAGTAAACAGCCCTCGCGCTCGTCCGCGCAGCTGCCGCCAAGCTCTCAACCACGTGTCCCGCGGCAGCAAGCAAATGCAGTGCTAAAATCATGCCCGCGGTGTGCAACCAGACATTCGCGTGAGAATTGCCCGTCACGCAAAGCTATTTGCTTCTTCTGTAATAAAAAAGGACATGTTCAGAGTGTTTGCCAGCAGAAGCTCAGATCAGACACTAACAACCATTCCAGGCCCTTTGCTTCACGCCGGAATCAGAATCGAACCAAGAATACTCAGGCTCGTGAACCTTCGCCCATGGACATTCATGTAGTTAATTCCACTCCGCCCAGTGCTAATCTCTCTAACAGTGACTGTGTTCGTCCCACAAAAAGTGTTCGTCGACGTCGCCGGAAATCACGTCAATTAGCAAGTGATTCTGTACCAGTGTCTGTTCATGTTGCACGAGACAGTCGCTCTTATCGTCAGCAGGACAATAAACTTTTTGTAGACTTGGACATTCTTGGCCACATGATACCATTCCAGCTCGATACCGGAGCTGTGGTTTCCTTGATCAATAAAGACACGTACAAACAACTGGGCACACCTCCGTCGCGTGCTGCAAATGTTACGTTAAATAGTTATTCAGGTCAGAATATCCCTGTGTTAGGACAGTGCAGCCTTCTTGCAACATACAAGGGACAAACAAAACTTGTGTCATTTTACGTACTTCGTTCTTCTTCTGCAGTGAACGTGTTTGGTTTAGATTTATTTCAGTTGTTTAACTTGTCTATAGTAAATCAGGTCCTATCAGTGAACCAGACTCGTCTATGTGACGAATTTGCAGACATTTTTGCACCGGGCCTCGGTTACGCTACGAACTATAAAGCACATTTGGAACTGAAAGTAAACGCGCAACCGAAATTTTTCAGAGCGCGCTATGTTCCTCACGCATTGCGTGATGAGGTCGCAAGAACATTAAATGATTTGGAATCACAAGGTGTGATTGAACGTGTGCAGGCTTCTCTCTGGGCATCACCCTTAGTAATTTTGCCGAAACCTTCCGGAAAACTGAGACTTTGTGTGGACTTCAAAGCTACAGTGAATCCACAATTAGTGATTGCAACTTATCCTTTACCCCGCCCGGAAGATCTTTTTGACAAACTGTGCCCGGGTAAATATTTTTCGAAGTGGACCTAGCAGATGCTTACTTGCAAATACCAGTGGACGACGAATCCCAGCGCGTCTTGGTGGTTAACACGCATCTTGGTTTGTATCGATTCAAAAGACTGCCATTCGGGTGTGCATCTGCCCCTGCATTGTTTCAGCACTATCTGCAAACTGTTTGTGCGTCGGTTCCTACTGCAGCAAACTATCTGGACGATATTGTGATCTCCGGAAAGACGGAAGAAGAACATTTAGCCAACCTCCGAACATTATTTCAGGTCTTGCGACAAAATGGTCTTCGCTTGTGGAAGGACAAATGTGTGTTTTTTGCTCGCGACTTACCCTATCTGGGACATGTAATCAATGCCCAAGGCATACATCCTAGTCCAGAGCACCTCCGTGCCATACAAGACTTGCCTTCGCCGCAGAATTTGAAGCAGCTGCAGAGTGTGTTGGGTAAAATTAACTATTATCATCGCTATGTTCCCCATGCCTCTTCCATTTCAGCTCCGCTTCATCGCTTACGCCGTAAAGGTGTTCCGTTCGTCTGGACGACGGAATGCGACCGCGCCTTTCGCCAGTTGAAATCGGCGTTGCTTTCAAATACTTGCTTTACGCCATTCGATCCCCAGAAACCCCTTTTGTTGATGGTAGATGCATCGGATTTCGGGATCGGTGCTGTGCTTGCGCACAAAGATGGCTCGCAGGATCGCCCTATTGCCTTTGCGTCCAAATTGCTCTCGTCTGCGCAAAGAAATTATTCACAGATAGAGAAAGAAGCTTTGGCTCTCGTCTTTTGTGTTACAAAGTTTCATGATTTCTTGTATGGTCGTCACTTTACCATCATCACAGACCACAAACCTTTGACATCGCTTTTTCATCCAAACAAGCCTGTACCTCCACGTACAGCGCAGAAATTCATGCGCTGGTCTATTTTCCTCTCGCAGTACCGCTACGATATCTTGTATCGGTCCACTGCTAAGCACGGAAACGTCGATGCGTTGTCCCGTTTGCCTGTTGCTGAGGATAGAGCATTCGATTCTTCCGAACTTGCTTGCATGTTCATTGATGCGGAAACCGATGACATGGTCGAATCGTTTCCGATTGATTTTCGTCGTGTAGCTACAGCCACAGCTGCTGACCCTGTCCTTGCTACCGTTTTGCATTTTGTTGCCACGCAATGGCCCTTGTCGAAATCACGGATCGAGGATCCGTTGGTTCGCCGATTTTTTGCTCACAAGGAGAGACTTTTTGTTCGACGTGGTGTTTTGCTGTTGCGTTCTGATAATGATCAGTCCCGGGTCGTGGTCCCACGTTCGTTACAGTCCTCTGTCTTACGGCTTCTCCACCAAGGACATTGGGGTATAGTGCGCACGAAACAACTTGCTCGTCAGCACTGTACTTGGTTCGGAATCGATGCTGCGATTACGAAAATGTGCTCTTCTCGCATGGCATGTGCCGAACAACAATCCGCACCACCGCGGAAATTCTTTGCATGGCCGACAGCCACTTCCCCTTGCCAACGCTTGCACATAGATTTTGCTGGTCCATTTTGGAATGCTCGATGGTTGGTTGTGGTCGATTCCTTCAGTAATTTTCCTTTTGTTGTACGGATGTCTTCCACGACGTCGTCTGCCACCATCCAAGCGTTATCCGCTATCTTTTGCATTGAAGGTCTTCCGCAGACTATTGTTTCCGACAATGGCCCACAATTCATGTCCGCAGAATTTCAGTCATTCTGCACGGCCAATGGTATTCAACATCTGACATCCGCGCCGTTTTCGCCTCAGTCAAACGGTGCCGCTGAACGATTGGTCCGGACTTTCAAGTCACAGATGTTGAAGTTGAAAGCGTCGCATTCTCGGGAGGATGCGTTATTGCTCTTTTTGTCTTCGTATCGCTCTCAGCCCCGAGATGGTCGCTCGCCGGCTGAGTTGCTCCACGGTCGTCCTCATCGAACCTTGATGTCTTTGCTGCATCCGCCGCATCAGGTTCCTGTGCAGTGGCAGCCACCTGCTTTTGCTCCAGGCGACGTTGTATACTATCGCAACTATCGAGGTTCACGGCGTTGGCTCGCAGGGCGCATTCTTCGCTGCCTCGGCCGCGCTATGTATCTGGTTTTGGGGGCCTCTGGTGAGGTGCGTCGGCATCTGAATCAGCTGCGCCTTTGTCGTCGCCCGGGTTCTGCCGCTCCCCGTCTGCTTTCAGCGACGGTGCCGTCCGGTCAGCGCCCTGGGGACCCATCTACTGGCTCGCCTCATCCCCAGGTGTTACCGACGATGCCTTCCATTTTGCCCCATGGCGACGCGCCGCCGCCGCCGGTCCTCCCGCCGGCGCCGCCCGCAGTGGACGCGTCGCTGCAGCCGCCGGGCGCCTCCCTGGGTCACGCGCCGCCGATCGCTTCCCGTCACCAGCTGTCCTCCGACATGGAACTCTTGCCCGCTCCGGACCAGATGTCGTCTTCGCCCGTCGGGTACCCCGACGCGATGGAGGTCGACCCTTCGGCCCCTCCTGTCTCTCTACGGGCGCATACACTGCATGTTGACGTGCACCCTGGACTAGGTTTTCAGGCGTTTCCTAGCTCCCCACGGACCGAATGGCAGGGTGCGGGTGGCACAGCCTCGCCTGTTGTTAGGCTCCCCACCTCGTCGCATACGTCAACATGGGGTTCTCCCCACGGCGGACGGAAGCCTTATAACACAACCGTTCGCCGATTTGCGGGGGAGGAATGTGGTGTCACCGCCAGACACCACACTTGCTAGGTGGTAGCCTTTAAATCGGCCGCGGTCCATTAGTATACGTCGGACCCGCGTGTCGCCACTGTCAGTAATTGCAGACCGAGCGCCACCACACGGCAGGTCTAGAGAGACGTCCTGGCACTCGCCCCAGTTGTACAGCCGACTTTGCAAGGAACGGTTCACTGACAAATACGCTCTCATTTGCCGAGACGATAGTTAGCATAGCCTTCAGCTACATATGCTACGACCTAGCAAGGCGCCGTATTCAATTGAGATTCTATTAATGTATCATCAAGAGCGATGTTTTACAAATGTGGATTAAAGTTAAGTATTCCAGAAGCTACGTACTTTTCTTTATAGCATTCATTACGTATCCTGTTTCAGACCTCACCCCAGCCTGCGTGAGTTTAAGCGCGTGCCTTTCGGCTTCCTCTCATTGTGTCTAGGCTGTCTTGTCTAGACACAACACTTCAGCTCCTGCAATGGGATGTTTCAAGACACCATCCTCTCACACAAGTCCTTGAACGATTCCACGGCTGAAGGTGAACCTACCTGTTCAAAAAACAGCGTTTTTCTGCTGTCATTTTCTGCACTTCTCTTCACAGAGCTGCCGTGTTTGGCCATGCTGCAGCGTTGTTGCCCAATGAAGTGCTTTCCTGCGCTACTTTTTACTTCACATAGTTTACAAAATATTATTTACCTGTCAATTTACCTCCAAAATCATGAACCCTCGCAAGTTCATGCTGTAGGAGCTCTTTACTTTCCCAATTTTGAACCTGATTGAGTTTGTATTCAAAGTGGGTAGTGTGACCACGTGTGCGATGCTTTTTATGTCGGAAGCCACCTTCGTCAGCTTCGAAAGCGATTCGTCAATCCTGCAAAACAACATCTTATGACTAGTCTATCAGGCTGCTTATGTATTATAGCCCTGACGAGTAAAGTTTTGTACTAATAATTGTGTCTATTTTTGACGCAGTCGGCACTCACATTAACATGTGAGCAATATTTTCATTTTTTTATTCTTGTGTGCTTAAAGATAAGACAAGTATATGTTTTTTTGGCAAAGTTGGCCAAAAAATGACGCTAAAGCTGTAAATATGACTTTATATGCACTATAGAAGTTCATTTTTCTGCACTACAATACCTGCATCCTGCATAAGTTGTTGGAAAATAAACCCTAAATGACTTGTCATCAAAATCCATGCCCTAAATGTTAAAAACATCGTTAGCGCATCCTCCTTTTTGTATTAGTACCTTAGTTTCGTCATTTGTAACCAAAAATGCTCAGGATTGGATTTAGGGCAGAATGGTGGGTTACGAAGATGCTGGATTCTGTTTTCCACATAATATTCTTCAAATTCCCCTGCATAAAACTGTGTACCGCGGTCAGTTACAACGGTCGTGGGTAAACGTTCTACTGAAAATACCTTCATCATTACTTCGGGCCGGCGGGATTGGCCGCGCGGTTCTAGGCGCTACAGTCTGGAACCGAGCTACCGCTACGGTCGCAGGTTCGAATCCTGCCTCGGGGACGGATGTGTGTGATGTCCTTAGGTGAGTCAGGTTTAAGTAGGTCAGAAGTTAAGTCGCATGGTGCTCAGAGCCATCTGAACCATTACTTCGGCAGTTTTCGCCGCGTCAGTGCCTCTCATTCTTGCGACGTACGGGAAACTAGTACAGGTGTCTAGCAGTATGAGCCAATGTTCTCCTAGGAATGATCCGTCCTAGTCTAAGGTTCCGGCTCCTTCACCCATGTAAAATATGAATTGGTTATGGAAGTGGGAAATTTCCGGCAACATTTTTTCTGTAGCTTTCTCTATACTTTTGCAATAGAATTATTCTTGGTAGTGGAAATTCCCCAGTGCCAGCTGTGCAAGGGTTTTAATACTTCTTGTTTTACTGCTTCCGAAATGACTACACGCGCCTTTCCTTCTACTGAGTGCTTGATGTAGATTACAAAAGTGCACCAATTCAGGTTGCATTAATTGTTTCGTAGGTAATGACCATGTCCTTTTCATATAAATATTTCGCTTTAGGCATATTTCATGTTTTCCTGCTGTTGCCGCCATTACTTCCGCGTCTTATGGTAGCCATGTTAGCATCTTGTGTGACAGGACATCGATCTGAGAACAAACTTCTGACGAAACGTTAGAATTCCCAGCCCAGTCAATTGGTATACGTGTGGGATGTCTCTATTGGTGTGTTTTGAGGAAGCCTGACGTTCTATTTCATAACTCTGAGCCGATAATAACAATGTGTATCTTTGCAACCTTTGTTAACGTTTCATCGGAATCTGCGCTGCAGAACTGAATATCGTTACTAAATGTCTGTCGTCGATTTCTAGCAAAAATTTGTGCTCTTACAAATAATAATATGATAACTCTACAGCAAATATGTGGGCTATTTCTTCTTTTCTTTCATGGGGGTTGCCCTGTTGCATTCAATGCAAACTCCTGGATATGAAAGCAATGGGCTTATCCGCGTTTCCCTCTCTGTGTAATAACACTTCCTCAGTTCCTATATTCGAAGCATTGGCTGCTATTATTAATTGCTTCTTAGGATCTTACATTACCAAGGCTTTAGAATCTAACTGAGAACCTTCCATTTTATGCAAAGCCATTTGACAATACTTCGTCCAATACCATGTTTCTCCTTTTTTTTAGCAAGTTATGTAGCAGATAGGCTATTGTGACTGCTGAAGGGTTGACTTTTCTATAATATCCAATATGATCAAAGATCGATTGCAAATGTTTCATTTTTTTCGGTCTGTAAGGCTTTCGATCGCTTGCAAAAGTTTGGTGGTAGGATTTGGAGCTTCTCCTGATAGTACTTAATCTATATATTATATTTGTTCTTGAAACAAGGAGAATTTTTCCCTTATTAACACACAGTCCTGTTTTTTCTAACTGTTCCTGATACTACTGCATCATCTACGTAATTTGCAGCCCCCGGAATCTTTCTGATTAATTCCTCTAGGTACAACGCCTGAGCAGAATTTGTTCCAAAAAGTAATCTATTATCTTTATAGAGCCAAGATAATATGTTAATGAGCATGACTTTGTGGCTTTCTTCGTCGAGTGGCAATTGAAGATAAATATCTGTCGAATCACTGCATGAATACTACCTTTCTGTATCTAATTTTGACATTATATCTTCTGCGCTCGGCATGGGGTAGCTAGCAATTATGGAATGTGCATTTCGTAATTGGGTTTTCTGCTATTACTAAGGGCATAGCCCTTTGACTGTTAGTAATGGTTTCAATTACGTAATTCCTTTCTAAAGTACTTAATTCCTACTTGACCCTCTAATGTATTGTGTAGGATATTGATCTAGTCTTGCAAATCTTTGGCATTGCGTTGGGTTTCAAGGTTATCTGCATCCTGTAGCCGTTCCTAGCGTTTCATTAAAAATTCTTCTGCACTTCCTACAAAGCTTTGCACATTCTTCGTTCTCATCTGTTAGTTTTATCTATTTTGCTAAATGATGCACTGTAAGCACAATCTTTACAAAGACGTCGAATTCTATGAGGTTTGTAGCTGTTTGGGATTGCATCACTGTAAGTATTGCTTAGACTACTGTTTTCTCGTAATGAGCATTACCAGCCGATTGTCCTTTATTTTAATTGATTGATCACTACAGCTTGACATCACATCCTTAAACTTGCTTAACTGGGGTGAACATATAAATTAATGAGTTGACTTATTTACTACAGTTTTGGAAAAACCCGTACCTAGTTAGAATTGTATCCTATTTCCCTTTACATCTACGTCTAGCGTTACTGCTTTAGCATCACTGAATACTATTTTACATGTCTTATTTTCGAATTCCTTCTTTCGATTTTCTTAGTTAGACTATTATACTTAATTTGCGTACTTTTTTGTGGACATACTTCTGCCTTATGCCTTTCTTTACTGCGATTAAAACATTTCATTCTTTGTAATAGCATACTTCCCAAGCAAGTGTAATGAAATTCTTGACACATGATTTTAATTTACTTTGCTGTATTTATAACTGATCTCGCATTTCGACCGTTATTAAGGGGATTTTTGTACTCCTACTTACTTTTTTTCCGTTTAATGTTTATGGAGCATTGAAATTTTGTTTTTAAAAACTTCGTTTGTCCCATTGTTTAGGGGCCTTAATGTCTGTTTTGTCTGCTCAGGTGACCCAACTGGGCCTCAGCACTGTTCTGGTGTTGCGTCGTGTAACCTAGTTAGGTTGTTTCTCGAACTACACGTTAGGAACTTGTGTTATTTTCGTCACTGCTATGTCCACATATGACAGATTACATTCAGGATTTTCAGATCTATATTTACAATTTCTGGTAAGACCATTGAGCATAGTGACTGGTTTCTTAAGAGTTTGTTATCGTTTCTTGTATGGTCCGTAAAATATATGGCGAGCTGCCACTACTAGGACTTTACTTCTGAAGTATTTTGTTAGTTTTTCTTTGCTCTCTGTGTAGCACAGTGCGCTCGGACCCTTGTCCGGAAGTAACTGTTGTACTACACCAAAAATTTATGCTCCAGGCCTCGACAGCGAAACTGCTCTTTGCATTATATCATCTGTTCGTCTCTGCGCCGTAAAAAGCTGTCCCATCCGTGCGGTGTCATTTGTCCATTTTTCAAACGCATGGAATGCTGGCGGCGCTTACCTTACTTCTCTTTTGCCATGATCTTTTCCTCCCAGCTCTTTTAGCAGCCTCTCCTGTGAGCGACTTAAGGCCTGCAGAAGATGCTCCACTTGCACCGTAATGTCAAGTTGTTGCGTCATCTGAAAATTTACCCAACACAGATTACTCTTCTTTTACGTTTTCATCCTGGAAAAGATAGGTTAGATAATTACTTTTTTGACAGGGGTAAGGCATTAAATTTTGTAACTTATTTACAACTTTTAGAAGATTTGCTCGACACTGTGTCCTTCTAAACCACGGAATCCTTGAAGCAAACTTTTCTAATCGGATAAAGTCCTCTGTATATGTTCGTATAATCTCGTAGCCAGCGAAACCAGGCTTGTTGTAGCGTGATATTGTCGCCAGTCAATGTGGCTGTTTTGAGTTTCGTACAAGGACGGCAGCCGATGAGGCGTCGCTGATATGTATGCTGACCATAAAGGTGCTCTTCTAAAAAAAAAAAAAAAAAAAAAAAAAAAAAAAAAAAAAAAAAAAAAGCAGTATCATGCATGCATACACATAAACGTTACAACTACTGAAAAAATTGCAAGTGTTGTGACCCTGAACACGAGATGGCAGCGGTTATGTGGTTAGTGTTCAAACTCCGTAATTGGTCCCGTTCATGTTTTTTTCCAATATGTTTTCAACATTATTCGTTGTTTCACACATATTGCATTTCAAAGGTAATATGATGAAAGGCACGTATGTTTGCATTAACTTTCATTGAATTTGACTACTTGCTAATTTTTATTATCACAACAAATATCATAGCTATCGACAAGTAAACGATGAAACGTATAAAGTTTTGCTGAAGATGTATGCCTGTCGTGCTTTCCGAAACCCCTAACATATGCAGTCAGATAAGCTACCGAGAACTGCTTTGCACTTGGACGCTTCGATCTGCAGATACATGTTTTAAGGACGAGGGACAGGTTTGGAAATCCCAAGTCATATGTCGATAAATAAAGGTGTAAATAACTTTATTCAATAATATAATGAGTTACAATATGCCAGAATATGAGAGTACTGCACGATTATTCGTCGGATGTGCTTCCGACATTACAAGCTGCAGGATGATACGAGGCCTGTTCAGAAAGTAAGCTCCGATTGATTTCCAAATTGAAACCACAGTGAACATCAGAAATGTTTTACTTGTAACAATTAGCTACACCTTTCAGCTACTTCTCTACGTAGTCGCCGTTCTGACTTAGACTTTTGTCATAGCGTTGTACCAACTTTTCAATAGCCTCATCATAGAAGGCAGCCGCCAGTGCTTTCCGCCAATTCTCCACGCTGGCCTACACCTCGTTGTCTGTGTCAAAATATTGTCTTCAAAGATAGCGGTTCATGTGACCAGAGATGAAACTCAGGGGGAGACAATTGCGGACTGTATTGTGGGTAATCTCACATTTCCATTTGAAAACGATGCAGGAGCATCTTCATTGCCCCTGCAGAATGCGGCTGAGAATTGTCTTGAAGAAGAAATAGCACGACAGTTATGTAATGTTAGCTGCATAGCTTCAGGCGAAATTTCTCACCAGGCCCTCGTACTTGGCGGCAGACACTATTTTCTAGACATCTTTACGCACTCACTGCGAGCTCAGAAATGAGAAGAGCGACGTGATGCTAACTGGGGTTATACTAGAGACACTACCCAACACATCTGTGCAAAGCTTTATCGGATTTTCATAGTCGTTTCCATTTCGCGACCGATCGGAGCTTACTTTCTGAACGCCCCTCGTATTTTCATACAGACACGGAAAACACAAGTGAAAACGGCATTTACTACTTTGAATGACTGTAATTTTCCCTCTCGCACAAGGAATCTTCAGAGTTTCTAAGTAAAAATAAAGGTAGTTGACATGTTCGAAAATTTATGGTTCTTCCAACATCTGGTGCAAACCACGCGTACGGTACACTGTCGGAAAATTGGCGACGTACGACCGAATGTCCAAAAGAGCATACACCACGCATTCATATGAAACCAAGTATTTTAATATTGTCTTTACGAGAAGCAATTTCTCGTCCGTTATCAATCAAATACTGAGAAGTTTGTAGACGCTTGATAAAGTTTTTAGCTTTCCTATAGAAATGAAAGTAGCATAATACCTTTTATAACAATAAACATTAGTGTACATCCAAACAACATTGGCAATTCAATGAATGTTAATGCAAATACAGGTGTCTTTCAAATGTAATATCTATTATGTAAGCCGGCCGTGGTGGTCTAGCGGTTTTAGGCGCGCAGTCCGGAACCGCGCGACTGCTACGGTCGCAGGTTCGAATCCTGCCTCGGGCATGGATGTGTGTGATGTCTTTAGGTTAGTTAGGTTTAAGTAGTTCTAAGTTCTAGGGGACTGATGACCACAGATGTTAAGTCCCATAGTGCTCAGAACCATTTGAACCATCTACTATGTAATATAACTAGTGTTGAAAAAAATATAAATTAAAAAAGAAAGATGAACGGGACCCGATCCAGCAATCCACCGATTACGGAGCTTGAACACTGACCACACGACCTCCGCCATCTGGTGCTCATGGTCGCAACGCAGCGGTACATCACTGACGCTTAAAACGGCTCCTGCGATTTTCTCAAAATCGTCAAAGTAGTACGCCAAGAGCGTACAAACATTGAAGTAAATCCGTGATCCGAACGTCGCGGCCTCTTTGTAAGTCCAAATCGGAGAATATGACTGTCTTGTTACCGGCGTAGACATTTCTCTGTGGCGATGCCTTGCGTTGTAGGTAGGCTTCCGGTCTGACCTCGGACTCATCTTGGGCTGTTTCCTGGGCGAACAGTTGGACGCTCCTCGGTAGGGGAGCTTTCAGCGTCACTGTCCGTTAGTTGGGATTTAATTATTCTACTTGAAATCAATATGGAATGCAATTTAGGGTTGTGAACTATTTTTATATTGGAATGAAAACGAATGGCGGCAACGTTAAAAGAAAGTGGGGCTTCTTCCATTAAATGATTGACGAGGCAAGTTAATGCAATTTCTTCTGAAAGTAGCAACGGCCCACAGTTTTATCTTGGAGAGCAAACTTTTGGTAAAATTTCTTACTGACCGTGAATTTAACTGTGGAAATTAGTATTAAATTAATCATCTGACTTCGTAATATTAAAATGATTGCATGTTCTATCGTATTTCACAAACAAAAATACTAAGGCGCATTAAATGGCACACGGAAAGCATAATAACGAAAAGATATGCTTCCGTATTTAAGAAAACACACATGAGTCTGTAAAGGACTCACACGTCTGTAAAAGAAATATGATTAAACTTAAACACTATATTTTAAAGAAATAAAAGATAACTTACTCTATTCCACACAGAAACTTTTTTTTTATGCCTGATATTTAAAACAAAACATGCTCTACATGAAACACGCGGTATTCAAATGCACGCACTTGACACAGTTACAGTTGCAGATAATTAAGTAACAGTCCAAGAAAGATAGTCTATGAGAACTCCATAAAATCCGTATAATTAATTGCATAACATGAATCAGGCTAACCGTGAGACAAAGACAATGGTAAGAGAGCAAAGACGAAAAGAGCAAAAGAGCAGAGCAAAAGAGAGAGGTCCGCTTGTTTCACTGCTATTTATACTAATAACACATAATGATCTTTGTATCATTATCAATACATTATCCAGAGGTGTCTGACACCTACATTACTTCGGGAAAATTTCGTGTAAAAGTTTGTGACGTTATAAGCCGCCACGGAACTGGAATTTTAACCAGTTGTTAAGCTGCGAAATACTGTTTATAGCCTGGTACACGCAGTGATATTGAACTGTGGCCTGGCAGTTCGACGCGGCTGCTCCCGTGACACACATTTCCTGTTACGCCGACGACCACTGTTAAAGGTTGCATCTCGCTCCGCCTGCCGCTTAGACTGACCCGTGCAACCTGCACTGCTAGAGGGAAGGCTAGCTTGCAGTAGACTTGCGAGCGCGCGACTCGCACCTACGACACTATAAAGCGAGCTCTTCGTCCAGGACGTGACGATCCGAGGGATGTCTACCGGTCGGCGTGCCATCCTCTGCCTCGCGGAGTCATGCGGATACGGTATGGAGGGGCGTGTGCTCAGCACACAGCTCCCCCGGCCGTTTTGCAGACGTTCCAGACCGTGGAGCCGCTACTAATCGGTCAAGTAGCTTCTCAGTTGGCCTCAAAAGGCTCATTGGACCCTTAACTAGTCCGGTCACCAAGGAAAAATCCTTGTGAGTACCGGGAATCGAAGCCCGGTCCTCCGTATGGCAGCCTCTACACTAGGGCTGTTGGTGAAATAACGGTATATCGATATGTTATCCAAAATATATCGGTATATGTCGGCGATATTTTCCCCATGATATCAATATATCGGTACAGAAACGGCAAAATCGCCGCCGATATTTTTATTTTACATTACATTTTTTTCTCAATTTTCGAAAAATATTTGATGTTGTTCTTTTGAAATTGTAGTAGATAATTTTACTTTCACTGTATGAAGGAGTCTTACTACTTTTTGAGCATTCATCACGTTTCTCTTTGACTGTTTGAAACAAGTATGGATTGCAGTGGATGAAAGGGGGGGGGGCGAGGGGAGGGTGGCAGTGTGAATGGAATAACGAGATGTCTGACTTGAAGAACTAGATTATCAGTTGTGTTAAAAAAAATTTTAACGCAACTAGTGTGCAATTTCTTCACATCTTCCAAAACAGCTTCTGAAACTGATCAACAAAAATGTAAATGACAAGATTAGTCTTTGCGATTGGGCGGAGACGTGACATAAACGGCACTCGGTGCTACTAGCAGAAGGTGCAACGTTAAACTTCATCACACAATTTTGATACTACAGCTGCTAGATCGCTGGCGGTTGCAGAAACTAGAAAACAGGGAAGTCGACATGAAGTGGACAAATCCGATATGTAATGAAACCGAACGACAGACCCATCGGACATCTTTCATTCTGCCACTTACATGCAATTACCACTGTTAGCAAAATGATTATCTCCAAGTGAGAAAGGGCATCGTTTCCGTTTGAATTTTTTCTGTAAGGGTAGTAAGCAGGCTGCTAGCTTGTTGATTTACAGAATATCTAATAATAAATCAGTACTTAAATACACAGCTCTAAAACTGGCAGTATATTTACTACGTGGAGCCGATATTTTTTTGACCGATACGTCGATATTATTTCTATTGATGTATCGGTAAAACAATAATATATAGCGATAAGTCGACGGCCGATATGGTATTTATTTAAATATCGATATAGTGGATTCCCCATATTTTTAAAAATATCGACAGTCGTATTCTACACAGAGCACTCAGTTATGGAGGTGGAACGACAATACAATACGCCGATTAAAATAACTTTGTGGTTGACAGATTCCAGTGACAGGGGGCAATGTTGCCACGCTGTATGCGATGTACGAAACGGACAACACGGCGAGCACGTGACGCTCTAGATACTATGACGGCTGGCCACTACAGCTCGACCAGCTGAAACACCAGTCACATGGTGATTTTACTCGGCGTATAAGGGCACTTTTACAGGAACTGGTGCAGTCCCTTATAATAGAGTGTTGTTCTTCTTCTGCAAAACGAGAGTATGGAACGGGATACAATGACAAGCTTTGTCTTGCCACGCACCTGCAGAGTAGAAATGTAGATTAGAGACAGAACTGGCGTCAAGCTCGGCCGCTACTCGTGACCACGGCAGCTACGAGGGAGTGAGGCAGCGAGGAACGGGAATGGGCCGAGTGTGACAACGAATGATCTATGCTTTCGTCATAGATCATTCGTTGTCACAGATTGTTTCATCATAATATTTTCACCTTTGCATTTTCTTCCTTTCTCGCTTACGAGCATCGCAGGACCAGAGCATAGCCACACTTTTCCTTCACTTGGCGTGTGCTAAGAAGCAAAATGTTTTGCCTGCTCTAACGAAAATCAATTTATGAAGTTCATTTCCTGAGTGTTCCATGAATATTCTTTGAGATGTCGCATACGAGTATCCTCTGACAGCCGGCCAGGGTGGCCGAGCGGTTCTAGGCGCTACAGTCTGGAACCGCGAGACCGCTACGGTCGCAGGTTCGAATCCTGCCTCGGGCATGGATGTGTGTGACGTCCTTAGGTTAGTTAGGTTTAAGTATTTCTACGTTCTAGGGGACTGATGACCTCAGAAGTTAAGTCCCATAGTACTCAGAGCCATTTGAACCATTTATCCTCTGACAGGCCTCTCTTTGGCGCTGAACGTAACGTACAGCGCTAGAAGTTCTCCTTTTAGTCGCTATCTGACCTAAAAGTGGTAATAATAAACATGTGTTCTGTCGGATACAGCTATACAGCTATTTCTCTTACCACTTCAAAATAATGAAGCAAATTTTTCGAAACTAGATAGCAAGAAGACAGCAATATTGTGTTGATTATTTTCCATAAACATGGCGGACAGTTGTTACGGTAAATTAGAAATATTATTTAAATTTTTTCAACGGAAACAAAGCTTTTGCTAAACCCGTTATCAAAATTTAATTTGCGTTTCATCTTCCGTTTTAAGTTCTTTTTTCAACATACCTGATTATAAGGAGCAAATTTCTCGCTTCATGGACACCTATGTTGGGCATAGGTCTTATTGAGATTTCAATGATGCTGACGACAAAAAACGAAGCAGTGACGTGTTGCTGTAGTTTAGATAGTCCCACGCGACCTGAACCTGTATGAACTGACGATATGTGGGCTGAAGAGCGAAAGTCATTGCATTAGAAGTACGTACACAGATGAATTACAAAAATACAGGATGACAATTATTGAACTATATGAAATGAAATCGCCATATGTTCTGAACGGTTTGGTTAGGCCGTTCAAACTACGCGGTTGGCCGCGGGGCATGATGGGAATTAGCATGCGCACGGTTTAGTTAGCGACGAAGCCCACTTTCATTTGGATGGGATCGACAATAAGCAGAATTGGCGCATCTGGGGAATGACAATTCGCATTTCGCGATCGAGAAGTCTCTTCACCCTCAACGGTTGATTATGTGCTGCGCAGTTTCCAGTCACGGAATAATCGTTGCGATATTCCTCGATGGCACGATGACGATCGAACGGCACGTGAATATTTTGGAAGGTGATTTCATCCTACTATGCGAAGTGACCTTTCTTTCTTATGTCGACAAAATGTGGTTCATGCAAGACGGAGGTCGACCCCATCGAAGCAGGAGAGTTTGGGGACCGCATTCTGGCTCTGGGTACCCAGAGGCCGCTGGCATGGGCCTCGATTGGCCGCCATATTCTCCGGACCTGAACACATGCGCCTCCTTTCTGAGGGGCTGTAAGACAAGGTGTACAGCAATAACCCCACAACCATTACTGATCTGGAAACAGCCATTCAGGATGTCATCGACAGCACCTATGTTCTATGGTGATAAACATCTTAGTAAATTAGCTTACTACGCCTATTTTCACTCATTGCTTGCATATGGCATCATATTATGGGGTAATTCATCACTGAGGAATAAAGTATTTATTGCACAAAAGCGTGTAATCAGAATAATAGCTGGAGTCCACCCAATATCATCCTGCAGACATTTATTTAAGGATCTAGGGATATTCACAGTAGCTTCTCAGTATATATACTCTCTTATGAAATTTGTTATTAACAACCAAACCCAATTCAAAAGTAATAGCAGTGTGCATAACTACAATACTAGGAGAAAGGGTGATCTTCACTATTCAAGATTAAATCTAACTTTGGCACAGAAAGGGGTGAATTATACTGCCACTAAAGTCTTTGGTCACTTACCAAATAGTATCAAAAGTCTGACAGATAACCAATAAGTATTTAAGAAGAAATTAACAGAATTTCTGAATGACAATTCCTTCTACTCCATAGAGGAATTTTTAGATATAAATTAAGAAAAAAAAAAGTTGTTGTATTAACATAATTATGTTGTTAAATTAACTTAATTAATTTGACTCGTTCCACATCATTACGAAATATCTTATTCATGATCCATGTAACTAGTACTAATCAAATCTAAATCTAATCTAATCACACTACAGCGGGGCCATACAGAATTTCGCTATTTGTCTGAGCCACATCATCGCCAATGATGGCAGGCATATCGGTCATGTCATTACCTAAATCTGTAGTGGCGTTTACATGTTGAATAAAGTGTGTGCACGCCCTAGTTTGTTTGTAAGTAATTTACGTTTTATATTATTTTTTTTTACACAGTTCAATAATTTTCACCCTGTACAAGCAACTAATATAGCTATCTGACTGTGGAACAGTTAACATCTGCGGTTAAGTCGAATATGAATCTCCACAAGTCAACAAAACGCAATGTGATCTGTAGTTTCATTTCTGGCGAGAATGCGTCTTGCATTAATCTTCCTTCCGTGTCGCATCATTAACTCTATTAAGAAGAAACGCGGACTGTTCTGGTGGCACTCTGAGATGGTTGAAATAACTTCTCGGGTTTTCCACATCAATTTCTTGCAGAAAAGTCTTTTATTTCTTTGCTTGAGTATTGAGTTCATGCAGACACGTAGGGATTTCGTAGAACTGGTTTCACGAGTTGAGTTACGCAACCTAATGTCGTAGTGTAAAGTAGCTGACAATTCATCGAATCAGCTTCACGAGATGATTTCGCAAAGTAATGTCGCGTAGACTAGCCTTTCTCACGAGCAGTGCGAGACAGTGGGAACTCGCCTGCTCGTTGCACCAAATGTCTGTTCCAGTGCAACTACTTTGTAGCTGCGAGTTTGCGAGACGGCAGCTACGAGCGTAGGCGCGAGTCTGCAGGCTGAGACGACCGCCCTGCTGTAAACGTAGACATGTGAGTAGAAAAGGTTAAGTCTGTGAGTCTGTCTCTCGGGCACCCTTGCACCTCGGAGACAGGAGCTGCAACCAGGTGCCACCAAGCTCCCGCCAGGCTCGGAATAAGCTCGACCAGACTCGTCCGCCAACGTCACAGCAAGTGGGCAGCTGTAACTGGGGGGAAACGCGAGGCGTGCCCGGGGAAACTTGGGCTGCTGCAGCAGTTTTTCGCCGGACTCGTCGGGCGGAGCCGGGAGCCTGTTGGGCAGTGGCCGTGCGTGGGGGCGTGCCGGCGCATGCGTGCTGCCGCGGCCACGCCCCTATTGGGCCCGCGTGGTGGGGGGTCCACGTGGCGCGGCCGCAGTCGCGTCCGCGTCGCGAGTGTCACGTGTGGTGGGCGCAGCGAGCAGCGGCAGCGGCCCGGCCGGCTCATGGCGCTACACAGCCGCGACCTCCAACACCACCACCACCACCACGACCACCACCACCACCAACGCCACGACCACCACCCTCGGCAGCAGCAGCTGGAGCTGGAATTCTGCGGGGACACGTCCTCCAGGTCGGTGAGCGCCCGAGACTGCATGTGCTGCACAATTCTTGAGCGCATTGTAAGTTCGAATGTTATAGACTTTCTTGAAAGAGAAAACATTGTCCACAAATTAAACTGGATTTAGAAAGCACTGTTCTTGCGAAACACAAATTCCCCTCATCTCTCACGATGTTCTGCGAATCATGGAACGAAGGACAACGAGCTGATTTCATATTTGTAGATTTCCGAAAAGCGTTCGACGTGGTGTCCCACTGCAGACAGTTGTCGAAGATACGAGCACACCGAAAGGGTTCTGCATAGAAGGGTTATATGGAAAGTAATGTCCGATCTGGCGCGAAATGGAAAAAGACAGTGACAATCCGATGAAATTTTGTACCGATGTGTTCGGCGGTGCGTGTTTAGTGCGCTTGTCGAAAACGTCACGTCGCTCTTTTCAAGTTTGGCTGCAGATGCGTGGGATATAGTGTCTCCCTCCAAGTACGAGAGCAGGTGAGCGGTTTCGCGTGATGTCATGCTGCTCACGTAACATAACTGTCGTGCACTTCCTTCTCGATGACAATTGTCGGCCGCACTCTGCAGGGGCAATATATGGTGTAATGAAAACTTATGTTAAACTGACGCGTTCCATATCATTACAAAATGCCGTGTTCATGATGATCTACGAAACAAGTATTAATATAATGTAATGTTGGAGTGGACACAGTCCCGTCGATTAAATAGCTAGGCAAAACGTTGCAGACCGGTATAAAATGGAACGAGCACGTAAGGATCTTGGTAGCGAACGCGAATGGTCGACTTGAGTTTATTGGCAGAATTCTGGGAAACTGGGACTCGTCACCAGGTCGAACTGAAGGAAGACGGCGAAGCAATTCAGCTGCGTGCTACATTTGTTACCGGCAGAATCGATCATGACACGAGTGTTACAGAAACTGTTCGTGAACTGCAATGGGATTCCCTGGAGGGAAGACGATTTTCCTTTCGCCGTACACTACTGAGAAAATTTACAGAACCGGTATTTGAAGCTAACTGCAGATCGAGTGTATTGTCAGTAATGTAAATCTCGCGTAAGGGACGAAATTGTAAGATAAGAGAAATCGGGGCTCATCCAGAAGCGTGTAGACAGCCGTGTTTCCTTCGTTCATTTCCGGTTGGTACAGGAAGGGCAGTGACTATAAGCGGTGCGAGGCAGCGTCCAGCATGCGCCGTGTGGTGTCGTGCGGAATACGTATGTACGAGAAAACGTAGAAGGATCGCAGTCGGCGTTGACGACCAGTGTAGCCGGACGAAGCAGACTGCGAGAGGCGGCGTCAGAGACAGACAAAGCGTACGGTTTGGTAGGAGGAATGGCGCTATTGACATGTTTAGAGGATGTTCAGAAAGTAAGAGCACTACAGTTTTATATTTTTTTTAAAGAGTGTATTTGAGAACAAAGAAAACAAGATTTGTTGATACACTTACTATTTTTCAAAATAATCACCATCCCGTTCAGTGGCTGTGGTGAGTCGTAGCACAAACCGTTTTATGCAGTACTCTCCCGCCAGCTACTTCCTCCACTTCAGAACCACCTTCTGCTCCTGCTCGTTGGTTGAAAATTTAATTCCACTCACGCGTGCCTACAGGAAGGTGAAAAAAATGATAATCTAAAGGTGGCGGATGAGGGGGAATAAGGGCGATGGTTCAAGACACCTCGACCAAACGAGTCCAACAGCGCACTGGTGGCTAAGGCTGTACGACGACGGGCATTGTCGTGCAACAAGCACACTCCCCTCCTTAGCATTCCTCTACTGTTGTTTTGAATACCTTTCCGGTCCCAGAAGACTGAGGCCGTGATCGTTTTGTAAGATATTGTGACTTTGAAACTTCTGGCAAATGGGGAATTGGTGTGACACGTCTGTGACGACTATCTTCATGTCTTAGGCGTGTAACGAGCCACCCACGTTTCATCTCCGTCCACAAAAGAGCTCACAAAATCATCACCCTATTCAAGTCGATTAAGAAACTAGAGGGCGCTACTGACCTGATTTTTCTTGTGTTTCCCTGTCCGCTGTTTTGGGACCCATCTTGAGCACAGTTTACAGTATCACAGCGTTTCTGTGAGCGTCTCGTATATTTCTGGAGAGTTGTGGAAACATCGCAGAAATTTCATCCAATATCAACCTCGATCTTTTGCCGCAGTTCTTCCACTCCTATGTTCGTCATGAGCATTTATTCTGCCTCCACTAAACTTCTTATACCACTGTTCGTAATACCTTCCCCGTAAACAGTTTCGATTCGCGAAAAAAATTTCAGTATGTGATGGATTTCTTGGGCCAGCAGGAAGCGAACCACAGCACGTGGCTCGTACCTGGCGGGATTTCCTACCGACGTCTTTCATGCAACTAGACACGACGACGGCATGAGTTTACGTACTGCCGTGTTCCTGCGATGCTCGCTCTGATCAGGGGATCCCTCTCTACAATTCAGTGTTGCCAACCCTGAAAATAAAACACATCCCGTTATGGTCAAATTCACTTACTTTCTGAACATGCCTCGTACACTGCTGACGTAAACGTAAAGATTCTATCAATCCGACGACTGGTGTCAACACTACCGCGATCCTGTCGGTTTTTTTTTTTTTGGTCATAAGTCTACTGACTGGTTTGATGCGGCCCGCCACGAATTCCTTTCCTGTGCTTAGAGTAGCACTTGCAACCTATGTCCTCAGTTATTTGCTTGACGTATTCCAATCTCTGTCTTCCTCTACAGTTTTTGCCCTCTACAGCTCCCTCTAGTACCATGGAAGTCATTCCCTCATGTCTTAGCAGATGTCCTATCATCCTGTCCCTTCTCCTTATCAGTGTTTTCCACATATTCCTTTCCTCTCCGATTCTGCGTAGAACCTCCTCATTCCTTACCTTATCAGTCCACCTAATTTTCAACATTCGTCTATGGCACCACATCTCAAATGCTTCGATTCTCTTCTGTTCCGGTTTCACTACCATACAATGGTGTACTCCAGACGTACATCCTCAGAAATTTCTTCCTCAAATTAAGGCCGGTTTTTGATTTTAGTAGACTTCTCTTGGCCAGAAACGCCTTTTTTGCCATAGCGAGTCTGCCTTTGATGTCCTCCTTGCTCCGTCCGTCAATGGTTATTTTACTGCCTAGGTAGCAGAGTTCCTTAACTTCATTGACTTCGTGACCATCAATCCTGATGTTAAGTTTCTCGCTATTCTCATTTTTACTACTTCTCATTACCTTCGTCTTTCTCCGATTTACTCTCAAACCATACTGCGTACTCATTAGACTGTTCATTCCGTTCAGCAGATCATTTAATTCTTCTTCACTTTCACTCAGGATAGCAATGTCATCAGCGAATCGTATCACTGATATCCTTTCACCTTGTATTTTAATTCCACTCCTGGACCTTTCTTTTATTTCCATCATTGCTTCCTCGATGTACAGATTGAAGAGTAGGGGCGAAAGGCTACAGCCTTGTCTTACACCCTTCTTAATACGAGCACTTCGTTCTTGATCGTCCACTCTTATTATTCCCTCTTGGTTGTTGTACATATTGTATATGACCCGTCTCTCCCTATAGCTTACCCCTACTTTTTTCAGAATCTCGAACAGCTTGCACCATTTTATATTGTCGAACGCTTTTTCCAGGTCGACAAATCCTATGAAAGTGTCTTGATTTTTCTTTAGCCTTGCTTCCATTATTAGCCGTAACGTCAGAATTGCCTCTCTCGTCCCTTTACTTTTCCTTAAGTCCGAATGAAACAGTGATTACGTCGGCTATAGTTTTACGTATCGGCTGGATTACAGTTCATTCACATCTTTCACGTGAAAGCAGTCTACGGCCGCTGCGTCGGTTCTGTTGTCAAGTCTGAGCGTGGTTTTTAGGCAGTTCTCTAAACTCGTCTAGACGAATGCTGGACTGGTTAACCATTAAAAGAAAATGAAGGCGTGATTAAAATTTTTCACGAAAATATATTCAAAAAGCAAGTGAGAAATTCAGCAAACAATTAAAATATTGTATCCTACGTTTTCTATTGATGTTACCTCAGTATTTAACGAAAGAGAATTGTCGGTAATGAGTGCAACCCCGGCGGTAAGAAAGAGAGTTTCAATACGTTTAGATTAAAAAAGCAAGTGTTCCTTTGCTTATACATAAATTTACAATGTAGAACCAGTTATTTAACTTCTAATGCCAACTAAAAATTCATATTTAGTGTCAGAAGTACGAATAAAAATAAATATCTAAATTTCCTAATTGCATCATTTCTAGAAATATACCTTTTCTTGCCTCTCCTTGAAATACGACACGTTATTTACCTATAAAAAAGTAGTAGTCCTGGTTATGGTTCATGTGTAACGGAGAAGTCTGAACTAGTTTGTTACTACAAACATCCGCAACTGAGCATTATAGTAGAGACTGAAAATACAGGCTCAGTTGCAAGATTTTTTAAATTATTTGTCAATGCTTAGAGCACGATTGTTTTCCGGCTATTACATGCCCATCAGCAGGTGTGGTAATTTTATGCTTCGACCTCGAACCCCGGGATAGAGATGGTTTACCGAGGTCGAAGCACAGAGAACACCTGATGATGGGCATGTAATAGCCCGAAACCCATCGTGATCTAAGAACTAGAAAAAAAACAACTGAAGCGGTATTTCAGTCTCTGCTAACTACGTGAGTGGGAATACTCCAATCTGGAGACGGATTATTTCAGTCTCTGCTAACTACGTGAGTGGGAATACTCCAATCTGGAGACGGATTGTCTCCGACTAACCGAAATCACAGGAAACCCGTAGTGAGAGTGAAAAACATTCGTATAGCTGACGTGCCCCTACAGACCAATTCCATTCGGTTTTTTAATCCGAAAGAAGAAGGCTGCTGAAAGAAGAAAAAAATCTTCCGACTTCTGAACTTACCTAACCATCCTGTTATAAGGGGTCGTACAGTTTAACAAACTCTCCGAACCACGGTGCAACTCGAAATTTTTCGCATCAACAAACACTGCCAGAGGTAAAGGAAGTTATATGTGAGAAAAATTTCGCGTGAAGGTTTTGCATTGACTTGAAGAGTTTCCTTCCATTTTGGCGTTATCAGCCACCTTCCGAGAACTGTGTGGAATCAGTTTTCACAATTTCCTCGTGGTCGTGCTCGCCGGGCCAGCATTGGAGAATATCAGTATGGGACGTACCGTGAGACGAAGGTGTGCCTGCACGTACCGAACACTGCAACGCATTCGATTTTCCATCAACTTCTGCCTCGTAGAAAGATCTCTTCTCGATGGAATCCGCGCGCTTTGACCGAAGCTGTAAAACAAGCGCTTATCAACAGGAGTAAGGAAATGCCCAAAAAATTCGTTCGAGGAAACATAAAACCCGTGTACAACTTGGATACATCCGTACGCGTCGGAAACCGAGCAGCAACCGAAGGTCTGGCTGTTGCACGAGAACCCAAAGCCAACAAAAGTGGTTCCACCACGAAGTGCTTCCAAGAAAAGTAGTGAACACACTCCATCGTATAAAACAGATAAGCAAATTTTTGCCGCTCCTCGATGTTTATAACGTCATATCTCCTGAACTAAGGGTCGTACAGTAACAAAGTTTGGTAGGCACTCTATCCATACAGGCGAAAAACTGTTTTTCTAACAGAATTAGTAGTAAATATGTGATAGATTAAAAATTAATGTCTCGTGCTGAAGTTTTACTACCTGAATTGCGAAAATGTCGTAGGCGAGAAACATTTTTCGTTTCAACATATGTGGGAGGTGTCAGGGAGAAAAAGTATCGTAAAGGTTTGCAGTTACGCGCAGAGTTTGTTGGAAGTTGTCAAGTTCTCTATTCCCAGACACTAGTGAGTATACTCTGGGTAGAGTTGCACTCTAGCAAAACTACGGTTCGGTAGTTTTCGTACAGTACGTAAATGACGTAGTGAATGGTAGGATTATCCGTAGTTTGGGTAGGACAGATAGGAAGGAGACACAAATGAATGTGATTGTCAATGTCAATAAAATTCACCAACAGTCGTATACTTTGAGATATTATTTTATTTTATTGTGAAGGCTACCAATTTCGGCATTTCATTATGCCATATTCAGGCCCCTTATGCATGTATCCAAATAAACGAACTTGTCGTATAGCGCCATAAATCACTGCATATCGTGAGTTCAGTCGTTACACAATTGCTTCATTCGAAGACGTGATAACTACTGAGTGAGTTGCGTAACGGGCCTGAAGATGGCATAATGAAATGCCGAAACCGGTAGCCTTGACAATAAAATAAAATAGTTCCTGAAAGTACACGAATGTTGGTTAATTTTATTGACATTGACAATTAATTAACTAGCCGATGTCCCCTGGCCATGATGGACCAATAGATATTAAATGGATGTGTGTGACAGCAAGTGGGAACCGATAATTTCTCTTTACTTTTTGTCTGTTTGTTTTTCACAGAACCGCACGTCGTTCAGTGTTAGTGCGTTGTGTATTTTATATCCTTACAAAATGTAAGTTGAAGTTTATACTTACTAAAACTTAGTTAAACACGCTTTCGCGCTCTTACGTAACTGAAGCAATTACTTGTGATGCAGGTACATAAAAATCTGTATAATTATTGTTGTTATTTTGTATTCAATGTACTTCATCGTGATCAAAGACAAGAGTTTCCTGTTATTATTGATAAGGACGAAAGTTGTTTATCAATAACACAAACACGTTTTATGTAATTTCAACGGAGTAATGGGGCGACGTTTGATATGTTTTTGTTTTAAGTTTTTTAAAGTTTTTTTTGAGGAAATTGCGTTTTCTAGCTCTGTGTGATAGATGTGTATTTTTTCCTTTATATTTACTATAACGCGCCTCTGTCTCACGTTACAAATCAACAATTTTCGAATAAAACCTGAATTAAACATTGACAATTTTAATTTTACTACAAATATTACTTGTTTTTAAGGAACAGAGAGGAGGATGACAACGTAGAACAAAAACGTTTCTTAGATTGCGCGTCCCTTTATATACCCTCACTCAGTTTCTGGACAGTTCACGGCTTTGGGATTTTAGGGGAATCCAGTAGGACACCGATCGCTTTCACAAAGAAAGGTATCGAAATGAGTTAAAGTCCGATAGCCATGCAACACACCTAACTTACAGGTAACGCGGTTACAGTCCGAACTCACCAAACCTACTGGGATAACCACAATAGTGTGTGCCTACTTCTTGAAGTCTACGGTACTCTGCTGTACTTTTACAGCTCTAGCGTGCGCACCGTGAGTGGCACTGTCTTCGGACATATGGTAGGCCTACCTGAACTGCAATACTTGTCTTACTTTGTTAAACGTTCGGCATTATATAGTAATTCTTAACGACTACATGATCTCGGCATTTTGAGTTTTTAAATTCTATCAGCAATTATATAAAATAGAAAAAAAATCAATTTTTGTCTAGTCCTGGAAGCCGCTGCAGCTGGGACGGCGCCCCTGGTTAACTCTTCAGACTACGTCCACGGGACCACCCCCGTCCCCCTCCCCCTACCCCCCCCCCCCCCCCCGTGTCATTGGACGCGGTACGGCGGGTCGTGCGGTCGGAGGTCAGCTTTATGTGGCCTAGAGCCGCTACTACTCTGTCAGGTAGCGAGGCTGAGTACAACCCGTTCCTGTTCTCCCACCGAGGAAAAAATCTCTGGCAGTACCGGGAATCGAACCCGCGCCCTCCGCATGGCCGTCAGCCGCGCCGATCAGTCAGCTACGGAGACAGACGAGTCCCAGACAACAGTCAATGTCGAATGGCACGCAGGAGTTTCGAACATTTTCTTCAGGCAGTTGTTAGCAGCACAAATATGTTTCACAAAATTCGTATCACGAAGCTGTCTTATGTTCTTTTATTGCACTACATGTTTCAGTTAAAACCGTCGTCTGGTGCCTGTATCATCACAACGGGAGCCTGAGTCGCCAGTGCAACTGCAATCACAACAATAAAATGTAAATGACAAGAACAATATACTGCAGCACTTAACGAAACTCGAACAGGAAACTCGAAGTGGAAACATAGGAATGCGGCTGTGGCCCATTAATTGACAAAAATAGGTCAGTCAGGCTGAAGCTGAAAAATAGCAATATGGGGTGTTAGCTACTAGAGGTGTACAAGTTCTCCTTTGCCTGCCCGCTATCGGTACCGCAACCACTAAAGGAACTCAGGCTGCCGCGACGGTGAGCCGAGAGTACGTGGACAGTACACGTGTGCTGAAGCACGCTGGTCAGCGCAGGCCAGCGAGGGTTCCGACGAGCATGGCAAGCTCCACGGGACCCGTTCAGCTTGCTGCAAGTGTTTATGTTTGAATAGGCAGTTTCTACTGCGTCTCATTTATCACCACGGTGGAAACAGCAAGACGAACAAACCAAACT
The DNA here is from genome assembly GCF_023898315.1 of Schistocerca nitens. Classification (NCBI taxonomy): domain Eukaryota; kingdom Metazoa; phylum Arthropoda; class Insecta; order Orthoptera; family Acrididae; genus Schistocerca; species Schistocerca nitens. The sequence goes on along the minus strand of NC_064622.1, from coordinate 514,977,577 downwards.
TAAAGGGGTAGGACCAGCGCAGAAATATTTTTAGCCTAATTTTTATTAGCTTAATATGTTCCTTACACAGTCTATTTTCAAAATTCGTTTGTATAAAGTTTACCATAAATATTAAATACAGGGTGAGCACAAAGTCTTGCCCTGATTATAACAATTTATTACTGGGTGGCCATGGTGTTGAGCCGTTCCTTCCAATCCACCGATTCGGTTATTACTCCCCTCTCCAGACTTTAAGCCCCTTGACTTTTCTCTGGGGCTATATGAAGAATAGAGTCACACTAGTTGCTGACGTCGACGAAGTGAAGGCTAGGATACAAGCTGCTGTGGGTACTGTAATAGAACACATGTTACCAAACACTTGGTGGGAACTGGAATACCGCCTCGACATTCTCCGAGCTACCAAGGGAGCACACGTTGAGGTTTACTAACGTAAGTGGTCTTAAAAAAAAGTAACACTAACTTATGTAACGGCATCAAATGTAAATTGTTATGTCAAACAGTTATTCTGTTATAATTTTTTATAATCAGGGCAAGACTTTGTGCTCACCCTGTATATTGAAACCGCAATCGAAGCTCGAATGCAACCGATGTAGTATAACAGTACTATTATAGTTCCCGATGGAACAGGGCTCCTGTTAGTTTCGAATAGTATCGGAGAGGACTAGTATAAGCTTCTACCATTCTCAATACGATTTCTCTTGGCAACATCATCTGAAAGCACGTGCTTGTCTCGCGTCTACTTAACTTCTCATTTCGCTAGATTTTTATACGAAGTAAAACGTGAGTAAAAATCGCAAACACACCTATTTATACGTATACAAAGAGTTCTAAAAGTAATCCCAGTAGCGAAAAAACAAAAAACACAAAAAGCGCTTCCACTGAAAAGCGGAACCCAGCTAGTCTATGTAATTTCATCAAAATGAGAGCGTTCCGACATCAGCAAAAGCGCCGACGGTACGGTGCCGATTAAAGCTTTGTTCAGTTTCAGTATTAAAGTACTTAAGTTGAAACTTTAAACGCTTTTTTTTTCAAAACATTTTTCAAGTTGACTGGAACTATAACTCACGAAAAATACATTCAATTATATTAAACCTCTTTGTTTCTTCTGAGTCGGTGTTTTTCCTACTGTAGTACGTGGGATTTAAGCGATAACTATGTTTCATGCACGTTTCTATAACGACTTTTTTGTCGAAAACATTGACTTGTATTTCAGAGTACTACAATTTTTTTAAGAATAATTTTTTTAAATATCCCTTCGTACTATGTTAGAAAATATCATCAGCTTCAAAGCAGCTTTTTAAATTTTGATCTAGGTTTAAAATTACGACGTTCAGTGCTCCCACCAACCGTCCTCACATTCCGCGAGGCCATTTCGTGAATGTTGTGTTGTGTCCTCTGGGTGCAAATTTTTTACTTAAAAGAAATACCTATCCCCATGTTCAGGGTGTACAATAAAGGTGTAAAATCAATTTTGTAATTTGTTATTTTATTGAAAAAAATCATAAATATAGGTTCCAACATCGAGCGTCACCCTGCTCAGCCCCGCTAAAGGAGATTCAAGAGAAATTAGAAATATGTGAATATATACCGGTCAGGAAAGAGAGCCCAAATCCAGCAGCGGAAAAGTTTTCGTGTGTTTATGAGACAGCTTGAAATACGAGGTTTGCAAATTTAATAGTGGCGACTATTTATTTACAGCTCGTACTGACCTCCAGAGCAGTCACCATCGTTGTGTATAACCCGTTGCCAGCGATGTGGAAGTCGTAGGTTACTCTTAGCAGTGCCAGTTGTGTTGACAGTTCGAGCGGCGCGGTCTATTGCCCGACGAATTCGTAGCAGTTCTGAAGCGAATGCCGTGAAGTGTTTCCTTCACTTTAGAAATCGAGTTGAACTCACGAGGGCTTAAGTCAGGGGAGTGCAGTAGGTGGTATAGCACTTAGCAGCCCCATCAGTCACAGCTTGCACTGCACGTGCTTGAGCATTGTCCCGCAAAATGACGATCAGGTGCTGCAGAAAGGTGCTCTATGCTGTTCATTTTTTGTACACAACCTACGATGACCTGGACGAATGCACTCTGGTGACTATCTAAATGGCTGAATGCCTCTACATGCGTCCTGATATCTGCTGTCGTATTCTCATGTTCTCTCTGAGATCATGTGTCTTCTATGCGATCTCCTTTATAGCTGAACTACATTTTTTCCAGAAGCCTTCCTAGTATCTAAACGGCTAAAAATATTATCCAGTCATTGAGCTGGAGTAGCAGGTTGCGTATCTAGGGCTTCGAAGCGCTAGAAAAATTTGATTTCAAGTATGTACACCTCGCATGTGGTGCGGTCAAAAATGGCTCTGAGCACTATGGGACTTAACATCTGTGGTCATCAGTCCCCTAGAACTTAGAACTACTTAAACCTAACTAACCTAAGGACATCACACACATCCATGCCCGAGGCAGGATTCGAACCTGCGACCGTAGCAGTCGCGCGGTTCCGGTCTGAGCGCCTAGAACCGCTAGACCACCGCGGCCGGCTTTCTTTATTAGCCAGTAGGCGAATATCCAGAAGATAATAAAATTAATGTAATTAGCGCTTTGCTTCTCCATCCATAAAGACGTTACATGCTAAGCTGCAGTTATTTAAAACATAATTAATATGTAAGGCAACGAGGTATTTGAAGCTGTTTTATACATGGGAGCCCAACCTTTAAAGAATAGTTTTTAGGGGCGTTACTGGTTAACCATAAATACTTACTCTATGTGACGTGCTCACGATGCTCACCGTTAACCTTGGAATTAGATACTATACCGTTCTTTCTCTCTGTAATAGGCATTATTACATTTATCAAGATGTAAGGAGAGCTGCCATTCATTACGGCAACTCGAAATGTCGTCCAGGTCTTTCCGCCATTCCTTACCATAGTGCAACGACGATACTTTCGTGTGCGCAGTGGCATCGTTATCGAACAATCTTGCAGTGCTGTTGATCCGTAGATAAATGGTTTACACAGTGTGTCCGCAAAAGCCACTACTGCGTGTTGAAGTTACAGGCGCCTGCCACTAGGCAACCAGCAACAAACGTGACCTCCGTAGTCAGGCCTCGTCTCCTGTGAATGCGATGCTGTGTTGCCTTGGTGGATGACGTTTTTGGACACGGGTTTCCATTTGCATTGTGTTTTTGTCCTGTATATAGGGAAACACGGCGGATTTTAGAGGTTCCAGAAAAAAAACTGCAGATGGAAACCCCTGTCCAAAATCGCCATCAAAAAAATGGTTCAAATGGCTCTGAGCACTATGGGACTCAACTGCTGTGGTCATAAGTCCCCTAGAACTTAGAACTACTTAAACCTAACTAACCTAAGGACATCACACACATCCATGCCCGAGGCAGGATTCGAACCTGCGACCGTAGCGGTCGTGCGGTTCCAGACTGTAGCGTCTTTAACTGCTCGGCCACTCCGGCCGGCCAAAATCGCCATCCACCGAAGCAACAGAGCATCGCATTCATAAGAGACAAGCCTTTCTTATTGAGCAGCCAGCTCCATTTTCTCTACTGCCGATCGTGGCAATCAGTCGTAATTCACTGAACGACACCCAACATTGCGAGACCTCCCACCTGTGGTCCGCCAGCGTACAAAGTCACGTTTGCTGGCGAAGCGGTGACCTAGTGGCAGGTCCTGGCGCCTATGACTTCTGTAGCGTCGCTGGATGCCGGTTTCTTGTCCTGCAGTGGTTGCTCGAGCCGTCCCCTAAAGCCTCTCGGAGTTTGTCGCAGCTTTTCTGTGACGCTGCGTATGTAAGGGAAATATTTCAGGTCTCACTGCGTTTCCTTGGCACACAGCCAGCGCTTGTTCCTTTTATGTGGAACATTCGCCATCAAGTGTAGTGCACAGTGTTTATTACTCAAATATTTCTCGAGCCAGACACCTATTTATAAAGATATTCCACGTGGTCTTAATGTGGTGAGTATCTGGCGACGCAGAACAGTGCCGTATGTTCTCGTAAGTTTAGGAAGGCGGAATGTGTCGGTTGACGTGGACCTACGGTATTTTTCGCGAGGCGTCGTCGACGGATAAAACGAGGTGTGGTGCAAATGTGCATAAATTTTACAGACGAATATTTTGAGTAGCACTAAAACAATTTGAATACCAAAATGTTTTATTTTGCTCATTGCTTTGGTAAAAACGTAAAGGCGGCCTTTTTACTGATAGCACCGAAGAAAGCCTAGCGTGAGCCGCACTGAATGTGTCGCTTGACCAGGCACTGGGACAAAGCAACGCGGGCCAGGAATCTTCGTTTACAGAGGATCGAATGGAAGCGAACACTTGCGGACGAACATTCGTTAGTGTTCGGCATGGTTCGCTTTTACTTGTGAACAAAGGGGTTGCATTGCAGGGAACGGGGGAGAACAGCAAAGGCAACTAACGAGCATGACGAGCCAACTCTACGAACGCTGCGTTACTGCTATTTTTTATTTATTTATTTACTTTGCGCTCATAATCGTCACGCAAGTTTACCCGATACAACACCAGTGATAGGGCAAAACGGTGATATCCATACAGGATTATTTTGCGTGACGAGCGCGCTGTTTATTGGAAGCAAGCAAAATGGTGTACGGAAATAAGAACGTAGGTGACTGAATTTGTACGTAAGCGCTAAGTGTGGTGTCACCGTCAGACACCACACTTGCTAGGTGGTAGCCTTTAAATCGGCCGCGGTCCATTAGTATACGCCGGACCCGCGTGTCGCCACTGTCAGTGATAGCAGACCGAGCGCCACCACACGACAGGTCTAGAGAGACGTACTGGCACTCGCCCCAGTTGTAAAAGCCGACGTTCATAGCAATGGTTCACTGACAACTACGCTCTCATTTGCCGAGACGATAGTTAGCATAGCCTTCAGCTACATTTGCTACGACCTAGCAAGGCGCCGTATTCAATTGAGATTCTATTAATGTATCATCAAGAGCGATGTTCTACAAATGTGGATTAAAGTTAAGTATTCCAGAAGCTACGTACTTTTCTTTATAGCATTCATTACGTATCCTGTTTCAGACCTCACGCCAGCCTGCGTGATTTTAAGCGCGTGCCTTTCGGCTTCCTCTCATTGTGTCTAGGCTGTCTTGTCTAGATACAACACTGTGTCGGGCACTCATTAATTCCAGTCTCTTCGTTCAGTACAGTGGGTTTCCGGTTTTGAGACTCCGTAAGTATTAGCTGCAACAATCGACGATGACAATCATTAATTTTAGGTTGAGCCAACCTCCACACACGGTTCCTGGCGGGCTGTCAGTTTGGAAGTATTGTCCCGTCTGTTGCGTGTGTAAAATGACATCGACGAGAAAGAAGGTCGTGCTAGCCCGTGGACGAAAAAGATGCACTACATAGGGTGCATACAGAAGAATTGTTGGGAAATAATCTCATTACAGCAGTTACGAACATTCCAAGATTCTCAGACATAGGTGTTGATGACGCAAATGACTGACTTCAAATCGACAAGGTATAATTTTCGGTTAAGAAATTACCGCCAGTCGTTGGTCTGCAGAAAATAACGGTACTGGTGATGCATTAGGTGGTGAAGTTTTCATTCTATCTCGATACACAGGGAGAGATCGCAGCAAAGATTGACAAACTAGTAATGATTTATTTTCGACGCCACGGGGAAACAATTTCTGCTGAATTACTGATGATGAAATGCCTGCGCGACTGTGCTGAACTAAAACGACATGCGAATCTGATTCAAAAGAAACTTACAGATTATTTCAGCTGATAAAACTCGCTGTAATTTGTTTTTCAATATTTGCTCAAAATTTACGCGAAAGTTTTGTGTAATTTCTATATATGCCTGAAAATAAAAATAAGTGGTATTTCACCAAAGTCAACTTACTTTTTCTAAATTTCCGGATTATTCGGATTTTCGATAATCCGATTGACTCACGGTCTCGCCTATTATCCATTTCCTAGTAACTGACCCCTTCCTTTGAGGTCATATTTGAGTTACACGACGTAACCTTTCCGGAATCGTGTAAGTGACTACATTTATTTAGTGTACAAACATAACATTTTAGTTGAAATGGAGACGACATACGTGGTAATATTTTAGAGAAAGCATACTTTGTCGAGCGTTTTTTTTTATTTTTATTATTATTATTTTTTATTTATTTTATTTATTTATTTATTTTTGGCGAGTGCCTACTTTGAGAAGTTATGGGACGCAGATCGTAATTAGCAGAAAAGTTTTCTTCACACATTTTAAAGACATAACCTTGTTATTTTCGCAGGCAAACTACAATTATCTTCCGATTAGTCATTTCATCTCTATAATGTCAAACGTAAGACTTTGCAATTGAGCTTACCGTTGCAGCAATTGCAGCGGAGAAAGTATGGGTGTAAAGCTCGAACTTCAGTTGGTTACATTGTATGTCATTACTAACGAATACTCACCATGTTTGTCAGTTAATACTTTGTAAAATAGTTGCGTTAGTAGCTGCAGTATATGCGAGACTGTGGTGCAGCGTGGTTGTCACACCGGTGCGCTGCCGCTATCTCAGTACGCTATAAATGCCTATTCACCAACGAGAACTGACAAATTCGCAGCCGCATTCCAGTACAGCATTACCGCGTTCAGTTGTTGCTGCGAGTGGAGGGCAATAATATGTAAAACTGCAAATGAACACTCGATGTGCAAGCAGCACTCAATAAATGAACAGTGAACTCTCCTATACGTTCTAACAGCAGACGAAAATTCTATTAGCACGAATAAGTTTTGTAGGAACGAATGATTAATGAAAGAAAACCTACCTTAATCGCTTTCGTCGCTGCCTGAGGTCTGGCTGTCGCTGTTGCAGTCGCCTACTTGGACGGACGACGGCTCTGTTGCTATGTGAAGAAAGTGAGCCTACTGTGCATAGGCGTAATTGTTTTTAAGTTTGTGTACGTGACTCACTGAATTCCTCCGAACGCTTTCTGAAACATGTTCCAGAGCGGAGCGTCACAACTGTGAAGTATCATTTGTCTCAAAATACTTCTTCCCCTTTGCTAGCCTGAACTCGACAAAAGCTCGAATAAATTCAATGGCGCTGAATTCTTAGCGTGCCATACGCAACCACAGTAGTTCAGTTTCCTAGTCCACTGAGCGCGATACACTTTCCAAAAGGCATTCTTGTGATATGAATTGCTGTCACACGTGTTTCAGTAGTCCAGGTTTAGTAAATTCTTTATATAATATGGTATTAGTTGGAAGCTCTGCATTATTGTTTTCCATAGATTCAATAATGGAATTGTTTCTCCAATATATGGATTTCGTGATACTGCATTTAACATTGTGCAATATGAAGCTTGATCAAAAACAATCGCTGATCTATTTGGTAGTTTTTCGAGAACGTTCCTAAATCACTCCTCGAAGAGTCTCACAATGCACCTTCTTTTGCCCAGCAAAACATAATCCAGCATTTTGCACGAACACATCTTCGTTCCCAATGTGGCACATTATGATGTTTTTTCCAGAACCGGAAGGTGTTTGAATTTCTTCTTTCTAATGATTCCACTTTTCAATACTTCCTCTGTAACAATAATATACAGTTTTTGACGCATAAAGCATTTTTTGTTTCTGCCGTCCGAACTATCTCGAACGATTTGTGCGGACCGACTCTCATCAGTGCAATGGATAGTCCATCCAGTGTTTCACAAGTATCTTATTTCCCGCATAAACTTGTCCCTTTTTCCTGCTGTCCGGTCATTTTCCATCAGCACAAGTACTGAACTTGTTGTACCTGAAGTCCAGTTTCAGAATAACGCATCAAATAGTTGTTTCACTCATATCAGTAATGTCGGCACACTAGAGCACGTTAAGATAAAGATACATAAGCAAATAAATTAAGGATGCTATATCAGCGCTTTCTGCAGATTGATGTAAGGAGAAACATAACAGCTGTGCAAGACAACAACATAACTTGCATTCAGAACTTTTCACGTCATTAATAACTGTCATCATTAGGCGAACTACGGCGATCTATATTCACCATTATTAGAATAAAACGACTGATTGGAAAGCAATGAAAGTGCGTCTGTAAGTAGAGAATGACTGCATCTTTAAACTGTGCAAAAAAATTTGTCTGCGTATTACTGTCTATCTTTTATGATCCTAAAAGTTGACACTCGCAAGAAAATTATTGAAGAAGCATGCTTTCTCTTAAATATTACCGCGTTTGTCGACCCCCTTTACAACTACAATGCAATATTCGTACACCATATACAAGTAGATAATTCCACGATTCCGGAAAGGTACTAAACATGGATGTTCGTCATGCGACGCAATCAGCTAAAAATGAATGGTGAACTATTATGAAATGGATATAACCTACTGTACCCCACAACTTTGCACATATGTCGGTTGACGCTTTTCGCTGGTTTCTCGTTAGAACTGACACGAAAATTTAAAAGCAGGACACTAATTACTGACAAGCAACGTAACTTCGCCAAAGCCTCACGTTTACACTCTGGTTATTATCACCCGGAGAAATGTCAACAGCAAAAACAGTTCGCACGCAAAACAGCAGACGAACGCTGTTTGTGCTGCTAAGCGGAGAGAGCGTGTACTTCCCATGATGGTCCATTGGCAGATCGATGTGCGACCACCTGCGAACGCGCGCCGAACACGACCGAATACTGCTGGTTCGCGCTTGCCTACCATCAACACCAGAGGGGATTTCTGTCTACATCTCCGTCTATACTACGCAAACCGGTGTGACGTTCGTGTCAGACGGTATTAGCCAATACACCAAAAGTCAGGCTTTCATTCGCGAATGAAGCACGGAAAGAATACTGCCGTAAACATGTTTGACTGCCGCACAGACTCACAAATGAGAGATTCGGTATTAGCGCGTCTTTTTATTTAAAGACAGTTAAGACAAAGCGAACAAGATACCAGGCAAGGCGCCGAGCCAGAATACGGGTTTGGTGGGGGTGGCGGAAGGGGGGGGGGTGTCACAGTTTGTAACTCCATACTTCCCCTCCCCTAGAACCCGTAATGTTATTAACGGTCATTCTCCTTTTAACATGTCACAGATGCCTATTATTTTAACAAAAATTACAGTAAAATACATACTTTTTTAAAATTTCTTACTGGCTGACTAGGATCAAGTAAAACATTCAAATACTCTTATTTTTCCGTTTTCTATCTTTCCACTACGTCTCCTCAATCTTCTGCCCGTGCTGTATTTTCAATTATTTTTTAGATGTCGTTTCCGACTTCTTGTTTCTTTGGTCTTGACAGCGTTTTGAATTTAGTATTTTATTCTTAACAAGGTTTCTTTTATGTTATTTCCTATCCTTTAATGTTGCCTCTTTTTAAGCCAGCCTTGCGTATCATCATGTAAGCGATTAAGATGTTTTAAATGATGTTTTAAATGATCTTCCAGATGATGACATAAACGTATTGGAAATTATCTATAGATGGGGTTGTGATGGTTCACAACAAAATCAGTTCAAAGAAAAATTTGAACCTAACCATGATTGCGATGCGATTTCAGTCATCTTTCGTACCTCTCCAAATTATTAGTAGGACGAATAAAAACCTTATTGTTTGGAAAAAATCCTACACCACCATCTCCTCGCTACTGCGGACTGGGAATCATATGAATAATACATAGTATTTTTGATAAGAAATAAAGGTTCTAATAAGAACACCATAATTTTGCTTAATTCATGTTAAAAAGAATTTAAACACATTATCATCCTAGAAATACGTTCTCTAGGGTCTCGCAGAACGGAAAATGCCAAATACCAATTTTGGACAACTTTTGGCATGAAACACCGCTGTGTGCGATGTTGAGACGCGTTTTGCAGCTGACACTAGACGTGGAGGGGGCGGCCGGTAGTGGCCGTGCCACGAACAAAGCCAGCCTCTCCACGTCTGCATCTGCACGACCACTCTGAAATTCGCACGTAAATGCTTCACCGAACCACGTTCGGCCTGTTTATCTACTGTTGCACTCTAGAACAGCACACGGGAAAAACGAACACCTAAATCTTCCAGTGTGAGGGTCTGATTCCTCTTATTTTTTGACGATACTCATTCCTCCCAACAAAATAATTTCGCTTTTGGAGGATAAAGTTCTTGATTTAAATTTCGTGAAAAGCTTTCGCTGCAACGTAACACGCCTCTGTTTTAATGGTTGCTACCGCAAATTGCGCGTCAAATCCGTGACACTTTATCCCCTCCATAGTGATTGTACTGAATGAACTGCGCTTCTTTGTACTTTTCTGATGTCGTCCGTCTGTTCCAACTGATAATGACATAACAACACGCAACAATACTCTAGTAGAGGGCGGACAAGCGTAGTGTAGGAAGTCCCTTGAGTGGATTTGTTGCATCTAAGCGTTTAGCCAGTAAAGCGCAGTCTTGGTTCACCTTCCCCACAATATGTTTCATGTGATTGTTGCAATTTAACTTGTTCGTAATTGTAATATACGTGTATTTAGTTGAAAAGACAGCCCTGAAATTTCTGTGCTTTATTGTGTCACACAAATTTAAGTGTACTTTTTTTAGTAAGCGTGTGGGGGACATCACACTTGTTATAGTTCAGGGTCAATGTCGACTTCTCGCGATAGGCAGAGAGCTTCTCTATATCATTTTGTAATTTGTTTTAATCTTCCGATGACTTTAGTAGATATTAAACGACGCCATAATATGCAAACAATATACGCCGGCTGCTTAGATTATCTAAAATTCTTTCGGTTACTACGAATTGTGACCATTCTGACTGGGAATCACGACTCCAGTCTTACGACTGCGACGATACTCCATAGACACGCGATTGGATTAGAAGACAGTTGTGAGAAATAGTGAGGAACGGTGTCTGGCAATCTCGACATATGGAATCAGTTTTAGATCCCCTGAACGCTGATCACTTCGTTTGAATAAAGAGCCGGTTTGTTTCACAAAAATGATATTTTTTTAATCCTCGCATGTCATGTGTCAACAGACCATTCTCTTCGAGGTACAATGTATAAGATTATACTACAAATTAGTGTGAATCGTACAGTTCTATAATTCACCGGGATATTTCTAGTTAGTCTCCTATGTAATGGTTTGACGTATGAAACTTTCCAGTCTAGTGCAGTGTATTTGCAGAGCGCTGGTGGCGGTGTAGTTACTACTGGAAAATAAAAATAAAAAGAATTATATGTGTGTACGACCAGGAGACCTCATTCGGTATGTTCGGCGGCCCCTTTATTTCACTCCACTTCGACAACTTGCGTGCCGATGACGATGCAACGATAATAACGACGCAACACACACACACACACACACACACACACACACACACACACACACACACACTCTGCCACGGGCGGGCATTCCGTCACACACGCAGTCCCGAGCAGAGGAAATCACTGACCTGTTCGAGTGTCGAACCCAGGCCCTGTGACTGAAATTTAGCAACGCTAACCACAAAACCAGATGGCTACGCAAACCGCGCAAACGTCTGCCGTGACGGCTGTTTGTTTACATATTTGACGCGTCATACTACTGTATACGCCGAATCGGCTAAAAATACCACTCGTTTTATTAGAAACAAATAAGCCCTCGGTCACAAATATTAAGTCAAAATTGACCAGGTTTCGACGCTACTATGAGCGTCGTCTTCAGAATTAAGCTAACTGTTCTAAAACGAGTTTAATTTTATTAATGTATTATATACCTAATATGTTTTAGAACAGTTAGCTTAATTCTGAAGACGACGCTCATAGTAGCGTCGAAACCTGGTCATTTTGACTTAAAATTTGTGACCGAGGGCTTATTTGTTTCTAATATAATTCTGACACGGTCACTGAACCTTAGCAGCTATGTTCAAAGTTTTTCCACTCGTTTTATTTTCGTGAACCGTTCGATACACTGAAACGAGGTTTTTAGCAAGTGAGAGTAAATATAGGGGCACATACTTTTGCTCCATGGGTAATACTCTTAGGTTTTAAGTGAATCGAAATATGGAACTAGTATCCTTTGCATTTTTTTAATGGATCGAAATATGAAGAGGTGGAAACAATGAGCCAAACAGTTGCAAACCACAGGTTTATTTAGCCTGTGGCCTAGGTTGCGATATTTATAAAAATATCTTCTTGAGAAGAAGTGGATCCTAAAAATGTTTATGGGCGGCTACAAACTATTTTACATACATAACGAAATATTAATAACAGAAAAATACTTGAGATAAGCGTTCTCACATAGTGGCAAAAAGTGCACCTTGCTAAAAGAGACGGTAACATGTTGAACGATCAGTTGCAACTCGTGATCAAGCACTTCCTTGATGGCCTTAAACCGCTGCTCACGGCCAAATAATATGTCTTTACCGATCTCCGCTAACACAGGCGATCGTGCCGTTTTCCGCTAAATACTTCTCCTCTACTGTTGAACTACTTATATTTCAAATCACTGGGTTTCATTTTTCGTGCTCTTTTCAACTGAGGGTTCTCATTTCTTATGTTGCGGTAAAACGTGATCCATTGTAGTCTTTCCTCCATTTTTTGTAACAAAAATAATTTTTGTAATATACTTTTTATCTTCTGCACACTAAATTTACATGCTGTATCACTCTGCTAGTTAAACGTTTTAGAGATAATTTTATATTTAATGTGTACCTCTAAAATTATTGCGTTTATTACTGGCCTTCCATAAGAGATTGTCATACTGCTTTAATGTAAAATACGTTACTTAACACCAGCAAGAGGCGGTGCTTACGCACATGTATACAGGGTGAAGCGAAAGTCGTGCACTCGGGATTCGCAGCGAGATACCTCGCATGCAAGCGATTAAAAAAAAAAAAAAAAAAAAAAAGTGTCTCCCAAAATTTCGTCTGGCGAGTACATACGGCAGAAAAAGGACGTTAAAGAGAGACAGTCTGGCAACACTGTAACGACATGTATGGTGACTACATCTGTCAGCACATACTGGGTGTATTGTGCAGTTGGTGCAATGTATAAAGTTTTGGGGGTTAGCATGCAGGAGGTCGAGGGTTTGATCCTTGATTTAGGCACTCGTTTTTTATTTGGTAAATGTTATCCAGGTGGTACGGTATCTGGCATCTTAATCGTCTACAGCGATTGCAGCGGATCCTCTAGAAAACATTTGCACTTACATTCTATAATCGTAGAAATGGAAGACTGGTCAGCTTTGGAAGAAGCCCTTTCCACATCGTGGGCGTGAATTTATTCGTACCACATCATCTACTAGACGCGAAACCTATTTTCTTTGTACCTTACTCCAATGGCCCCATAGATTAGTATCAACTATTACTCTTGCCTCGTTCAGGTCCATTACAATTCGTTAGGGCCTTACGTTACCAGTAGGACTAGCAACGTGCTTTGTGAATAATGTCCAAACTCGGTCACTATTTGTGTTATCACCATGGTCCCACTAATTACGCCTTTCGACATTGAGTCTGGTAACCGGATGCTGTTTAGCACGTATCTCAATGCATTCTTCTTCTTCTTCTTATTATTATTCTATCGATAGGATTGTGGAAACATTACGTCTATTACCGTTAGGGAAACAGTGTAATTCGAAACTGAACATTTCACAATCAGCGGTGTCGGGGTGAATCACGCAGAACAATACCTGTCAGGGGGGTAATGTGCATTAGGTGGATCAGCGCACAGGACCGACGACATGTTTATGCTGTACGCGCTGTCCACGAGATAGGGACTAGTTGCGGGAGGAGTAACGCGCCCGTGACAGACTCGAATGTACATGCGTACACGTATTGTATTTTCTCATTGTAAATCTCTAAATCAGTGTGGCAGACATATGGCATAGACAAACGAAGTATATGTGGATATGCTTCTGGTCCTTAGTGCATCTGATAACCGGGCTGGTGTTGCCTCTCGTGAATATGCTGTTAGATATCCTCGTCGACGCCATCCAGAAAAAATGTGTTTTGTCATCTGGAGCTGCGCCTTCGGGAGTCAGGTTGTCTCCTTCCACCATCGCGTGACAGAGGTCGTCCACGGACTCGCTGTACCCCAGCTACTGAGGAAGCTATTCTTGAGGTCGTACATGTGAGGTAACGGGCGAGTTGTGGCGCCCTGGGAACATTATTATACACTCCTGGAAATTGAAATAAGAACACCGTGAATTCATTGTCCCAGGAAGGGGTAACTTTATTGACACATTCCTGGGGTCAGATACATCACATGATCACACTGACAGAACCACAGGCACATAGACACAGGCAACAGAGCATGCACAATGTCGGCACTAGTACAGTGTATATCCACCTTTCGCAGCAATGCAGGCTGCTATTCTCCCATGGAGACGATCGTAGAGATGCTGGATGTAGTCCTGTGGAACGGCTTGCCATGCCATTTCCACCTGGCGCCTCAGTTGGACCAGCGTTCGTGCTGGACGTGCAGACCGCGTGAGACGACGCTTCATCCAGTCCCAAACATGCTCAATGGGGGACAGATCCGGAGATCTTGCTGGCCAGGGTAGTTGACTTACACCTTCTAGAGCACGTTGGGTGGCACGGGATACATGCGGACGTGCATTGTCCTGTTGGAACAGCAAGTTCCCTTGCCGGTCTAGGAATGGTAGAACGATGGGTTCGATGACGGTTTGGATGTACCGTGCACTATTCAGTGTCCCCTCGACGATCACCAGTGGTGTACGGCCAGTGTAGGAGATCGCTCCCCACACCATGATGCCGGGTGTTGGCCCTGTGTGCCTCGGTCGTATGCAGTCCTGATTGTGGCGCTCACCTGCACGGCGCCAAACACGCATACGACCATCATTGGCACCAAGGCAGAAGCGACTCTCATCGCTGAAGACGACACGTCTCCATTCGTCCCTCCATTCACGCCTGTCGCGACACCACTGGAGGCGGGCTGCACGATGTTGGGGCGTGAATGGAAGACGGCCTAATGGTGTGCGGGACCGTAGCCCAGCTTCATGGAGACGGTTGCGAATGGTCCTCGCCGATACCCCAGAAGCAACAGTGTCCCTAATTTGCTGGGAAGTGGCGGTGCGGTCCCCTACGGCACTGCGTAGGATCCTACGGTCTTGGCGTGCATCCGTGCGTCGCTGCGGTCCGGTCCCCGGTCGACGGGCACGTGCACCTTCCGCCGACCACTGGCGACAACATCGATGTACTGTGGAGACCTCACGCCCCACGTGTTGAGCAATTCGGCGGTACGTCCACCCGGCCTCCCGCATGCCCACTATACGCCCTCGCTCAAAGTCCGTCAACCGCACATACGGTTCACGTCCACGCTGTCGCGGCATGCTACCAGTGTTAAAGACTGCGATGGAGCTCCGTATGCCACGGCAAACTGGCTGACACTGACGGCGGCGGTGCACAAATGCTGCGCAGCTAGCGCCATTCGACGGCCAACACCGCGGTTCCTGGTGTGTCCGCTGTGCCGTGCGTGTGATCATTGCTTGTACAGCCCTCTCGCAGTGTCCGGAGCAAGTATGGTGGGTCTGACACACCGGTGTCAATGTGTTCTTTTTTCCATTTCCAGGAGTGTATGTTCGGAGTTGAGGCGTCCGCACAGGACGCTCGTCAAAGCCGCGGCTCGTTAGCAACCGCGTGAAGCCGCACAGTAGCTGGACCACGTGGTGCCGAACGTTAGCCGGGGTCCAGGCGTGGCGCGGCTGGCAATCCCATGGTGACGCTGTGTCAGTGAAAGATGGCGGACTTTGTGAAGCCATCGTGGCAGACATTCGCTGTTCGTATAGAAATTAATAGTAGCCAGATGAATCATGATACCTCAAAAAGAAACATGTTCCTTACTATTATTTGCATGACGACTCTGATGGTGTAATCAGATTTTCAATATATTGATTAGTTTGAAGTTTAGTATCTGACGATATATTATAGAAGTAACACCCAGCAATGAATTTCCAAAATCCAAACGGTTCATCCGATTTCGTCGATCTACTTGTCTTTAGAAAGCTATTAGTGTAAACATAAATTGGTATGAATTATAGGCATGTAATTTGAATAGTACATGAGTTATTGGAGGTCAAAGTGGCTGATTACTATCGATCGCGTCAGGCCACAAGTACTCCACAGTTACACGAAAAAACGGTAGCAGCATGCTTATAAATTTATTTATTCATTCTTGTTTTTGTTTATATCCGATACATACTATTCATGAAGAAATTGGTTAAATATTTACTGTGTTTTTGAAAGCACATAGACATGAGGTTACTGGCCTACCTTTTGTTGCTATTCCGTTGATAAATGTTTATTTAATTTGTTTATATATTTAATAATGTGTGTTAGAGCGTGTTTATGGTCCAGCCATAGGAATATTTATTTAATTTCAAGTTATTTAAATGTAAATCCAGTATTTCGAATGTGCTTCATTATGTTTGAGTGGGCGTTGGTTTGAAGACGGGTCGGGAGCGCTCTAGCCAATCACAGCGATCGTCTCCGGGGAGGACACGAGGTAGTTCTGGCAGTGGGGCAGCTCTGGACAGTCGCGCAGGACACGGGAAGGGCTGGACGCGACGGCGCGGCGGCCGCACGGTCGCGAGAGACACTTGGAGTGTGGAGCGGTTTGTGCGTGGTCGCGAGAGACAGAAATACTTCGGAGTGAGGAGTTGTGAGACTTCCGAGGTTTCTACAGTGAACACGTAGTGTACGTTTAGAAGTGAATATCTCGCGAGCTATGTTGTTGTTCGTAACTAATTACCTGCAGTAGGAATCTGTTATTCAACTTATATATTATTTAATTGCTGGACCATCGACGCCAATAAGTGTTTTGCAGAAATATACCGCATTCTGTAAAGTACTTCTACTATCGTACTCATCATAGAAAGTCGTTAAGATAGTACCTGCAGATTTTATTTAACTGCAATCTTTCATTTATAAATTTATATGTTACTTTCATAATTTACAATTGTCGAGTGATAGAAACCTTCGACCATTCGATTCGTGTGAGTATCCTTATCGTACACTGCAGACTCAGCAGTATTTGGCCTGTAATGTGGCAACTACGTATCCCAGCGCCAAAACAACGAAACCAGCCAAAGATTTTAATGTTTCAACTCTGAGTCCGAGGGTACGTAGTTAGGGGCCACACCAACATCATTTCATTTCATTTTAATGTTTTGCCAGGCTCGCATACACCGAGAACCTTAGCGAAGTACACGCAGCTTAGCAAGTCGTTAACATGCTGCATGAACATGGGCTGCACCCCTACTATTATGCTTTCACGCAACACCTGCATCCTGTACATCGCCGTCAGAGAATGCAATTCCGTGAATGGTTCCAACAACAACAGGAAGCCAACGATGACTTTGGGAACACCGTAATTTGGTCAGATGAACCAGCATTCACTCGTGAGGGTGTCTTCAATATGCACAATGCTCACCATTGGTGTGAGGTTAACCCACACATCACCCACTACCGTGGATACCGAGTTCGCTTTGGTATCAATGTCTGGGCCGGAATGTCGGCCGTCAGGTGGTTGGGCTCTACATGTTGCCTGACCAGTTGACTGCACGAAGGGATCATGCATTCCTCTCCAACTATCTGCCTGAGGCGCATCAAGATTTTCCACTACATGTTCGGCTGGGGATATGGTTCCAACGTGATGGTACACCTCGACACTCTGGAATTAATGTGGGACAGTATTTAGACAGAACATTTCCAAGGAAATGTCTCGGACGTGGAGGTCCAGTTGTATGGCCACCACTTCCACCTGACCTAAATCCCCTGGATTTCTTTCTGTGTGAACACCTGAATGAGCACATGTACTCTACTCCGCCGACGAATGTGGAAGAATTGGTAGCCCGTATTACTGTGAATGCACCTTTGGTGGGAAGGGACCAGAGTTGTATGATCTGGCGAGTTGCGCATGGTTTGGACTTGGAAGGAGGTCGCTTTGAGCATCTCTTGTTCTGAGGGCAACGTATTCTGTTGTGAAGGTCATGCGGTCATTAATATGAACATTATTGTTGCCACTGGTTGCTAATGTGCGACGTCTGAACGCTCATATTACATGTAGTATAAATGACAAGTAGATGTTGTGATACTGTACTGTGCTGTCATTTGTAGCATTTCGAAATTGATATTGTTTTTGTAGTTATTCTGTCCTATGACAGGTCATTTTTTTCAACTGTCTATTTCTTATTTGTCTAACCACGTATTTGTTATGTGCAGCGTTACAAAATGTTGTAAATTTAGGATACGCTTGACTTAAGAAATGGTTTATATTACAGAATAAAATGTCAGAATGAAATAAAAAAATGCGCCCGACCCCGGATCGAACCCTCGACCTCCTGCCTGCTAACTGCACAGAGGTAGTTACCATACATGTGGATGCAATGTTGCCAGCTTGCCACCCTTTAACGTCCTTTTTCTGTCGGATGTACTCGCCAGACGAAATTTTGGGAGAGACTTTTTTTTTATCGCTGGCATGTGAGGAGTCGCGCTGCGAAGCCCGAGTGCGCGAATTTCTCTTCACCCTCCATACCGTCCACAGCATTCCAATTTTTCCTTATAGCTTAAACTTCCGTAGTGTTATCATTTTAGTGAAGTTGTTTTAGCTCATAGTTGCTCTTCTTTCAACACGCATTTGGTCCTTTGTAAACAGAGGCGAATTTACGTACAGAATTATCCTGTCACCAAATGTATTAGAGATTTTGTACGTCATGTATACCTGTAATAGCCTTGTGGAAGAAAATTTCATTCCTACTTTAATGTATAATACTGTTACTTAACACAGGCTCGGCGTGGTTCTTACGCGCATGTATTTAGCGCCTTCTGCATCCCAGTTTTTCGTCATCGTTTTAGCCCGTACCTCTGGACAGTTGGCCTTTGTCTCTGGCATAGTGAATACTTATCCTTTGGGCTCCTGTTATAACTTTATGTAGGTAAGAGCCTTTACCAGTGGGCGAATACATTTGTGCACATATTCTGACGCGTAATTTACCGCGATGTGAGGTAACATGTGAGTACGCTCATCTTACAAATATTTTTCTATTATGAATATTTTGTTATTTATGTAAAAATAGTATGTAACCGTTCATATACATTTTAGGCCCACTCATTCTGAGGAAGATATTTTGATAAATATCGAAATCTAAGTCAATGGCTAAAGAAACCTTTGGTCTGCAGCTGGTTGGTTCATTTTTTCAAACTCGTCAAATCGCAGCAATGTTTAAGATTTTGGATCGAAATATTTTTCTTACCGGTATTCGTAAGTTCTTGAAAAGACGATTGTAGTGGTGGAACGGCTGGTGATGTCGGCGTTGAAACTCTATCGCAAAAATGTGCGAGAAATGAGCTAAAGTTGAATGACAAGGCAGCCGCAATCGGATATTGCGGCGCAGACACCACCAAGTAGAGATCTCACACCGAGTTCCTACGTTATATCGAGCCTACCGACCGTCTACTTGTTTCCACAAAGGCTCTTGCCTTAAACATGACTATATACACACATTTGAAATGGTTTTTCGTAAGTCTCTGCTGATATGCTAGAAGTTACAACAATCGTGCCTCAGTTTTTCCCTTTTTAGTACAAAAAAATAGAGTCAAGTGTAGTTACGTCTAATATTAATGGTGGGGAGGGGGGCTGTCATCTTTCTGCACATAACGACGGAGCCTGCTATTAAACCACCACTTTTCGGTGTTCACACTGCAACAGTAAGCTCCGGCTGTCTTGCCTTTCGCTGTTAGTGCGTTTCGGGCATGCCTTCGCGAAAACTTTGAAAGTTATCACTTGTTTGTAGAGTAAGATGTCACACTGTTTGTTGGAGTCTCTGAACCTTCCAAACGTCTAGATCACCGCAGCTCCAATTAGACAACGTATGAACCGTCGCCTACATCGACGGTCATCGAAATACGGTCAGTACATTCTTCCAAAGCCCCGTATATTTGGGAAATTAATGGATTCTAAACCGACAGTAAGACAGCTGAGCTTCGTGAGTCCGTCAGTGTCTTAACAGAGACGCTAGTCATTACCTGACAAAGTAGCTGAAAAGACTCGTTGGAGTCGCCAAATATTAGGGAAATGTGTATATTTACTTTGATGGCGTAGCTCAACATTAGTTCAAGAACAACGTAGCGAAACACTTCAGCTGGCACGAATTTCAGGCCAGACTGAAGAAAACATTTGGTGACGACTAGCGGAAGAACACTTTATAGCCAACGCCCAGCGTTATGTGGAAAATTACTTTCCCACATACCAAATGTTTTGGCCCTGCACCATGTCGTGATGACGGAGTTGCACGAAAGATGTATGAATCTTTTCTGGTAATGGATACCACAACAACAGAGAAATTCAAGTGGTGCAAGCACATTGAGAAAATGAAAAAAAAAGGAAGAGTCGGCGAAAGAGGAATGACTGACTTAAGGACGTGGTCCCTACTGCAGGTGTGAAGGACCACCACAACCTCGCTTTTCTCATGTGCCAGGCAGTAAGAGAAGAGATACAGCGAGAAATGTCGGATCGAGGACACAAGAGACGGCAGCCAAAATGTCGGTCCTGTGTTTCTGAAGGCAGTGCGCAATGTTGAAGAAGAGATCTGTCGATCTTTAGCACCAATCTTCGTGAACAGCCGAGTACGCCATGAAGAATGGACTAGACCAAGTTGGACATATAGTGCAGCCATCAAATGACAGCCCAGTGTCCGACCAACACGGGTAAAATCAACTCCTTTGCCGAGTATAACGCCTCATAAAAGAACAGAAATATCACAACACGCCAGTATGTTTCCACTGTGGACGCTCTGGATGCGTTGTGCCTCACTGCAGAGAAAAGAAGTGTTCGGTGAGACGTCAGTCATCACAACAGTTCTATTCGCGGCAGTCAACTGCAGACAGTCGACCTTTGGGCGGAAGCCTGTCACTGTTCGCTCCCCAACAAGTCACAGCCATTACACATTGCCGTACAGGAGTACCGAAAACTTGTCTTGCTGCCGAACTCAGAAATATTAACCGAGACGACCATATATGAAGGTCAGGCCGCCACAGGGGAAAATTCTCCGTGGCCAACAGTTATTAAGATGTCAAGAAATCTCATGGACGTTATGACTGATGGCGATCCTCTCTGAACACTAGTCTCCTCCTGTAATGTCGGATGCTTAGCACAACCAGCTGCTGAATACTATGTTCGACGATACACAAGTGAATGTGCTGAAGGTGTGAAACGGGAAATACACCCCGCTGACAAGAACAGCTATTGCAAAAATAACTGTCAGTAACAGAATAAAACCCCTCGATTTTATCCTTCTAGCAGAATGTAGTCATAACTTTATTCTCGGATAGGACGATCAGTCATAGACTGTGTAAGATCAGAGCTCGAGACTGACGAAGCTATTTGAACCAGTATACATAACAAAGATTACTCTGGGCGGCTGTTTGCTGTTGAACACGTTGTTATCTCATTGTCAGCAATATAGTTAGGACAGTTCTGGCCCATCTTGCGTTGTTGACAAACTTCC
This sequence comes from Schistocerca nitens, assembly GCF_023898315.1. NCBI lineage: Eukaryota > Metazoa > Arthropoda > Insecta > Orthoptera > Acrididae > Schistocerca > Schistocerca nitens. Next base: position 514,956,132 of record NC_064622.1, on the reverse strand, counting down.
TTCCTTCCCCACCCTCCACTCCCCGTGATATATGCTGTTGCCAGCCTCCCCCTAGCACCTCCCCCCCCCTCCCCCAAATCCCTCTGACATAGGCAATTTTGTTCTATGTATAAAATGGTGGGAAATTCATAAAAACAGTAGGAAATTCAAAATTTACGATGGGTCAATGTCCTGTTCGTTTAAAATGCAAGATGGTAGCCCTATCATGTTGTGAATGAAATGTGACTGACCTTGTCAAGTTTGCCCCAGTCTGCATGATGGCACATTCCCGGATGGCGGTTCAAGATGGAGACCTCGGTATACTGGTGCAGCTTGTATTGTTGCTAGGTCCCTTAAATTTAAGATGGCTGACCTCCAGACACTGACCCAGCAATACTACGACAGAAGTGAAGACGTTGATACAAGATGGCGGTCCTTAGGACACTGGCCCAGACTGCGTGGTTGCCAGTTCACTTAATTCCAAGATGATCGACCCTGGGATACTGGTGCAATCTGCACATTGTCAGATCACTTATCATAAGTTTAAAACGGTGGGAAACTCAAAAATCAATGGCTTCCCTTGTCCTACGTCACTTGGGCCATGTTTAAACAATTTTCTCCCACTTCTCTAGCGTTTCACTTCACACAGTTGACCCTGTAAGTTTGAAACCCAAGAACTCAATGTCCCAGTTTCAAAACTGTGTGACACTTTTGGTTGTTGAATGCATGTTGCTGTTGTGCACTAGCATCTTTATTATTTAAGCAAATACGATACAGTGGATAGTCCCCTATAACCGTCAAAAAGTTCTCTAACAGGTGCCATCAGCCACATAAGACCGTGCATGGTGCTGGATTGAGTGCCACGACGCCGCCTGCGGTCCAGAATGCTACTGTGAGCCCAGTCACTTTGCGCCAGCGTCACCCCTGTGATGCCACCCCTAGAAGTACCGCCACAGCCACAGCAAGCAGTCCCCTCGTCACAGTGGGGAGCAGTGCACACGCATGCCACACAGTGCATACTGCACCAGGTGGAGAACTTTGCGACCACAGAATGGGGTGTGCTTTTTGTTCATTTAATAAAGACACAGGTGCATACCTCTCCTTTCCAAGTCGTACTACACACGATAGTGACATGTATTTGACAACTATACGTCTTGCATAGTTTCAAAGTTTGGGGAGGTCGACTCCTGGGTTTCAAATTTGGAGGGACAATTGTTTAAACTGCGACATTGGAAGGATGGCGGGAAATTGTTTACCATAACACAGGAGGGATTAGATCAAGAGAATTGTAACATCATAGAAAAAGCAATTGTTTTTGAGTTTCTGACCAATTTAAACCTACGAAAATGATCTGACAACCGTACAGCCTTCACCAGTATCCCAGGGTCCATCGTCTTAGACTTAAGTGGCCTGGCATGCAAGTAGGTTGTTACCATATTTCAAACTGCACCATCCTGAACCCTCATCTTGAATTCTGACGTCATAGAGCTGAGCCAGTTATTAATGAGATGACGAGATGAGTTGAATTCGACGATCTAGATGTTTAAGCAAAATGGGAAGGTTTTTGCGATTCAAAAAGGTACACAGGCTCGCAAAAGAAATCTACAATCCAGCGATGATCATGGTCGTTGTAAGTAGTGAAGGAGAACTTTGTTTTATTAACTGACACAAGCAGCCACTGTTCATCCCTGAAGGTAAAGTGGTGGACGAAGATGCAGAAACACCTGAAACACATTACCATGCCTGATACATTTTAGGAAGCTCGTTGTTATTCAAAACGGATTACAATCATCTCAGACTAGTTAGATACAGGTCCTACGTGGTTTTCAAGGGAATCTTACCTGATTCTTCCTGCAAGATATTGGAAAGTTCAGGTAACGGTGATAAAGGTGTATAGCAATGCACGCATCTCCAATGTAGGTCACAAAGGCTCAATAATATTGAGATCTGGTCACTGTGGCAGCTAGCGGAGATGCTGCAGTCCGTCCTCGTATTACCAAAGCCGGTCCTGGACGATGTGAGCCGTGTGGGCAGGAGCCCTACCATATTGGAACACAGCGTCACCATTGGAGAGTAAACGTTCTACGGTGGGATGGACCTGATAAGGCAAAATAGTCACACACGGCTTGGCAGTAGAGCGACCTTATAGAGTACACTTGTGGCCCATGGAATACCATGGTGGACTGCCCAAATCAGAGCTACTGGGACATAAACTCGGCCAAAGTGTGGAACAAGACTCATCCGACGTAGTGACTTTCTTCCAGTGCCACATAATCCAGGTTTTATGGCTCTGGAACAATGTTTCCCTGTTACGGGTATTTGCACTGCTGATGAGTGGTTTTGGAATCCCTGCTCGCCCTGCAGTTCCCTGATTATAGTGCTTCGATACTGGTTTTTATGGTGCTGATAGGATTCGCGAGTGCGACATTCAGTTCTGCAGTCAATTTTGTAGTTATCGTCTTCTTACTTTTCGTCACAATCTTCTTCAATGGCCGTGTGTCACGATGACTCAACACACACTTTCGTCCACGTTATGACTTTTCCGTACGCGGTATAAATCTTCCATACGGTATCTCTTGAAACACCAAACATTTTTGCTTTGCACTCACTGCTATGCAGAATACTGTCATGACCACGACTGACAATTGCAATGCATCGGGGACGTTTGTGGTCAAATGCGTCAGCGCAAGCTGCAGGCTTGACTAGCATCTGCATTTATGTTCAAACATGCTTTTCTCGAGGTGTTACCTCCAGCCTTTGTACGTATGCAGGAACTGCCGAATCGATCTGGGATGGGGAGCTCGGTACCAACGACGAAGAATCGCGCTCCCCTGACTCTACGCAGTGGAGGAAGCTACAACTGATTTACCTGTAGTATCTGGGCTGGCAAAGGAACAACGTTGGTGGGCGAAAAGAGATACCAAGTTGCACATGGTAACAGTGGGGGATCATGCACCAAGTGGCCAGCGCTCGCTGAAAGACACAGTTCGGGAAGAGGTCTTCCATTGCCACGCACCGATGACATCCCACACTGCTTGGAAGGAGAAAACCGTTCAATTGTGGGCGTGGAAACAGGCTACTGGCAAATCGAGGGTGACGAGACTCACCAGAGAAAGACTGCGATCGCAACACGTGACGACCTCTGTGAGTTGAAAGTTACGCCATTTGGACTATGTTACTCTTTAGCCACTTCCAACAGTGTGATAGATAACTTGCTTTGACTTCTTAAATGAACAACGTGTATGAGCTATCTAGATGCACTGTCGTTTTTTCCAAGACATTTTCAGAACATTTAAGCCGCCTGTCAACCGTGATAATGTGTATTTAGACTGCAGGCCTCCACCTGTATCACAAAAAGTGCCTGTCGCCACTCAATAAATAAAAATCTTGGGGTATCTAGTGAGTGGCGATGGAGTCCATCCAAACGCAGGGAAAGGTTTTCCGACTCCTCGGTCCATTCCTAGAGTCAGATGATTTCTCGGAATGTGCTCGTAGTACAGGCAATTGGTAAAGGACTTCTGTACCAAGGAACGTCCTTTGTAAGGACTACTATAGAGAGGCATCAATTTTTTATGGAACGAGGTGCAAAAAACATCTTACCTTTTCCTTAAAGAGGTGCTAACGTCTTCTCCAATCCTAGCACTGTATGACGAGAGTTTCGAGAATGAACTTCAGACTGACACTAACGATTACGAGACAGGTGTATTCTGATTTAAATTCAGGAACGTGCTGAAAAGGTGAGAGCTTATGTTTCGATAGTACTCTGTAAGGCAAAGATGCACTATTTGACAATCGAGAAAGAGCGCCGTGTACTTGCCGTGGCCGTAAAGAAGTTCCCGCGTGCACTGTTAGGTAAGGTGAAATACAACTTGGGCCTCGGTAAACCGGATATTTACAGTATTCCATCTAAATCCGATAAGGCAGACGTCGGGCACACCGCGCAGACAATCGAACAAAGATGCAAGTAACACAGAAGACACACTCGACCACAAATGCGGTTGTAAGACATTGCATGACTACTGGGGATTCAATGAAGTATCTAGAAACGGAAGTGTTAAGACAGCCCTCGTCGTTTTGGGGCTGTGTTCTGAAGGAGCCAACGGAATTCGAGCGGCCAACGGGCTGATCAACGGAGTCACTATCTACATCTTGCAACCAGCCTTCGGCGGTATCGTCCCCCCCCCTCCCCCTCCCCCCCGCCATTCCACTCGACGTGTAGTGCAGCGGGTAGTAAGGGAAGGGTGAGGAAAGATCGCAGTATAAAGGAGACGGCATGTGGCGAACTCGCTTACTCCGCAGGAATCACCTAAACACGACGCGGAAGAGTACGCTGTCGAAATATCGTCTTACGAAAACGACTGCAGCCAGATGGACAGTACAAAAAGTCCCCACCTAACTGTGCTCACATTTCACCCGAGACCTGTCTTAAGACTACATACTGTACAGCTTCAGCACGTTACACGTTTACAGATTACTGCACAGTCATAACTGGTAAAGGAGGTATTTTGCGTATCATCCTCCAACACTGCACTCGTCTGTACAGTAAGTTACGAAGTATCTCAGATAAGTCCGGATGATTTCGTAAATGCGGACGGGAGAGTACAGTCCCGCAGCAGTACCAGCAGGAGCGCTGTACACTTCGGTTCTGAGGCGGACCCAAGTAGAGAAGACCACAAGACTGAAGTCGGCCGAGGTCCACCACGGACCGCACAGTTGCGTCACGTACGCTTCTACCAGCTGAGCCGTTAACGAGCCCGTCCCGTGCCCCCCCCCCCCCCCCCCCCCCCTCCGTGGGAGGACCACATTGCCCGACGTTGCGCAAAGGAAGCTGAAATCTGAACCCAATTACAGTGGGAGTTATTCGGAAAGTTTACATTTCAAATACATTTACACTAACTAGAGCAATATTTCAGACTGAATTGTAGGCTCGTTATTCTCAATTACCTCGTACACGGACATAGAGGTGTCCGAATACAGTTGATCATATTCTGTGTAACAGCATTTTTGTTATAATGGTACAGACAAATAAATAATAAATCTTGTGTGAATCAAAACATGGTGTAAATATTTTAATGTGAGGCGATTCCATTGACGTTCCGGGTTTTCTTACACCACGTCGTCGACCGGGGTGGCCGAGAGGTTCTAGGCGCTACAGTCTGGAACCGCGCGACCGCTACGGTCGCAGGTTCGAATCCTGCCTCGGGCATGTATGTGCGTGGTGTCCTTAGGTTTACGTAGTTCTAAGTTCTAGGGGACTGATGACCTCAGAAGTTAAGTCCCGTAGTGCTCAGAGCCATTTGAACCATTTGAACACCGGGTCACCAGTAACCGAACCTAGTTCCACAATCCGAAACACGTGAACGCTGCGTTTCAGCTACGCAGCCGAGATATATTTATGACACGAGCAGAAAGCCCAGTGAAAGGGATCGATGTTTGAGAGGCAGAGTGTACGGAGGGAAAGAGGGGCGGAGAGGCCTGTGGCTGTAATGACAATGCCGCTTGTGCGGAAAATGTTCTCGCATCGGCGCTGGTATCAGCCGCCTGTTCTTTAGGCAAACTTCGTCTTTTTGCCAACCTGCAGTGTGACTACCAGGCTCTGCCATCTTCTTACTTTACGCAGGCCGTAGTGCTCCACGCAGCCCTCTTAGCCAGTAACCATGGCCACCACCGCGCAGCAAAACTGTGCTACGCAGCTGAGGCCAAGGGCACTGTTGCCCGTACAGCATCACGTGAAGTTCTTGTAGCTGCACTAATTAATTTACAGCAGTTAATCTTATTTTTTAAAGTAAATTCAATAATTTGTACGTAGGGAATTATAAATTTAAGAAGAGAATAAAGAAGACAGGAAGTAGTGGATATAGATATCCGTTCACCAACACGCCTGTAGAGGGCGACTTGGTACTGAACTTCAAGTCCAGCGTCCGCGTGTGGTGCTTCCCATTTCAGTATTATCCACATCAACATCCCCCTTCTGGAAAACTCTATTTGTTCAGTCCATCCGGATCTAATCTATGTCGGTGTTGTTTGTTAGAGTGCTGAGTGAGTTGATGTTTGCTAGATTACATAACAACTATACTATTAGGTTATTTAGTAAACAAATTCTGCATGGCTTTGCAACAATATCCTGCCTCAGTGTAATCTGACTAGGCTATATACTGCTATACTGTTCCTACATAGCTGTAGGAGAAATAAGAAGCCATCACTGAGCTATCATTAATATAGTAAAAACATTTTTGTAGAATAAAACTAGCCCTCCCGTCGGAGGTTCGTGCCCTCCCTCGGGCATGGGTCTGTGTGTGTTGTCCTCAGCGTAAGTTACTTTAACTAGAGTGTAAGTCTAGGGACCGATGACCTCAGCAGTTTGGTCCCTTAGCAATCCGCACACACACAATAAAACTAGACTTGTTTGAGTAGTGGATCCATTAATTTTGTATAATTGCGTAATATGCATGATCTGTTTTTGTTGCGTATTTTTTTTTTTTTTTTTTGATTGTGCTTGCTTACTTTCTGCTAAATTTATATTACATCCATATTATTGTATTTACAATTATGCGATCATTTATGTAACTACTTAACAATGTTGGGTACACGTTTAACGTTGATTCTATACTAATATCTACCCACGAACTATTCTAGTTACTTTTACTTTAAAATGGATTAATTCCTAATAAGACATAAGTTGCAGTCTTTGATTAACGTTCACGTGTTTCACGTTATGTTTTTCGTGTCCATGTTACGTCACTTTTGCCGCTGTCACTCGCTTCATCGTCAGTATTGAACTACACGCACTCTTTAGGTCGGCCTGTCTTCGTCTTCCGCGCCTTCTGTATTGATGAGTGTGTTTATACATGTTCTGATTTCTAGATGTTTACTATCAAAAACAGTCTTCATCACAACTATAATTCCCATCAGGTTGACCTGTTATATCAAAAATTACAAGAAACAAATCATGCTGTTATAAATTCCAAGAAGAGATTTACAAAAATGACATATGTGGGACCTATTTCAGATAAAATAAATAAATTTTTAAGAATACAAGCGTGGCAATAGCATTTAAAGCCAATAACCCACTACAGATAACTGAAACACACAATTGGAGAATCAAATATAAACCAAAAGTCAGGCGTTTACAAAATACTGTGTAACAACTGTGAGAAACAGAATATTGGCCAAACCGACCAACGCGTTTTAAGGAACATGCTACTGGTACTGCACGTACCAAATCAATACTTGGTCAACACCTTGATGGATACAATCATTCCGAGGGTTGCATTTCTAACAATTTGAAAATATTACATACTGTGCCAAAAGGACCACTGCTAAATGCTTTAGAAGAAATTGAAATCTATTCACTTCACAGAAGTAATCCTTTATCTGTTTTAAACGAACAACTTCAATTCAAAGACAAACATTTCTTCGAGCTTTTCGATGATCTGCCTTAGAATGTTCACTCTTCTGTCCTTCGTTTTTAAAATTATTAAGACCTTTAGGAAATATTTTATCTTTAGTTTCTAATTTTATTTCACGAAACATTATTTTATGACTGACTATTTGTTGGGTTGGGTTGCTTTGGGGAAGGAGACCAGACAGCGAGGTCATCGGTTTCATCGGATGAGGGAAGGACGGGGAAGGAAGTCGGCCGTACCCTTTGAAAGGAACCATCCCGGCATTTGCCTGGAGCGATTTAGGGAAATTACGGAAAACCTAAATCAGGATGGCCGTGACTATTTGTTTTTAGAATGTTTGCTTATATGCTTTTAGACTGCATTTGCTAATTCACATCCTTTTATTTTTGACACTACGGCTCATAGTATTATAATTTTAAAGTCCTTCCATTTTCATTACTTTTATTTGTTTACAAGACTGGCATGCAAAATGGTATCTACATATGAACTTCATAGACAATGTTTCAGAAATATGCACAACTACTGTGCCCTCTCGATTTTTTTTTTATTGATCTGTATGAATTATTAAGTAATCCATGTAAATGAAAGTCTCTTATTACACCAGTAAATCGTATCTGTGCAGCATGTACCATACATGTCAGTTAAAGATTATTGCAGCGACATGTTGCTACTGAATACTACATCGTCTGACGTCACAGTCTTTGCCATTCCACTTTCGGAACAACTTCGTTAGAAAGAACCTGTTGCCACGTCTTTGCACTGGCGTTTATCCTCACAATGTCAACCACTACTTTGCCTGTCGACTTTACAGCTTCAGTGGAAAGAAGCCGCTGCCACATCTTTGTAATGACTTCCCACTTCACCATGGCAACCAGTGGTTCCAAATGGTTCACTAACAGGCCTTGAGAGGGCAACCCATGTTCTGTCAAAACGAAGTTCATTTATCCTATATGTTTAAATATTTTTAACGCTTCTTAATTGACAATAGCTGTTAAATAAGCTAAGTTTAGTTTGTGTTTATTTTCTTTCTTGACAATGTTCATTTAACTAAGAAATTTTACATTGTTATTCGACCTATAACCCATTGGTTAGTAATGACATCATTCCGTCAGAAGTGGGCGGAGCCTCCATTATATATATTAAGACGTGCACTGGTTTCTCCAGTAGAGATTCTCCAGCAGAAGGAGGTTGTTATTCATTGGTAGTTCATCGTTTTATATCTTTATAACTTTATGTATTTTCTTAAATGTATGTAGCCCTCTAATTAAAGCTTTTTATAGGAGTTGTAGGTCTGAAGATGATCATAGTAGTGGTCGAAACCGGTCAAAAAACGTAATAAGTAAATTGTGATCAAGACTGTTTTTGATAGTAAATATCTGTAAGACTTTAATCACTGTTCACTCCCGTAATGTATTCAGAAGTAATTTCTAGATGTTGTTGGCGATTGCGTTCAACTGTGTCCACGTATCTCTGTTCTTCAGTGCATCGTCTAGTGTTATTTCCGTTACGTGGCTCAAAACTGGTTCAAATGGCACTGTGACACTTAACATCTGAGGTCATCAGTCCCCTAGAACTTAGAACTACTTAAACCTAACTAACCTGAGGACATCATACACATCGATGCCCGAGGCAGGATTCGAACCTGCGACCGGAGCGGTCGCGCGGTTCCAGACTGAAGCACCTACAATCGCTCGGCCACTGCGGCCGGCTTTCCGTTACGTGCTCTGTGTTATTACCTAAGTGCCTATATGTAATGCATTCCAAAAGGGAGTGTTCTGGGGAACCCGTTTCCCCGCATGTGTAACGACTGCTTTCTGAAAGCGACATGCAGTGGGATAAGGGCCCTGCCCAGTCACAAAATGAACCGTGCCTCGGCTGGGGCTGACAAGGCGCAACTGTAGCCGCTCCCTGACATTGAGGAAGACGAAGACGCTCGACGGCCCTTATCACTCTCGCCCAACTCTTTCTGCCAAGTGTCTACACGCCAATTTTTTAATTGGCGCCAATCTAGTGTGTGCTGTCCAGTGATCTGCAGCACTCTGAGCTCTACCCGTATTAAGGCAGTATGCTGCAGTCCGATATCTGACGAATATCGGTCGGGCATATTCCAAGCACCACATACAGCGAATCGACTGATGTGGTGACGAACGCCCCAGATAGTCTTAAGTGCAACACGCCTCCGCCCCCGCCAAACAGCGACGCTGTTCACGACGAGAGTGTCTGCCCATGTGCTAGCTGCAAAGCTCAGTACCGACTCGAAAAGTGCACAATGGTACAGTCTTATGTTTGTGAGTGGTCGGTAGTTTGTGAAGTATGCTTTCGACTTTGTTTGTGATTAGTCGTACGTGTTCGTTGAAGCTCTGTCGCTCGTCAGTGTGTACCCCAAGATATCTAGTTACTACCTCGCGTTTTATGTTTGTGTTGTCTATTGTAATTGCCGGGTATCTCTGTAGTGATCAGTTAGGCACTAGACTCTAACGTGGCGCGTTACGGCGAAACAGACGCGTGCACCGGCCACAGGCCGCCGCGTCGCCCAGTTCCGACCTCGTAATCGCCTCGGCGCTGTTCCACCCGTGCGCCGCCTGAGAACGTCGCCGCCACGTCTCTTTTTTATCCCGCCAGCCAGCCAGCGGGTCTCCCGTTTCTTCTGGCTGCGGCCTCATAGCGCCTCTTTCGTTTTTTCGTCTCTGATGCGAGAGGACAGGGGGGAGGGCCGTGTGCCGTGTTGTGCAGACGTTGGGCGCCTCTTCAGACGAAGGAGCAGAGCTTCTGTCTGCCGTTTATTTTGGTCGTAAAGGTAGCTGCGCTGTACCCTAGAGCAGCCAGGAGGGGACGAGGCAGGAGAGGAGGCAAGTCCAGAGTGAAGGGGGGGGGGAGAAGGGGGAGTGGAAGACAGGACAGCACATCAACACCTTCGTGTCTGACTCGGAAGCGCTGCGCATGGGCCTTAGTGTTATCGGTTATAAGCTGGCTGCACACAGCTTTTTTGTCTGGAATTATCACGTGCTCTCATGGCTTATGGGTTGCGCATAAGGAATTCCGTTGCTGCAGGGTGGCTGGGTAGTTTAGGTATTTTGCGTTGCGTCGCTTCCTTCAAGTCGCGTTGTGCTTCCCACGTTCTGATTCCCACGCAGCTTTTGTGTATTAATGGCCTCTGTTATCTCTTAAGTAAAAATGCTTTTATGCTGGTGCACGTCCGGTTTTGTTCACTGGTAGGTTGGTAGCTACTCAGCGTGTGCGTTGCATTGCTTCCACCAGGGTTGCGCAATAGTTGAATTTACAGAGTAACGTTCACACACTGCTGCCAACTGTAAGGTACACATGTCAAGTGCGTTTTGTCTCAAAAAAGTTTGAAGTATTCGGAAGATTTCCGCTATCAAACAATTTACATTATTTATACATAAATATTATTTCCACACATGAATGTTTAGCGAAAACAAATACTGGCATTAAAGTTAGAGCAAGTATTGAGATGTAATAGCGGGATGGAATGTTGCTTCCCTGTTTTCGTAACTTACAGAGTTGTTTTCGCGTTGTGGTCTGTATCATACTACAGCGAGAATTATAGCGCATTAAGTTGTTTCGCTGTTAATTAACATTGTTTTATTGCGCAGTAGGAATTTTTGCTTATCATCAAACTGAAAGAGATTAATTCGTCTACTACCCCCACGTCAGTAAGTAGACGTCAGTACCCGGACAGCATAGAGGAAGTTATAATTTCAGTTACGAGCGCTAGTCTTCAACTAACAGCAACAATACGAGGTGTATCTATAAAATAACGGGACTATCACTGTAAAACATTTTATTTAATAAACATGGATATTTAGCTATTGTAACCATTAATATACACCTCTCCTCAGTCCCTAGACGGAAACAATGCTAAAAGTCTTTTTCTGTGAGCTTCTTCCTGAGGCGTGCCGCTTTTCCTTTCGTTGCTTCAACGGAGAGAAATCGTGACCCTTTTAATGCAGATTTGACCTTGGGGAGTAGATAAAAGTTCCATCGTGCTAGATCAGGCTAATAAGGTGAGTGTTCGAACACTGGGACGCTCGCACTTGTCTAGGAACTTCGCAACAGATAGTGATGTGTGAAATCCAGAAAAGATACGCAGTTCCATCACTATCGAAAACAATAGTTTCATCGCTTTGAGTCTTAATTTTCTCATTCGAGTTTTTTTCGCTCTCGATGTTGGTGGGCCCTTCCAGTGCATTGACTGGCGCTTATTTTCTGGATCATAAGGGAAACCCAAGACTCGCCGTTATCACTCTTTCGAAGAAATTAGGATCATTTTCAGTAGTATTGAAAGTGTCAGTACAAACATTTTCACGAGATTCTTTCAGTTCCATCAGGAGAAGTTTCAGTAATTGATCGAATACTCAATCAACGGTAAAATCGAATCAGATTACTTACCTTTTCGATATTTTCATCCGTTTTTGATGCGGAAGGGCGTCCCGGGCGTGAATAATCTTCAGCACCTTCACGACAATGTTGCAAGCGCTTGAACCATTCAAAAACTCGCTTACGCTATAAACTGTCTTCGCCGTACACTTCTTTTAGTAGAAGACGGTTTTCAGCAGCAGTTTTCCCCAAGTCTCATGTGAATCTTTACGGTTGCCCTATTATTACACTTTTCATTTTTCCGACAAAACAAAATAACAGCTCTTACTCAAACGAAGGCCACGACCACATTGATTGGTCTACAAACGCATTCGACTGTGAGAAGGCTTCACCGCTGTTGGTCGTTCATTTTGAGCAGAAGTGACCGAGCGAGGTGGCGCAGTGGCTAACCCAATGCACTCGCATTCGGGAGGACGACGGTTCAAACGCGCGTCCGGCCATCCCGATTTAGGTTCTCCGTGATTTCCCTAAATCACTTCAGGCAAATGCCGGGATGGTCCCTTTGAAAGGGCAGGGCCGCTCTCCTGCTCCGTGTTTCCCTAATCCGAGCTCGTGCTCGGTCTCTAATGACGTCGTTGTCAGCGGCACGTTAAACACTGATCCCCTCCTCCTCAGCGCATGCTTACTTACTCAGTGACTGCGTCAATTCCGTTATTTTATTGCCGCACCTCGTATATCAAGTGAACTTACTAATTCCAAGTTTGGCACATTTTGGTACTCTGCTGCCGATCTGATTATAAAGTTAGAGGATCGATACCATTAAAAAAGTGTTACAAGGTAAATCATTGAGGCCGAATGGAATGGTTAATCTTTCAAATTTCTAGTAGAAACGTCGTGCAAGCACAAGTACAGCGTGGGAAAACTAAAGTTACTTACAAGGGAAATTTCCCCTCGCACCCCCCTCGGATTTAGTGGTTAGATGGCCCAGTAGATAACCCATCATAAACTGAGCAAAGATCAAGCACGAAAACAGGAAGAAAGAGTACTGAACTTTGAAAAAATAGCAAAATAGTGAACAGGTCCAAGATCAAGATGTGCAACATCGCGCGAGTTTGGATAGCCAGGGCGTCGTGGTTGCGTGGTCACGGTGTTGAACTACGAAGGGATTCGTGTTCAGATCTCCTTCGTTTTTGGCAAAATTATGAAACGTGTCTATCTGCCATATTCAAATTTGTGTCTGTGTCGTGGAGCAACGTCCGTTTGCAGCGAAGTGTAGGGAAGGAACCTCCAGACTTACGTACTTCCTATCTATTCTACACAAGTACCACATGTTCTTGCATTTCGTTTTGTAACTTTTGAGTCTTGAATGTCTCTGCTGTAACATAGTTCACACCAGTTTGTTTGTTGTTTTCGTTTCTGTGAGAGACCTATGCGGCATCTCGCCTGCTCTCACTGTTCATCACGTTTACTTGCGACGCTCGGATCTTCTTACCACATGGCTCACACTCTTCAGCCAACGTATATTATGGCAATTGCCAAAACTACAGAAGGAGAACAGACATGTCAATAATCGGACGGAAGGTTCATAATTAAAAAAAAACAAAGGGGCACGTGGAAGATTTGAACACAGATCTCGCGCTTTACACTCGAACACCGTGACCACACTGATTCGATGTTGCACATCATGAGCTCGGACCGTTCACTATTTCTATTTTGATTCGTTTTTCGCAGTTGGGTAAATCTTCTTCGTCTTTTCATGCTTGATCTGTGTTCATCTTTTTACGGGCTATCAATTGGGCCATGGATCTGAGGGGAGTGCGATGGGGAGATTCCCTTATCAGAACAAAACTGATGCGGCACATACCGTTGTTAATGAACATCACAGAAGATGCTGCAAATGCATGCTGTGCTCTGTTTATCAATCTGTGAGACACACACAGCAGCTGAGTCTGAGGGATAGTAGCAGTAACGTTTCCAGTGGTCTGCTGTGGCTCTCTCAGTGCCTGAGGAATGTCTGAGGGAGAGACAGGCAATCGAGATGCCCAGAAGACTGCATTGCCTCCTCACCGAACATCTCATGCACCCGCGACAAAGCGGTCGAGACGCTGTGTACTGTTGTTCCGCCACAATGAAAATATCCACGCAGCCGTTCATTTTCTGTGAGTTGATTTACATATGGATTAAACAGTTTCTGGATATACCGGGTAGTGTTAACAGCTTGGCAAAGAGTCATCGGATTTTCTTATGCATAATGGCTCATGCTCTGTCAGTTCACTTACTCTGTCAGGCTGAACCAAACCTCATGTGAAAAAATGAATAACTAGGGATCCAAAAGTCCGAAAACCACTTTGCTCAGAGGGCACAGGCAGACTCGGCACGCGTAACTCCGCCTCGACTCTTTAAGACGTGCGCAACAGTAGCTTTATAAGGCAATTTTTGATGATGTCTTTTCATAATGTTTCGACAGCACTGCCTCTCCCACTTTCAGATAAGCGGCGCTGAGATATCGTAGGACTTTGTTGCAGGCTTTGATAAACTACAGCAATGTTTTCTGGGTTTGGAACTCTTTTCGGATAGTTACGGTTTTGTTTTCTCTAGACCCCATTTCGCATCATTTTGCAACTACGTCTTGCATTGCATACTTTGCTGTGGTTTTTTTGGCACAACGCTTCCAATCTTAAACTCTTGCACAAACAGTTACGCAAACGTGTTCCACGGATTGTTCCTCTCAAAACAGTCTACAATGAATACGCGCTGTTTTATCGTTGGCACCTTTTTGCGTTGCTTTCGACTCGACACCAAACACGTGTACTCCTCTCACTCACCCAGACGCGATGACACAGCGAAGAACTCCGGACAGAGCATGTGCCATATGCGCGTCCGCAGACGAGTAACAGCAACTGATTGGTGCACCGAAATCAGTGTTTCGAGAATTTTGTGAGATGGCCAGTTCTCCCGTTTATTTTCTAATGTCCGTTCCGCGTCAGTTTTGTAAATGTTTCACTCCTATTTTATTTTGCCAGTATTGTATCTTTCACTATGGAGCTGTGAAAAACAAAATCTTTTGCACGGAAATTACTTCGCTGTGTTGTTTGGATTACATTAAGGTTAACTTCACATCCACGACGACTTCGTTAGACACAAAGCAGAAATTCTCATGCTAAGTTGCACGAATTCCAAAATATACGAGTAGTCACGCGATTCCCGACTCACGCTTTTGTTACAAAACGTCCTCTTACATATGATTTCCGTAGGGACCGTAAAGAAAAAGTCAGACTAATGAGAGGACGCTCAGAGACACTTAAAACCCATTCGTCCCGTGCTCTGTACAAGACTAGAACCGGAAGAAACTAACATGTGGCATCATAATAAATACTCTTTATATGTACTTGAAAGTCGTTTGTACAGCCTGATCATAGATCAATATGTAGGACAGGTCGAAGAAATTAGGTAGTTAAAGTACCTTGACTTTCGGAAAGCATTTGACTTCAGAACTTATTAACTAAAGTATGATCATCGGCGGTAACAAGCGAAATTTACGAATGAATTGAGGATTTGTTGCTAGGCAGGATGCAGCATGTTGTCTTTTATGGGGAGTCTTATACAGAAGTAGAAGTATCTATAATGATGCACAAACCGAAAAAAAGCTCCACAAATATTCAGTCAGACCTTGGTAAGATTTCGAAGTTTGCTTTTAATGCACACAAATGAAAACTGCAGCTTAAGTATAATACCAGTTGAAATCAGACAACTCATACAAACACCTGAATGTATCAGTTTCTCAGAGTATGAGATGGAAAGATCATTTATGGCTAGTAGTAGATAATCGCCTCAAAGACGACCAAATAATTTGTCAAACTGTACTACATTTGCCAAACATTTGACAGTGTACGGTGCTGTTTAACGTGCTTGTTACGCATACAGCGTGTTTGACGTGCTTGTGCTTGTGGTACATTTTAACTGACGAAAAGTTTCACGAGATGGCGGATGTTGTTTCTGTCGATGTTTAGTCGCATATGTTTAGTGAAACATAATTTTATTGCAATTTATCTCACTGTATCGTGAGTTATCATAACTATGGAAAGTATGATCAAGAATAAAAAGAAAATAGCACTGGCAGTTATCAAGACCATAGCGGTGTTGAAGTTTTCCCTCCATATATTGCACAGGAAGAGGTTATGAAGAAAATCAATGTTCTAGGCACAACACAGAAGCGGAAGTGCAATCAAACAAAAATAACCTAAGATATCTGATTCTTCCACAGATGATATGAGCTATATGTTTCCATGTTGTGGTATTTTAATGAGTTCTCATTAGAGGACCAACTAGATGAAAATAAATTTTCGCATGCTTGTGTCTTCTTTTTCAGAGTGAGAGCAAAGTAACTCTAGACAAATTATTGAAAGTTTTACCGTATATCAGCAGAAAGCTGATGTAATCATCAGATCGTGAGTGTAACATTTCTTTAACAGGTTTTCATGTGTATATTTCCCTCTGATTTTAAACCGATCTCTGGACCAGTGTCTAATTTTTCTTCTTCTTCTTCAAACAAACTCTTAGGAACACTTTATTTACATTTGCAGGCATTCGCACCAGTGTCAAAATACAGCATACACAAAAAGTGTCTGCTTCAAAAGTAAGATTAAGCTGACAAACTTTAGAGATACACGTGTGGGGTTGTTTGACACATCCGTCACTAGATAGAAGCGAATTTGGCAAACACATTTGCTCTTTCATGAGGGATAGATAGGAGTGAATTTGACAAATATGTTTGCTCTTTTACGAGGGCCATAAAAAGTTATGAAAGGTTTCATTCCACATTCGAAGAAAGTTGATGAGCCACGCTCGGCTCACATTGATGCCATTTGTTCTTTGGTATTTTGTCGCAATCGAGTGGCGTCTTATTTCTCCCTGAGTTACTGCCATAACGAGTTGCTGACTCGCCTCCACCAGTGGCAGCAGCAGCGCTTATCGATACTAGGACTGCTGTACCATCTTTGGCGTGAAAGCTATACTTCCGTGTGTGGTGTGTGTGGCAGTCGGTCGGTTGGGACAGAGCAGCGAGGAAGTGTGTTTTTCATTGCCGTGTTGATGCTGTCTGGCAAGGCATGTAGTTCGGCAGCCTTTTAGTTGTCCATATCTTTTTCTTAAGAGTGGTTTTTGGCCTTAGCTGTTTCTTAGACGCCAATCTGGAAGACGTAGTGCTGTTGGTATCTTCGTCCTCGGCTCATATTTTCCATTGTCGTACTGTTGGTCGGGCAAGAGGGAAATGATTAGGTTATTGGTCGGTCCTTCAGCCATCCCTGGGTCCAGTTGCCATCCAATTATTTAACTCTACTCTTGGCTGCCTGTCTCACCCCACCATACTTTAGAGCTACCCAGTCAGACCTACCCTCGGAACACTTCTGAGCTCCACTGTTCTGTTGATTTTAGATTGTGATTTGCATTTTAGTCTGATGTAGGCCTTCAGCTGTCTATTAATTTAGTTTGTTTTAATTTTAAATAAGGCCTTCAGCTGACTTAAATTAAAAATTTGAGGATTGATTTGTTTAACAACTAAAATTTTGAAAGTTCGTTCTATCTGAAATTCTTGTGATCGAGGCCCTAAGTCCCGAGTTGTTCAATGTCCAGTGTGTGGCCTTCAGCCGAGCTTTTACATGAAATGTTTTTTAAGATAAGGCCTTCAGCCGTCTTAAATTAAAATTTTGAAAATTCATCTGTTCAAAACTTTTTATAAAAATTGCTCTATCTGAAATTCTTGTTACCCAGGCCCTAAGCCCTGAGTTGTTCAATGTCTTGTGTGTGGCCTTCGGCCGAGTATTTACGTGAAATATTTTTTTTTAAAATAAGGCCTTCAGCCGCGTGTATTCTTTAAAGCAGTTTGTTTATAACTTGTGTTCAGGCCTTCAGCTGTTCTGATTTTTGATGTGGTTTTGGGCCTTCAGCCCAGGAGGTGTCGCAAGTTTTCTTAACTAGACCTTCAGCTGTGTTGTTTTATTTTGATCCTTTTAAAGCAATGTGTAATTAAGTGGTTCTTAGGAATATAAAGGTTTGTGTGTTTTGTGCAACTAACAGTAACTGATTACGGCCCCATCCACAACCATAACCTCATGTGCTCTGTCCTGCGAAACCGTATTTCATTTGATGTAAGCATTAGGTTGTGAGAGTGATATGTCCTTTAGAAGGTTTTTATGGGTAAACCTCTCTGTGAGTTTTTGTCTTTGTCTGGACGATCGTCTTGGTTCCTTCAGGTCAATGCCAGAACTGCTAAGTATGCATTTGTGGCCGTTCTCACTATTCAAAGTAATCACTAACACGAACAGCGTCTGCTTCAAAGCGGGGTTAAACAGACAATTTTTTTTGCACGTGTACGGGCTTGTTCGAGAAATCCGAGCCTAGAAAAGGGCCTGTTTGCTAATGTACGGAGTCCGCAACACAGGTAGCCGACTTCGGTTCATTGCTAGCATACTAGGAAATGCACTCACACTACAGAGGAGATTGCTTACAAAGCACTTGTGTGACCCATCCTAGAATACGGCTCAACTGTGTGGATCTAACAGGGGATTTTGAACGTATAAAGAGAAGGGCAGCAGCAAAGTTTGTCCCAAGCAGATGTTTAGACATCACAGAGTTTCAAACACCACTGTTAAGTAGCGAATCTAGACATATATACTACAACCCCTCTGAATTCTTCCTTCAGGGACGGCAAGGACAAGGTTACACAAATACAGCAACAAGCACAGAGCCATTTGCGCAGTCATTGTTCCCGCTCTCCGTACCTAAATCGAACAGGAAGTAACCGCAGTACGTTTTGCGAAGGACACGTAATAATTAAAGACACAAACTGGTTTAGAAATGAAATAGCTTGTAGGAGGAGATTTTTACTTTCATGACTTTATCCTGGCACCACTATGGTTAGCTGAGAATAGCTGACGGATAAAAACTGACTTGTTTACAACGGCAATATCGCATTTAACGACGGCGTGTCCGTTTGAAGTTTCCATATGCGTTAAACAACGTTTACCCATTTTTTTGCTTTCTGAAGATGAAAAACGGCTAAAACCTTTTCTCACACCGTGTGGTAAAATTCGTGTGAATCATGGGAATTTTTATAAATGGACAGAGCAGTTCAGAAACGCTGGACACGTACCGACTGACGAGTGGCGTCCCGGCCTGCCATCTGAAGTGTCAGTTCCTTCATTTGAAACCCGCACTGAAGACATTACCTGTGAAGACCGACTATTTTAGTTGAACATATAGTAAAAACAGTTGCAATAAGTGTTGGTACAGGTCGTTCCGTTATCAGCAAGTACGGAAAACAAGTGCAAGATGGGTCCCAAAAGAGGTTATCGCAACAATACATGGAAACAAGACTCAGAGTAGTTACGGACTTGAAAGAGTACTAAGAAAGGGGACGTAATACTTTTCTAAACAAGATTTTAACGTGTGATGAAACCTGGATTCACCATTTTGAACCAGAAACCAAATAACAAAGCACATCGGCTCACCTGCACGAAAGAAATTCAAACAATCGTCAGCGGCAAAAGTCATGTTCACAGTCTTTTGGGATGCCCAAGGGGTAGTCTTTTGTAATTATTTGGGAAACCAGCATTCGATAACCAGTGCTGCTACTCAGAAATACTGATGACGAAGTAAAGGGATGTACGAAGGAAAAACATCGCGAATCTCAAGGGAAAGGCGTGACACTGCTACACGACAATGCTCGACCTCACCCTGCCCAGCTGACCCAAGTAAACATTGAAAATGTGGGTGGGAGATACTACCTCATCCTTCCTACTGTCCACATATAGCTCCTTCGGACTTTCATTATTTTGGTCCGCTCAAGGGGGCATTACGTGGGAAGTAGTTCAGCAACAACGAAGAGGTTAGAAAATATGTGCGAAACTGACTGAAACTACAAGAGCACCTTTGCGTCAGGTATAAAAAAGGACTATTCCATCTTTAGCACAAGCGTATTAATAATGGTGAGGGTTATGTTGAGAAAGAGTGAAAGTCTCATTTTCTAAAAACGTATATTTTTTTCTACATCAATTTGTTTCTTGAATTGTGAGTACCCCTTGTAACAAGTGATGTTTACTGTACTTGGTAGAGTATGGCTATACACTGAAGAGCCAGAGAAACAGGTATACCTGCCTGATGTCGTGTAGGGCCCCTGCCAGCACGCAGAAGTACCGCAACACGACGTAACATGGACTCCACTAATGTCTGAAGTAGTGCTGGAGGGAGCTGAGACCGTGAATCCTGCACGGCTGTCAATAAATCCGAGGGTACGAGGGACTGGTGATCTCTTCTGAAAAGAAGATATGCTCAATAATGCTCATGTCTGGGGAGTTTGGTGGCCAGCGGAAGTGTTAAAACTCAGAAGAGTGTTCCTGCAGCCACTCTGTAGCAACTCTGGACGTGTGGTGTGTCGCATTGCCCTGCTGGAATTGCCCGAGTCCGTCGGAATGCGCAATGGACATGAGTGGATGTAGGTGATTAGACAGGATGCTTACGTTCGTGTCACCTGTCTGAGTCGTATCTAGACGTATCAGGAGTCCCATATCACTCCAACTACACACGCTCTCACCATTACAGGACCTCCACCACCTTGAACAGTCCTCTGCTGACAAGCAGAGTCCGTGGATTCATGAGGTTGTCTCCGTACCCGTACACGTCCATCCGCTCGATACAATTTGAAGCGAGACTCGTCCGACCAGGGAACATGTTTCCAGTCATCAAAAGTCCATTATCGCTGTTCACATGCCCAGGCGAGGCTTAAAGCTTTGTGTCGCGCGGTCATCAAGGATATGCGAATGGGCCTTCGCCTCCGAAAGCCCATATCTATGATGTTTCGTTGAATGGTTCGCACGCTGACACTTGTTGATGGCCCAGCCCTGAAATCTGCAGCAATTTGAAGAAGGGTTGCACTTCTGTCACGTTGAACAATTCTCTTCAGTCCTCATTCGTTCCGTTCTTGCAGGATCTTTTTATGGCCTCAGCGATGTCGGAGATCTGATGTTTTACCGGACTGCTGACATTCACGGTACATCCGTGAAATGGTCGTACAGGAAAATCCCCACTTTACCGCTACCTCGGAGACGCTGTTCCCCCGTCACTCGTGCGTCGACTATTACATCACTTTTAAACTCACTTAATTCCTGATAACCTGCCATTGTAGCAGGACTAACCGCTCTAACAACTGTGCCAGACACTTGTTTTTTATATACAGGATGGTCCACTGATCGTGACCGGGCCAAATATCTCACGAAATAAACGTCAAACGAAAAAACTACAAAGAACGAAACTTGTCTAGCTTGAAGGGGGAAACCAGATGGAACTATGGTTGGCCCGATAGATGGTGCTGCCATAGGTCAAACGGATATAAACTGCGTTTTTTAAAATAGGAACCCCCATTTTTATTACAT
The DNA here is from genome assembly GCF_023898315.1 of Schistocerca nitens. NCBI lineage: Eukaryota > Metazoa > Arthropoda > Insecta > Orthoptera > Acrididae > Schistocerca > Schistocerca nitens. The sequence continues at coordinate 514,934,981 of NC_064622.1, read as the reverse complement.
ATTTGTGTAGTACGTAAAAAAATATGAATATTTTAGTTGGACCACTTTTTTTCGTTTTGAGATAGATGGCGCTGTAATAGTCACAAACATAGGGCTCACAGTTTTAGACGAACAGTTGTAACAGGTAGGTTTTTTAAACTAAAATACAGAACGTAGGTACGTTTATTTCGGTTGTTCCAATGTGATACATGTACCTTTGTGAATTTATCATTTCTGAGAACGCATGCTGTTACAGCGTGATTACCCGTAAATACCACATTAATGCAATAAATGCTCAAAATGATGTCCGTCACCTAAATGCATTTGGCAGTACGTGTAACGACATTCCTCTCAACAGTGAGTAGTTCGCCTGCATGTTCGCACATGCATGTTCGCGCATGCATTGACAATGCGCTGACGCATGTTGTCAGGCGTTGTCGGTGGATCACGATAGCAAATATCCTTCAACTTTCCCTACAGAAAGAAATCCGGGGACGTCAGATCCGGTGAACGTGCGGGCCATGGTATGGTGCTTCGACGACCAATCCACCTGTCATGAAATATGCTATTCAATACCGCTTCAATCGCACGCGAGCTATGTGCCGGACATCCATCATGTTGGAAGTACATCGCCATTCTGTCACGCAGTGAAACATCTTGTAGTAACATCGGCAGAACATTACGTAGGAAATCAGCATACATTGCACCATTTAGACTGCCATCGATAAAATGGGTGACAATTATCCTTCCTCCCATAATGCCGCACCATACATTAACCCGCCAAGGTCGCTGATGTTCCACTTGACGCAGCCATCGTGGATTTTCCGTTGCCCAATAGTGCATATTATGCCGGTTTACATTACCGCTGTTGGTGAATGACGCTTCGTCGCTAAATAGAACGCGTGCAAAAAATGTGTCATCGTCCGGTAATTTCTCTTGTGCCCAGTGGTAGAACTGTACACGACGTTCAAAGTAGTCGCCATTCAATTCCTGGTGCATAGAAATATGGTACGGGTGCAATCGATGTTGATGTAGCATTCTCAACGCCGACGTTTTTGAGATACCCGATTCTCGCGCAGTTTGTCTGCTACTGATTAGCCGCGACAGCAGCAAAAACACCTACTTCGGCATCATCATTTGTTGCAGGTCGTGGTTGACGTTTCACATGTGGCTGAACATAACGTAACTATCCGGCGAACGGTCCGGACACTTGGATGATGTCGTCCAGGATACCGAGCAGCATGCATAGCACACGCCCGTTGGGCATTTTGATCACAATAGCCATGCATCAACACGATATCGACCTTTTCCGAAATTGGTAAACAGTCCATTTTAACACAGATAATGTATCACGAAGCAAATACCGTCTGCACTGGCGGAATGTTATGTGATACCACGTACTTATACGTTTGTGACTATTACAGCGTCATCTATCACAAAGCAAAAAAAGTGGTCCAAGTAAAACATTCATATTTCTTTACGTACTACACGAATATGTAATAAAAATGGGGATTCCTACTTAAAAAACGCAGTTGATATCCGTTTGACCTATGGCAGCGCTATCTAGCGGGCCAACCATAGCTCCATCTGGTTTCCCCCTTCAAGCTTTTTCGTTCTTTGTAGTTTTTTTCGTTTGATGCTTATTTCGAGAGATATTTGGCCCGGTCACTATCAGTGGACCACCCTGTAGGCGTTGCCGTCCTCAGTGCCGTATTCTGCTTGTTTACGTATCTCTGTATTTGAATACGCATGCCTATACCAGTTTCCTGGCCGCTACACTGTAGATGTAGAATTACTTAGGCAGGAAACTATTGCCTGTTTGAGTGAGGAAGAAAAGAAGTTTGAAAATGTTTTATGCTACGTTCTAAGGAAAATCGTGGCTAGAGTTAGATTTGATAGAACTCGGGACGTGACTGGTAAGACTGGCTCCTACGGTAGACCGTGCAGGAGGCACAGTGCAGTCATGTTAGTGTAACTTGCCGCTCTAGTCGCGTGTAGAGCTGCGAATAATGGCACCTCTGTGGACTCTGTAATCAGACTAATATGGCCTTACGGCCCCTACGGCCAAACCATAGGCAGCTGTAGTATGTACCTAAATTCTTCTGCTTCTTGAAATTCTGTAAGTACGCTTTTGTGGTATTACTGGCGCCTATGTCCAGATTTTTCAACATCTCTGTGACACTCTCCCACGCCTAAAAAGAACCTGTGACGATCCGTGCCACCCTTCTTTGTACACGTTCAACGCCCCCCGTTGGTCCTCTTTGCTACAGGTCTCACACACTTCAGTTATGCTCTAGGCTGTGTCGTGCAACTGTTCCGCAAGCAATCTCCTTCTTAGTCTTCATTTTCGCATTATCCTACAAGTAAACAGATGCCTATCGCCTGCTTTACCAACGATTAAATCTCTCTGATCGTATAACTGCTGAAATACTATTAATTTTATTTCTTTTCGCATACCCTATAAGATCAAAACTATCCAGATAACTGTTAGTGGACCTAAATTTGAGGTGGTTTGACCCTTGGCCCTTATGACAGCTTGAACTCTGGTGGGGACACTTTCAATGAGGTCGTTCAATACCTGCGCAGGAATTGCGGCCCATTCTGCTCAACTGAAAGCAGAGAGGATAGTGATGTTGGACGCTGGTGTCTGGAGCACATTCGACGTTCTAACTCATCCAAAAGGTGTTACACTGAGATCAGGTGGGCACTGCGGGCAGAATTTCATGAATGTTATCGTCCACAAACCGTTGACTCACGGTTGCTGCTTTATCATACGTTGCATTTACATGCTAATAGAATCGTGATGTCCTAACTGTTCCTCTGCTATGCGCAGTGCCCAATGATGTAAACTGGGTTCGTATCCTTCCGCAAATAGCGTTTTCTGAAGCGCGGTGAGGGGACACCACTTTCAGCACGGGGAACACCGCCACACCGCAACACCGCCCCCTCTGCACTTTACTCGAGACGGTAGTTAATGATCTCGAGGCATTCTCCAAAGCCAAGCCCTTCCACCGCGTTGTCACAGGGTGCAGCGTCATCCATCACTCCAAATCACGCCTTTCTAGTCATCCGCTGTGGCTTTGCTCTTTACACCACCTCAAGCGTCGATTAGCACGGGCTACAGTAATGTGTGGCACATGTGTTGCTGGTTGATCATAGTACCCGATTCTTTTTTAACTCCAGTAGCTGGACTGCCGGTAGCACTGTCCGGTGCAGATCACTGTGCATCAGCTGTAGAGGTTTCGTTTCAGTGGATGAAAATCCGTCTCAACAGCTAACGTCAGTCTTTAATCGACACACACATCAAGGGTCTGTAAACGGCTGAGAAAGGTTATTCGAAGATAATAGTAGCGTTCATTCCAGTTGCCGTCATCTCATCTTTCACCCGCTGAAAAATTATTACCTGATAGCGTGAGGTAATGAGGAAAAGAGGAAATTTTCATTGAAATAAAGTATACGCAATTCTGATGAAAGTCCATATAAATTCGCAAGCCGTCGCTCTCTTTAATCATAAATATATGTCTGAGCGGAACTACTCATGGACCACCACAATAAAATAAAACAATGAGTAGTAGAGGGAGTGGGAATGAGAACAGTGGCGTATTTAAGTTTACAAAAAATGACAAGTTTTATTAAGCCATTAGTAACTACAAGTAGCTGACAAATCTTACACAAAAATGACAAACAAAGCATACATTTGGGTGTAGGCTGTACAAATTCTCCCCTGATTAAACCGTTTTACAGTACAATTCACTGTGAGGCCCAACTCTGTTAAAATGGAATCAACTACGATGAACTATACCACAAACTACGGTTCACTTGAGAACACCGAGGTGCGAATACCATTTAACGCCGGTGAAGGAGTTCACTACCCTTTCGCGTTGATTCAGCCGACAGCGGAAAACATGGCGCTGTGGGCGAGGAGCAGTCACTGCGACAGCTGTAACGTTCTCACGCGTCCACAAATATACGCGAACTACGAGACCAGGCGTTCTCATCATCAGAACGCGGGAAACTTCCCTATCAGAGCCCTGAAAACCTGCAGATTTCTGTGTGAAGGTGCGCCTGTTCGCTAGTCTGGCTAAACCAGCTTCTCTCACAGGTACGACGGTGCGTGCTAGAATTGTCAAACGTCAGACGGCCAACTTAGGACGAATAAGTTCACCCTCGTGTCACACGATATGTACGAGACGATATGCAGTTCCACAATCGGTACAGTTGGAAACTGCCATAGGCTCTTGGTCCACCACCAGATACAGACGATAAGTCTCACCTATTAGGGAAACACCTGAAGTTCTCCACAGAGGAGCATCAGAAGACGAAATCCCAAGAAGAATTACAACCACTTTCCCACCAAGCCTCGGTACAGAAGCCGAATCAGCAAAACTAAACCGCCCCGCACATTGCACAAACCAATCGAACTATCCTCTACACACTGAACCTCCCCTGTTGACTGTCCTGTTGGGCTAGTAGCCAATCCAGACACAGCACCAGCGTTCCCACACTGGGGGAGCAAGCCTGTACTTTGCATATCACGAGAGGAGCCAGTCAGCGCTCCAAATTTCTCTCGTCAAAGAAAAGAAGATTTTAGACTAAGGAGGCGACGTTCTCACAGTAAGCACGGCCATGTATTGGCAAAAAACGTCAGGACCCCAGCCCCGCATTTATGGAGCAGTCTAATCTTTACAGGCCAACCATTTCCAGTTTCTGAAAGAAGGCAGTTAAGCTTCCCAGACTGTTGTGACCGTCACATATATGTTTCTGCCACTCACTGACAGAACCTGGGGGCGTCCTGGTGTGAGGGAAGGATTACAGTCCTACCTCCACTACACACGTACACCAGCCACTGTGGCCCTATCGTGCCAGCGTCTAACATGAGAATTCACAGAGTTTTATGACCTTCCCACCATTTACACAAAAGCTCAGTTTACGTCAGTCTCTGTTAAATGCCTTCCTCCTCCCACTTTCAGCCATCGAGCCGTTTTCCACAACAGATTGGTGCCTGGCCCAGGTAAAATATTTTGAGAACCGGCGCCCTTCTGTCCAGTCCTAAGCAGGAGGAGGAGAGAGCTTTGGCCAGAAGTCCCTCTGCGGGTAAGAACCACCGAACACTGATTCCCAGAATCACTTGCACGGCCAGGCCACTGAGCTCAACATTTGTGGCCCCTAATTCAGCTTACTCCCTGTTCTCGACTGCATCCATTATGGCACCCTGGGTAAGCTCTCTACAGCTTACACGTACAGTTACAAGACAAGTCTGCCCACAGTCTCGCATGTAGAAACCCACACACAGAAAATGTAGCACTGGGGAACACTGAGATCATCCCATAAAATCTGATTGACAATGTTGTTAAGGTGAGAGAATGGCATGCCGCCTCTCTTGTGCTTTCGATCAAACACACAAAATCAAACCCTCGACGACTTATTAATGTTTCCTCAGTATCTGGCACTGTTCAGAATCGAAAATTTCACTAAAATTCGATTGATTCCTGTTTTCACTAAATATTACTGATACTATCGCTTGCTCATAAAGTGAAAATATTCCAGCTGGCACACTGATTTTAGATACAAGTAACACACAAAATATAGTAATGCTATTTAGCCTTTTTATATTTTCATAAATTCAGCACGCAGCTTCAAATCCATAAAATGGAAACAGAATGCTAGCAAGTCCCTTTCGTGATGCGTAAGTTTTTCTGGTTAGTGCCATCCGAAAAATGCGCTTTCCTGCTATATCGCAAACAACTGTTACGCAGTCCCAGCTTCCTTCAGGCTGATGACCCCTCTGCCTATAACAGTGCTACTTATGTCGCTGGCAAAACTGGGCTCCTCTCAGCTACTGCCTCGTACTGCCTGCTCAAAAAGCACAGTTGCGCACCACCAAGTGATCGTGAAAAACTAGAAAAGTAGTAGACTTCAGGGTATGACAAAATATATCTACTATCAAAATCTCAATTTTGTTATTTCGTATCTCGCGCCTCCTCTAAAAATTACGAAAAATAACTCTTGTCATGGAAACTATTACATTAATCATTGCTAAACTCATGATGTACAATTTTTAAATTGACTTCAACAGTTGGAATTTGCATTATATCAATTATTATGGTTTTTTGAATGTGCCGGCCGCGGTGGCCATGCGGTTCTAGGCGCTTCAGTCCGGTACCGCACGACTGCTACGGTCGCAGGTTCGAATCCTGCCTAGGGCATGGATGTGTGTGATGTCCTTAGGTTAGTTAGGTTTAAGTATTTCTAAGTTCTAGGGGACTGATGACCTCAGATGTTAATTCCCATAGTGCTCAGAGTCGTTTGAACCATTTTTGAATGTGCACGTAGGGTAAGGTAGTTTGTGCTCTTGGTTCAGGAGAGGAGAAGTGGCCAAGGCCTGCCCTCTAGACGTAGTAGGGGATCAGATTCTCTTGTTCACCATAAAGTCAGAAAAATTTCTTTGACACCTCATATGATCGTACGTCTGTTAGTAAATGCTGGTTGGGTACTGACTCGACAGACTTACGAGAGGACTTCGAAAAGTGAGATAGACATTATTACTGCGCGCTAACTGACTTTTATTGAATGACGCAATACAACTCAGAGCGACAGAGATACGTGACAGTAATTATAGACGTAGACAGCAAGTCACTGCAGGCAACAGTCGCAACTTTCTACCAATCGTTCGTCCCCTCGACGACAGAAACCCGCTCCTTAGTCACGGAACCGCTGTGTGAACCTCGTCATTGATATAAAATCTGTGACTGCTGCGAATCGCTTCCTCGATTGCTTAGGCACTATCTTCTGTGATCGTTGCCGCTGGCCATTCTTCCAAATCAGCATCATTTACGTCCGTGCTGCTTGGGGCCAAATTGTTGGCTGCATTTCACTGCGGCTATACGCGACATTTTGTTTGCTCCATATACTGCCAGAACTTCATGGTGAATCTGTGTGGAAATTAGGCGCTTTAACTTTCGAATACATTTCCAGCTGCTGCGTCACTTCACTCGCTCACTGTCATACAGCTGTTACTTGTACTGCAGCAGACTGCCTCTGTAGAAAACCCGTAACATGTGCTCTCTTCTGACAAGGAGCCTCTGTTGTCGCCCAACAGTATGGGACAAAAAGTGTAAATTACTTTTTGAAGGCACTTTCTATTACTTGTAGTAGGTTCGCTTGAATGTTGACAATAGCTGACATGATCGCTTTTGCGAGGGGCGTTCAGTAAGCAATGCAACTCTTTTTTTTTTTTCAGGATACCAGTGCTCCGTATTATCCCCCACACTTTTTGACTACAACAACCTATTTCCCAACATATTCCGTTCAATGCGACGGCCTTACGCCACCTTACTGGGAGGGCCTGTAGAACCGAATGGTACCACTCCACTGGTCGATGTCGCAGCCAACGTCTCGCTGCATCAGTAACCTCCCCATCATACACGTACTGCTTCCTGCCGAGTGGATCATTCATTGGGCTAAACAGATGAATTCGGAATGTGGGAGACCCTGGCTGTAGGATGGATCAGGAAGAACAACCCAATGAAGTTTTGTCAGGTCCTCTCGGATGCATAGATTTTCGTGAAACCTTGCCTTGCCATGAGGAAGGAGAAGTTCGCTCGATCATCTCGAATGAGACTGTCGCACGTTCCAACACTGCGCGTGTCACAGACGGGCACGCGACATGTCGGACAGGTCTGCACGACCTTGTCGCAGTGACGTCAGATGCCTCGCCCAACGACTCACCGTGCTTTTGTTCACTGCCAGGTCCCTATATACATTCTCCAAGCACCTATAAATATCTGAGCTGTTCTGGTTTTCCGTCAAAAGAAACCTAATGACGGGTTTCTGCTTGGAAAGCACCTCAGTCACAGACGCCATTTGGAAGGCTACGTACAGCACCACAGCCTTTCGGAACTTCATGAAATTATAGAGACTGAAGAGGAAATATTACACGATGTCCTAGAAAAATTTCGCATTTTTTCTACCGACATTTGCCGAGAAAAAAAAGAAGTGTTGCATTACTTATTGGACGCCCCACGTACATCATACATATAAAACCTAATTTTTAAGTATATGAAAGCGAGATTACAGAGCATATCTTTACAATCTTTACACGGCACGTATGAGGTGAGGTGTGACGGGTGCCACGGTTGGTTCGCAGGTCGGAGGAGCTGGCCAGCGCCGCGGCAGAGGACGACGAGGAGGAGGAGGCCGCCGCGGGACACGTGCTGGCGCCTGCCGCCGCCGCCCCCGCAGCCTCCGCGTCCGCCCCCGCGGCGGCCCACCCCCGCCGCTGCCTGCTGTGGGCCTGCAAGGCTTGCAAGCGGCGCGCCGCCTCGGTCGACCGCCGCAAGGCCGCCACGCTGCGGGAGCGCCGGCGCCTGCGCAAGGTAGGCAGCACCGCGATACGGCTGGCCACTGTGCGAGCCGCACCACACCACACCACACTGCTGCTGTACGTTGTACGAGGTACGCTACAATATACTACTGCTGTACACTGTACAAGGTAGGCCACACTACACTACAACTGTACATTGCACAAGACAGGCCGCACTGTACTTCAGCTGGACACTGTACGAGGCACACCACATTACACTACTGGTGTATATTGTACAAGGTAGACCACACTACACAACAGCTACACACTGCGCAAGGCAGGCCGCACTGTACTACAGCTGGACACTGTACAAGGCACACCACACTACACTAATGGTGTACATTGTAGAAGGTAGGCCACACTATACTGCTGCTGTACACTCGACAACGTAGGTCACACTATCCTACTGCTCCGTTTTGTGCGAGGCAGGTCATACTATACTACTGCTGTAGAATATACAAGGTAAAGCCACACTAAACCACTCCTACACATTGTACAAAGCAGGCGATATTACGCTGCTGCTGTATAAGATTTGCACATGTACCGGGTGATCAAAAAGCCAGTATAGATTTGAGAACTTAATAAACCACGGAATAATGTAGATAGAGAGGTAAAAATTGACACACATGCTTGGAATGACATGGGGTTTTATTGCAACAACAAAAAACAAACAAAGTTCACAAAATGTCCGACAGATGGCGCTACACAGCAAAACGTCAGTAACTGCACATGACAATCGGGTATAAAAGGAACTGTAATGAGAGAGAGAATCAGATGCGCCAGCAGTCGCAGCATGTTGACGTTAACTGAAAAGGCGCTTTTAGTGAAGCTGTATTATCAGAATGGGGAATGTGCTAGTTCAGCGTTACGATCCTATCGCCATAGGAAGGGGATTCCAACGGGTAAAGGTCCGTTAACAAATGCAGCTGTGGCGAGAATGATTTCGAAGTTCGAAGCCACGGGTTGTTTAGACGATAGACCCCGTAGTGGCCGACAGAGCACAAGGCGTAATGCTGCTGAGACAGTTCAGGAGGAAATGGAGACTGTAGCGGGTTCGTCTATTCACGGGGAAGTCAGTGCTCGTGCAGTCGCACGTTGCACCGGCATTCCATACACTACTGTTTGGTTGGCACTGAGGCGTACCCTCCGATGCTATCCGTACAAAATCCATCGGCATCGTGGTTACCTGGCGATTTAGTGAAGCGGAGGGCATTTGCGGTGTGGGCGTTTCAAAAGATGGCAGAAGATGACGATTGGTTGAGTAACGTGTTGTGGACCGACGAAGCTCATTTCATGCTCCGAGGGTCTGTCAACCCCCACAACTGCAGTATTCGAGCTACCGAAAATCCTACAACTGTCGTGGAAACTCCATTGCACGACGAGAAAGTCACGGTATGGGTTGGATTTATCACATCTACCGTTATCGGGCCTTTTTTCTTCGAGGAAATGCATGATTCTGGTTTTGTAACTGCTACCGTGACGGGTGAGAGGTACGCCGATATGTTACAGAATCGCATCATCCCCAGCCAGGCTGATAAACACCTGCTGGAATGTACGATGTTTATGCAGGATGGCGCTCGACCGTATATTGCTAAACGAGTGAAAGATCTCTTGCGAGCGTCGTTTAGTGATGATCGTGTGCTCAGCCGCCACTTTCGTCATTTTTGGTCTCCCAGGTCCCCAGACCTCAGTCCGTGCGATTATTGGCTTTGGGGTTACCTGAAGTCGCAAATGTATCGTGATCGACCGACATCACTAGGGATGCTGAAAGACAACATCCGACGCCAGTGCGTCACCATAACTCCGGACGTGCTTTGCAGTGCTGTTCACAACATTATTCCTCGACTACAGATATTGTTTAGGAATAATGGTGGACATATTGAGCATTTCCTGTAAAGAACATCATCTTTGCTTTGTCTTACTTTGTTATGCTAATTATTGCTATTCTGATCAGATGAAGCCCCATGTGTCGGACATTTTTTGAACTTTTGTATTTTGTTTTGTTCTAATAAAACCCCATGTCATTCCAAGCATGTGTGTCAATTTGTACCTCTCTATCTACATTATTCCGTGATTTATTCAGTTTTCAAATTTATGCTGACTTTTTGATCACCCGGCACATTACTGTTGCACAAGGATGTACCACTGCTATACACTGAGTCATGGGGTAGTGATATGCACACACTCAGGTGTTTTGTGTCAAAAGGTTTCCGATGTGGTTATGGTTGCGCGACAGGAATTAACAACCTCTCAACGCGGAATCGTAGTTGCAGTTACACTCATGGGACGTTCTCTTTCGGAAATCGTTAGGAAATTCAATATTTCGAGATCGACACCGTCAAGAGTGTGTCGAGAATACTAAATTTCAGGCATTATCTGCCACCAAGGACAACCACTGTGGCCGTTGGCCTTCACTTAACGACCGAGAGCAGCGGCGTTTGTGTAGCGTTGTAAAAGCTAACAGACAAGAATCACTGCATGAAATAACCACAGAAATCAATGTGGGACGTACGACGAACGTATCCGTTAGGGAGAGCAGCGAAATTGGCATTAATGGGCTGTGAGGGCAGACGACTGATGTGAGTCAATTTGCTAGCAGCACGACATCGCCTGCAGCCCCTCTCCTGGGCTCGTGGCCTTTTCGGATGGACCCTACACGACTGGAAAACCGTGGCCTGATCAAATAGCCCCGATTTCAGTTGGTAGGAGCTGCTGGTAGCTTTCAGGTGTGGCGCAGAAACTCATAGACCCAAATTGTGAAGAAGGCACTATGCAAGCTGGTGGTGGCTTCTTTATGGAGTGGACTGTGTTCATGGAATGCACTGTGTCCTCTGGTCTAACTGAAGCGATAGTTGACTGAAAATTGTTATGTTTGGTTACTTGGACACCATTTGCAGCCATTCGTGGACTTGATGTTCCCAAATAACGATGGAATTTTAATCGGTGACAGTGCGCGATGGCACCGTCTCACAATTCTTCATGACTCCTTTGAAGAACATTCTGAACAATTAGAGAGAACTATTTGGCCATCAAAATCGCCCGACATGAATCCGATCGAACACTTACGGATGATAATCGAGAGGTCATGTCCAGCACGAAACCCTGCACCAATAACGCTTTCACAGTTACGGACGGGTGTGAGGCACCGTGGCTCAGTATTTGTGCAAGGGACTCCGAACGTCTTGTTGAGTCCGTGCCACGTCGAGTTGCTCCACTATGGCGTGGGGAAGGAGTTGCGACACAATATTGGGAGGTATCTCGTGACTTTGGTCCCCTCTGTGTATAATGTAGGCTACTGTGCCCTACAAGCTTGCAAGGTGCGGTACAACCCCATACTTCTGTTTAAAGTGGGCCACAATTCTCCTGTAGGAATTCACATAACTGCTATGTACCATAGGTTCTGCAACCACTGTGCAAGGTTACAAAATTGCTGTACATGCTAGATTGTGCAGACTGTTGCTGTACAACATTAACTACAGTACACTACTGCCACAGAACGGTACGCCACTGTTGTACAGGGTTACACAGTTGCTGTACGAGGTAGATCACACACACAAATGCTGTACGAGGTAGGCCACAGTACGCTAATGTCGTACAAGGTACACTACTGGTGCAGAAGGTTGCAGTACTGGTGTACCAAGTACGCCACAGTACATGTTCACAGAGTAAGATGCGTCACAATACGCTAATGCTGTACTGTGGCTGTTGTGGGATTGTGAAGTGGCTGACCGTGACAATCCACAGTCTAATCACACATATCTAGAGCATCTTCTAGTATCGTGTCCCCCCTTTCTGTCTGGAACTGTTCGAGAGGAAACTGGTATCCTGTGTGGTGTGATATTTCTCGCTGAGATTATTTATAAGCACTGAAACAATCGCGAATGTGAAGTGGACTCTGAATCACAAAAGATTCCCACCTATCGAAAGAGGACACCATTCAAATCCTTCTGAGAGAATCACGTGCTGCATATTACAATATATTGGGTTCACGTAAATCTAACATAGCTAGTGTTACGTGTCCGCCTTTTTCCAAATCTGTTCTATAGCTGATACAAAACTAGAATTAAAACAACCAGTCAAATAGGAACAACTAATCCCTGCCGATAAATGATGTGTGTATCGGTACCAGTGATTGCCAGCGCTTAACAACTTCTACATACTGAATCACAAGGTTCACCTAAATAAGAGGCCACTATTACTGCGCTGTGAGGGAGCAGATGTGCCGCAGGTCACACTAGCAGGCAAAGGCCTGCCCAGGAGAGTTTGCCGAAGGATTCGGAGGTCAACGATGCAATCAGACTGGGTCGTGCTTTGGAGGAAGCCGCCCCTGGATCCTGGGTGCCAGACGCTAAGCGTTACAATACAGACAGCATCTCCCATGGCACTGTGACCCACACTCTGTGTTAATGTGGCATCTGTGGACGGTGGGATGTGCCATTATTGGTAAAATCGTGGAAGAACGCTTATGTGAACAGAACCGTGGAACGCAGGGCTTTTTCGAAATACACAGACCGATACATATAACAACTGAAAAAGGAGTGAGGACTGGGTAACTTAGGAGGCCCTTAAAATCGTGGGATACCACATGACACCTCGTGAACAGGACTACCAAACTTTTAACACAATGCAAAAATCGCTGAGATTGGATAACATAAATAATTTAGAAGTGAGAAAGAGAAACATGGCTGTGCTACAGAGATCCATTCTCATTGGCCATAGAGACAGAAGGAGAGGAGGACATAGTTATTCAGCACCAAGTGTGAAAGCAGCTTGTTACTGGTCAACTGCCTGAAACGATAGTCAGAGAAGGGAACTGGCTTTTTTGAAGACATCTTTTCATCGGTAGGCACTGGGAATATCCATAGTTCAGCCACTCAAAATTATGTGACGACCGAAAGACGCAGCAATAGAAGTCTTCTTTTTAGGAAGCAGACAGTGTAAAATCACTTCCGCAACTTACTTCTACTCCACCAGACAACTTCTCTGCCACGTCTATTCAGCCAAGCACATCTGCAGCCAGGCGCCTCTTTGGGCAGGTGAACTGGGGATTCAAACATTTTTCCAGCTGATTTGAACTTAGCTGGCCGGCCGGAGTGGCCGAGCGGTTCTAGGCGCTACAGTCCGGAACCGCGCGACCGCTACGGTCGCAGGTTCGAATCCTGCCTCGGGCATGGATGTGTGTGATGTCCTTAGGTTAGTTAAGTTTAAGTTGTTCTAAGTCTACGGGACTGATGACCTCAGATGTTAAGTCCCATAGTGCTTAGAGCCATTTGAACTAATACTAAACTGTACGCAATTACGGTATGACTTCGCAAATTTCATTGTCTTACCCTGATACGTGTTTCTTATAATCAGGCCCCACATCCCTTGAACAGGCTTGACAAAGTATTCGTTTAGCACGTTTGTCAAAACATGTGTAATGTAGATTAATGTAATAAAGCGAGTTAATTGGGTTTCTTGTTGAATTTGATAGTTAAAGAATTCCTTGTTCATTATCCTGTAGGCCAAGAATTTAATTATATCATATCTAGAGAGCCACTTCACATATCTCTAACATAACCCCATATCTGCTCACAATTTGAGAAACTGGGGTGTCATGTGGTGTTGTGAGCTCAGTGTTAGGACATGATGTCAGTTTCGTGAAGGGCAGAAATGTAACTCATAACAGAAAGGGCCGGCCGGTGTGGCCGTGCGGTTACAGGCGCTTCAGTCTGGAACCGCGTGACCGCTACGGTCGCAGGTTCGAATCCTGCTTCGGGCATGGATGTGTGTGATGTCCTTAGGTTAGTTAGGTTTAAGCAGTTCTAAGTTCTAGGGGACTGATGACCACAGAAGTTAAGTCCCATAGAGCTCAGAGCCATTTAAAAACAAAACAAACAAACAAAAAAAACCAGAAAGGGATTTGCGTTTCATCTTTTTTATCTGACTTTGAGGCATCATCTCAAAATGTGAGGTTTGAATTCAATGTATTCCACGAACTATGCTTTAATTTCCTCACATCCAGAGTTCAGAAGAGACGGGGGACAGAATGCCCAAGCGAACTGGATTGTGTACAACACACAGGTATTAACTAGTCATCTCTAGAAGTCACCTTAAACTGGGACAAGTCAGCCGATTCTTTCGGTTTTACAAAAATGACTCTACTATTATCACGCACCTTAATCCTCGACCCCATAATTGTCACCACAAAAGAACAAAATAACCTAGCCCACCCCAATCGACGATACCGTAGGATGTGGAGGCTTGGACGTCACGCTGAGGGAGTGACACACGCGTTCCTGAAACCACTCCGGGGGTAACGACCAACCCGACACCACTCTGAAGTCCTGACGGTCCCTCAACCTGCACACGTCACTGAGGAGGTGGCTGTGCGTGGGGAATGACTCGCTGGTAGGAGTCAGATGGCGGCTGGCACTGTGGCGCCAAATCCCACTAGGGAGGTGACAGGCTGACATGGTTCCGCTGGCTGCCGCCACAAGACTTGGGCTCCACCACCGACGAGTTATCTTTTGATACTAAGTGCACACCTGTGAACGTGGCACTTCCCAGAACGTAAATCACCTTGTGCTCGCTTCACCCACGGCTGGACTTCTGCCTTGGAGGGCAGCGATTCGTGTCTGAGGTTATGTAGCCACTTACTGCCGTCGGTGCACAGTCAAGAGGGCATAACAGCTACGGCTTATTTGCTACTAAAATGTATAATGCTGACGCTATTTTCTTGCACCTATCTCAGTCAACATCCCCACTTCAGCCTATGGCCTCAATTCAACTGTCCCAGTGTAAATGCCAACCACCTTGGAACTCTAAATCGTGGTTCGACTTGCGTCGCTCCAAGAATACTACACAAACCAACAGAATGAGCCTATTTTGGCGAATAGACTGACACATAATTATACCATGCAGCTATCCTGCCTTAAATTTCATCGACTACATAACATAATGCGGATGACTACCTGTGAACATCTGCTTCCCAGACTAATCCTTCTTGAAGTGAGTGAGTGTGTGACGATACGAATGTTCTCTTACTCCAGAACAACATAAAATTGTTCTGGCCAATGCCAAACGTAACAATGTGGTGTCGATTCAAACTCCGATAATAGTGTGTGATGATTCACATCGACTTTTCATGCATGGATGATGCACAGGAAGGGTTACTTTCATTGTAAAACCTGGCATGGCTGTTTCTGCAGGTGGTGTTCGTAAACATTCGACCTATTAATAAAGCGGTGCAAATTGTGCACCTGCAGTGCAATTAATGAATGACTTGGACGCACATAATCCTCTTCCCTCTAGTAGACAACTGCCGCATTTGGGACTCATCCTAGCACCCTTCACACTATAATTAATATGAATTAAACGACGTGACAGGCGGTCCGTGGCAGTAGGGGAGGTACAGCAGAGGCACATTTAAAAACCACAACGCAACCGTGGCAACCCCTTGGATACAATGCAATGGGCACTGGAAAACCAGTGTAGAACAGACAGTATAGATTCCAGAATGCTCCATAACTGCTAACACAGATCCATATTCATTCCCTGCATGAAGCCAAACTGACATTTCGCGGTGATTGGTCATGCTCTGACGCTGCCAGAGTTTTAAATTATTTCTCAAACCGACACCAGCAGATGCAAAGAGATCACATGGAATGTCTATATCTGGTTTGCAACTACTTTGAATAATTCTCGACAAAGTTAGAACAGTTGTATGGCCGCTGCTGTTGCTGCTGCGATGAATTGTACTCTGTCTGTACTGACAGTACACTCCGCCTGTGCTTACACTGCAGACCACTAGTGATCATACCATATTCCCCCATGCTGATACTATATTCGACCGAAACTGACGCCACACTCAACTCATGCTGACACTACACCTATGCTGACACCCAACTCCACTCATACTGGCACCATATTTGATCCATGTTGACACTACACTCCTCTCATGCTGAAGACAGACTGCACTTGAGCCAATACTACACCTCATCTGTGTTGATGCCACACTCCCCATGCTGATAATACACTGCAACCATGCTGTCATCATATGTGCTGATACCATAATTCAGCCAAGCTGATTCTACACTTCTCTTGCACTGATACTTACCTCCCCATGCTGATATTACACTCCACTCACACTGACAACACACCCCACCTGTGCTGACACTACAATTCCGCTGTGCTAACATCACAGTCCATCCATGCTCTCATCATGCTCTACCTGTGCTGATACCATACTTGACCCATACTAACACCATACTCTACCCATTCTGACACCAAACTACACCTGTGCTGCTGCCACAAAACAGCCGACCGCGGTGGCCACGCGGTTCTGGGCACTGCAGTCCGGAACCGCGCTGCTGCTACAGTCGCAGGTTCGAATCCTGCCTGGGGCATGGATGTGTGTGATGTCCTTAGGTTAGTTGGGTTTAAGTGGTTCTAAGTTCTAGGGGACTGATGACCTCAGATGTTAAGTCCAATAGTGCTCAGAGCCACTTGAACCACAAAATACCTGTGCTGATACAAGCTCCCATATGCTGATAGTACACTCCGTCCATGCTGACACCACACTGCAAATGTGTTGACGTCATTGTCCACTTGCTCTGACATCGCAGTCCACCCATTCTCAAACAACACTTTATTTATGGTGATACCACACTCCCTAATGCTGATTCTACATTGTGCTGACACCATGCTCCATCTATGGTAAAACCACCCTCCATATCTGCTGACGCTACAGTGAATGTGTGCTGACACATATTTCGCTGTACTGAAATTTCACTCCACCTGTGCTGATATCACACTCCCCATACTGATACTACACTTGACACATGGCAACACCAACACCACACTCTACCTATGCTGACACCACACTCCACCTATCGGAAGCCACAGTCTATCCATTGTGACAGAACTCTCCACCTGTGTTGACACCACACCCCACTAGCACTGATACCACATTTCATCTGTACTGACACAACACTCCACTCACGCTGATACCATAATCCACCTGTGCTCCAGTAGGTGGTGGCACTATATGTAGCCTTCAAAATTGGTTCTGTAAAGAAGTCCGTCCCAAGAAACAGCTGTCACTGAGTTTTTTTTTTTTTTTTTTTTTTTTTTTTTTTTTTTTTTTTTTTTTGCGGGAAACCAATCACTGATGTTCAGAGGCGCTTGCAGGATGCCTTTGGAGACCTGGCTGTGAACAAAAGCATGATGAATCATCGCAACCCTGACTGATCTCCTCCTTGCTGGCCAACCACACACATCTGTGACTCCTGCAATGTTGGAATGTGTGGACACACTCATTTGAGGTTACCTACGGATCACAACCAAATGCCTCGCTGCTCAACTGGACGTCTCTGCTGGTAGTGCTGACACACTCATCTGCCAGGTGGGGTAAGCCAGAGGTGTGCAGCAGCAGGATTCCACCCTACAGTCGGAATCTCGCACCTTCCGACTTCCATCTGTTTGGCTCAATGAAGGACGCACTCAGTGGGAAGCAGAACTTAGATGACAGGGAGGTTATTGATGCAGCAAGACGCTGACCCAGAGGTCGATCGGAACAGTGGTACCATGCGGGTATACAGGCCCACTCAGCGTGGTGGCTGTAGTCGCATTCAACGGAGATCATGTTGAAAGATAGGTCTTGAGCTGAAAGATTGGGGAATAATATGGTGTATTGAATCCTGAATAAAGCCAATCTGCTTTCTGAGAAAAAATATATTGCATTACTTATTGAAAGCCCCTCGTATTAGAGGGACGAACAGACATAGAAAATCGTACGGGAAGACTGAGACTGCAACATGTATCCTATAAATAAACGGGGGCGTTTGTTGCAAGTGCTGTTCCCAAATACAGAGGTTGGTACAGGGAAGGAAGTCGTGCAGGGGTCGGATCAAACGGGTCAGGAGACTCACGGCTCTACAAAATGGCGTGAAGGCGAAGGATGTCATGTGAAGCCGAGTACTTCACGGACCACATTCGAAATATGAGGTACAGCCAGATGGCCTGCGATGTTCGGTCTACAAGTTTCCGGAATGGCTTGGTTAAGTGACCGTCGAAATTATGATTTCTGAAGCTGAAGAGCAGGGCGCGCTGTTCCACCTCGGACGCTGATGTCGCTTTCGCCAGAGCGGGAAACCTTCACAAAAAAGTCGTTATGTCGACATTGGACCGAGTAAGGGGCGTCGAATAGAGCAAAGTGGCCTATTGGCCTGAGGTACACATACTAACAGTACCGTATACAGTATCAATAATGTCACTGAAACCAACACTTTAGAATAGCAATATGGCGGCGAGTGCAAAGGACGTGTCAACAGCGGTTTATTTACTGACAAACTGACGTAACTACGTTACCTTTAGAGTTTTGAGATAATGGTCAATACATGCGTCGTCGTTGGCTGTAGTTTTTCGTACATGAGATAGAACATACAAGAAAAGGAACATGTCTCAATGCAAGCATTACATCTTAGATATTTTTGCTTTTGTCTTATCTGAAATACTGGCGGTGCTTAAATAGTTTACGTATATTTTAAGGAGTTGAATAAATCTAGTGTTAAGAGACATTGCTTAACTATGTGTTTTTACCAGTTTTGATCAGCTTCGGCTTTTCTTCCAATAGTATGCTAGTTATGAAAGTGCGCCTGTAAGTCGAAAGTGCTATTCGTTGTTGGTAAGAACCATCTTTAATCATTTGAGTGTGTTCTTGCGAAAACTAGAGTCTGCTTTAAATGTGTGTACATGTAAGTTGATCTTCTTCTCATAAGACGATTCTACCATGTATGTTTTTTTAAACTTAAATAGTACGCAAATATTTGCTCGACTGCAGAGCATGCTTAGACCACCTCGTAAAGAAAATCGTAGTAATGTCGTATACAAACTTTCTGACGTCGCCATCTTACCTCACCAAACATGTTTTCAATAAAGGACACGCCCTTTCCGGCCTTGGAATGTCTATATATGGTTAGGTAGTAGGGATGGTGGTTATCGCTGAAACAAAAGGTTTTCGTTTATATCGCATTGCTTCTACGCCAGCTTAATCTGACTGTTAAAACTGCTGAATAACCTGTTCCTGAAGTAAACGATTTTCGGATTTTGTTCTTATTATTTCCTGTAATAAATCTAGAAATCGAACAGACTGAAAAATTTGGACTCATTCAGTTTCAAGACACTTAGAAAGAAAATATTAAATTAAGTAGGCAAATAAAATAAAACTAAATCCGTCCAACCATCGCTGCTTTTCTCGTATTTATGCGAAAATCTGCCTTAATCACAGAACAAAACAGCTGTAATTTTATCCTCAATTTATAGAACCCAAGCAGAAAAGTAAAGGATTTTAGTGGTCGAGAGTGGAGAGCTGTGATTTTATTAACTGACGAGGTTCACCTGAATATCAATTATTGAAATATCTATTTGCGATAGCTTCAATGATTTTGCTGGTTACAGTGAAGATTCTGTTGCACCTGCAGGATCACTAACTTAGAAGGTGATGTCAGGTACAGCCGATAGCTCAGTAATGGCCACAGACCTATAACTGAGATCGGTATCACCGACCTCTTACCTATTAGCAGGCAACACACTATGTGAGGTAAATACGGAATGATAGTTTTTTTTATCAAGAATATTCGGAAAGTTTTAAGTTTCACAAATGCAACATTAATAAATCTGTACGGCCTTAAAAACTTTTTAAAATGCACAGATTCTCATTTAAATAACAATTTTCGAAACTGACTCCAAATGCTACGATATTCGAAAGATTAAACTCTAATCACCCAGTATTAATAAAATTGTATAGCCATGAATAAATAAAACAATTTAAATGATTGCCCAAAGCTGACAGATTAATATTAAAAAAAATGAATCTCAAAACTGACTCTAAACGTTACCTTTACTCAAAAGATTAAACTTCAATGGTGTGATAGTACACATCCAACTTTTGATCATTAATGTCACTGTTCAACTTTCCATTTTTTCGGCTTCCGCCATACACTAATCAAGGGAAGTAAATCTATAGTTTATTTAGTTTATCCTTCTCGACAGCAATCACTCCCCCACAACACATAGTTCAATAAACCCTCTTCCCCAGTCACCGCAAAATACTACTACTAATGCCCGATTCACCACCTTGGTTGTTCGGGTTTATGCGCTACTCTTCCTAATGGCAAATGAACAGCCACTCAAGCAATTTTTTTCCCGTGCAGCACAACTCAAAAAGCTTAGCGCACTTTAAGACAGGTTTATTCCAAAGCAGGCCAGCTTAACAACCCTTAGGTTTTCATAGGTATCCTTATGCTAGATAACTAGTACGTATACAATCCTGATCAGTCATTGATCAGGAGAAATAAGTAAGTGCAAGTATTTATTAATAAAAGGTATTATATTGTGAACAGTACTAATATGTATTAATCTCACTGTAAAAGATCTATATCATTATATACAATACGAGTAATTGCAGAAAGATAAAAAAGCGGAAATTGCCTTCGTCAGATTAATTTTATTGTTCAAGACTTCTTTATTTTACAAAATTTATTTGAAAACAATGGTAGCAGATGTAACATGATCATCATTTACTTTTTGCCTGTGTGTGTTTTTAGCGAATTTGCGAAACTTTGAGAAAGCCACATATGAATGTCCATGCAAGAAACATGTTCTGGTAAATACAATCCTGCCCCGTTAAGCGTCTTATCTTGTGCTTTATTAATGGTCATAGCAAAGGCCACTTTATTGGAAATTATTTTCTTATCTTTTGGAAAGGCATGGTTAGATCAGAAGATGTCAGGTTAATGCAAGTATGAGCACAGTTTCATCAGAATCAATTATTTTAGCAGTGATGATGTACTCGCCTAAGTGAGTTAGGACTAATCTCACACAATTAATTAATTCCTGGTTAACTGTAAGATTTCTGATTAATGTGATAATAACATATTTCTATAAAAGCACTGAATCACTGTTGTCAGCGACTCTGCTGAGCTTGTGTACCTTGCTAGACTCTAACTTGTCTTGTTTCGTCACTCTGTCTGGCATTTCTTCTTCTGCGGTCTGTGACGCGTTCCACTGCTGTCTGGTTGTTGTGCCGGATTGCATGGTCGTGATGAACACTGACGTAATTCCGTTTAATAGCACAGTACACAACGCTTGCTTCAGGAAAGTAAACGACTCCAATCGCTGTTATACTTAATAGTAAAATTAGGTTGTCAACAGAAAACACCTTCTAAATTCTTTCCATCGATGTATATGACCGAAATCGCATGATGGACTACGTTTGAGTAAAGAATCTAAACAACTGCAACAGCTGTCAATAGATGGCAACTTCTACATTGTTTTTATAAAAAGTGTTCAAAATAAAGTTATTTACGAAAATAGTAACTTTAAATTATTTGTGCTTTTTCCTTATTAATGGTGGATGATGTCACAATCATTAATTTTGATTAAGTGATATGGGAGATGTGGCGTACCGAAAAAAACCGCCGTAAAGTACAGTATTAACGTGTACGATTAGGAAGCAGTCGAATTGTAGCGCAAGGAGAATTTTTGTGCTAGTGCTTGTAATGAGATTACATGCAACACTGACCAACAGTAAAAAAAATGCCGCAAAGACTGCACTTTATCACAACTTACAAAATCATTAGTTTTCTGCTTACGCTTAATGTAATAAAACCATAAATACATTTCCAGGCATTTTTACGAGAATGCATAAGGTGTGGTAATGGACAAACGCCTCTATCGCATGTGTGGCCCCAGGAAATAAGTCTCAACAAGAATTCTTAATACAATAAAATCTTGCTTGGTCAGCACACATGCGTAAATTCTTCAATCACGTTCCGACCCAAGGATGTAAAACTTCACTATAAAACACCCTTCCAGCAATCAGCACAGAGAGGGATAATCAACACCCTACAAATTGCTAATGCCTCGAGCTTGACAAAGAGAACAACAGCAACACCATATTACAGTGCTCGGAAATCTGACGTGGCTCACACTCAGCGCAAACGCTTTGCGTCAACTTATGCAGCAGTAGATCGTACACATGACCCACCACAAAAAAGGTCTGTAATAAGTTTGTGGCATATAATATCCGAATGTTTGTACAAAATTCTGGTTATGGCCGCTGCACACGCCATAGAACCTCTGTTCACTACAGGTTCCTTTCTCTGAGGCAACAGGTAACACTCGACAAAATTGCGAAACGAAGAGCTTGCGGAAACAGTAAATACGGAACAAAATCGAACTGCATGACACAATTTCGCCCACAAGAGCGTTCCTCCACCAAAGCACCACAAACTGCGGCAACGATTTTAAGTGAAACAATTAACAGCAGACCTAAAGTAAAACACAAACCAGTCAAACTGAACATAAAGGAACAGTCGGGTGTCTGCCTTGTGGATCAATGAAACCACACACTATTATGCAATCCTTTCAAACTGATGACCCCTACAACACACGCGGAAATCACAGTTGCAAAAGCTGGAGATCAATGGTGTAGCCACAGACATCAAACATTAAGTTTTTGCCCTGTTGTGTCCGAGCCACAAAACGCTATTTATGTGATCAGACCAGAGGGTCTAAGTGACAGAGCCGGCTGACTGCTCCATGCCTCCAGCATCCATTGCACGTCCAACAGTGCGGGCACTCAAATTACAGCCCCCCCCCCCTCCCCCAAGTCCGGCACCAGAAAGCAGACGCGTGAATTTAAATAGTTGGAAAGATGAAAATTTGGCATGATATACCAGCACACAACTTCAGACCATCCCGGAAGGGACGGGAGTGAAGTTTTACTACGGCAGATTACCCGCCAAAGAACTAAATCTGGGAGATCTGCAGTTCCAGACTCTTTGCACTCTGGGTACCCTGCAGTTGTACTGTAACTGGTGTGAAGAAACCGTGAGTGACTAAGTGTCCTCTGATGCAGGCCAGCAGTTTTTTCAACATGTTTTCACTATCCTTACTCACGGCTGCAAAATTCGTAATGAACACTTTATCCCCAGCTTTATAACTTCAAGGCTGCCTCTTCTCATTACAGCAGTTCTCATGCTGTTCCGTGCTTTCCTTCATTGCTACCTGATAGTAGCAGAAAAGATTGTCCGGCACTAAATCATCGGTTCCCCACAGATTACTTAAAGCGGAACTGGGCGCATAAGGAAACATCAGGCTTGCGTGAGTACTCGTGCTGAGCTGTGTTAAATGCATATGCGAGGCAGTTTTAATGTCTCATCCCGCCCCATCTCGTTCATATGATGGTACAGAACGAGAACCATCTATTGATTGCGGTTGACACTCTCCCCAAAAGAGCGGTTAGGGTAATACAGGGTGATGTGGCGACGTTTAACCTCCATGCCAAATCAGAAGTTTTTAAATGCGTTCGACATAAATGAGGCTCCATTATCGGAAAGCAGGGTGCTACCAGCGCCCAACACCCAAAATACGCCCTTTAACACGTTTACTGCTGTTTCCGGCGTCGCTGCTCTGGTAGGAACTAACCAGGTGAATCTTGAGAAAGCATCAACTGCAACAGTTTTGAAACATGTAATGGTCCGACGGAATCCACAAACACCTTCTCCACGGGTTCCTTTATCGGTTAGGATGCCGGGTATACGGTCAAGGTGTTCTCAGCAGGTTCACTTAATGCACAGTTTTGACACTCTGAAGAAGCGTCTTTATATCAGTGTCCATTCTTGTCCAAAAGAAACTCTCTCGCCTTTTCCCTGGTTAATATAAAACCCAAGATGCCCAACCATAGGGGATTGTTGGAAGGACTGCAAAAGATAAGCGTCAGAATAAGAGGGGACCGAGACTCTTAGTGCATGGTCACCAATTTTTTGATAACAAAAAATACCTTCCCTAAATAAATAAGGAGAACAATCCTCACCCTGACTATTTACTCGACGATATTGTTAACATCCCGGTCTTGAATCTGAGAACTCTCTACGCCCTGAAACAGAACAGGGAACTCCGATTGTACAGCGTTTATCCCCCTGGACGCTTCTGCTAGCTACTGAGCATCTCGCCCGTGTTGCGTCTGAACCCAAAACACGCGACTAAGAGCCTCTGCCACAGGGTTATCCGTTCCCTTGCCAAACGTAGAACTTAAACGGCCAAATATGGGTGGCGCATCTCGCTATCCTACCAGTTCACCTGGGAACACCCACAATCCAGCAAAGGTCCTTATTATCAGTTTCCAGTTCAAAAGGGGTGTGTTCAAGATATGACTTCGAGCTCCTCTAAAGCAAACAGTTCATATACTGAATATCTTTAGTCCACTTTCTTGAAGGAACAAGAAGCCTACGGCCCTTCTTATATTGTTACAAAAAACGTCTCCAATGCCCGACTGCAAAGCACCAGTTTGGACAATGAGGCTGTTATCGAATCCAGAAAAAGCCACAACTGGTGCTGCCGTAAGTGCCTCCTGGTCCTAAAATTTAAGGCCATTTATAACTCAGTCCAGTGAATCTATAAACTTTCTTTCTTAGCATACTCAAGAGAGCCACCTTTTGTACAAATCTCGGTATAAATTCACGGAAAGAATTCGACACTGCGACGAATCACGCCACCTGCATTGAGTTAATAGATTTTACCCTCTTAATGTCAGCAGCTTATCCCATCGGCAGAGACAAAATGCCCTAAAAAGCAAATTTAACCTTATCTGGATTATCTGCATGTCTCTCAAACATACGCTCGAGGTGTTTCAAATGCCGCTCCATTGAGCCACGGTAAACCACTACATCATCGAGGAAATGGCAGACAAACTCGAACTTAATGTCTTCTAACAAGGTATCTAGTAGCTAATACAAAACAGTCAGCCCTATGGTCAGCCAAAGGCTCTAGTCTATGCTAAAAACAGATAACGGCTTGCATGTCTCCTCGATTGGTAACTGGTAAAACTGAGCGTTTGGCGCCATTGGCCGGGAGGCCCCTTGCGGGGCAGGTCCTGCCGCCTTGGTGCAGGTCTCATTACATTCGACGCCACATTGGGCGACCTGCGCGCCGAATGTGGATGAAATGATGATGAAGACAACACAACAGCCAGTCCCTGAGCGAAGAAAATCTCCGATCCAGCCGGGAATAGAACCTAGGCCCGTAGGACGGCAATCCGTCACGCTGACCACTCAGCTATCGGGACGGACAGTGGTATCTGGTAATCTGCCTTGTTCAAAACTAGAGTGGTAAAAATTAAAGCACGACTGAACCAGGTAGAACATAAATGGAGGGATAGGAACGGAACTTAGAATAATCTTCTTGTTCAGCACTCCATAATCAAATACCAGCCTAGCTCCTCCCTGTGGCTTACTCTCCGTAAAAGTAGACAACGAGTAAGGAGATCACGATGGTCGCATTACCCACTGAAATTGGTCATTCCGCACCTTGATGTTTTCAATTAGAACAGCTGTATACCTTCACAAAAACTGAATTCAAAAAGCCGCTCGAACAATTCGGCAAGAGACCTATTTTAACTACAGTTCCAGAGTCAGGCATTACCTTGACAGTAAGATTATTCACCGCCCTAAGCCGAGCCTATCAAGTACAATTATAAATGCGCAACATGGAATTCACGGATCCAGTGAAGCTGACACAGGGATTGTTGGCTGTCAGATACTGGCCTACATCAGACTGAGTTGGGGGAAAACTTTCAATGCTGCTGACGCACTTCCAGCCAGCGGGCACCAACGGCCGAAATTGCACTTCCTGAATTCAGGACCGCACAGACAAGTTCATCATTAACTTGACAACAAATGAAAGGCAGGGAAGCGGCTATGGGGTGGCCTATTCCCGTTATGTGTTTCCCACGAATTATATTCGGCCTCTAGCGTTTTCGTAATTTTCCACGCCTATTGTTGACTTCAGGTTGATTAGAGAGTCAGCGGATGAGTTCCGTTTCACCGCACTCATAACGTTCAGTGCCTTGTCACCTCTCAGTCTGTACCCAGCTTGTAGGTTGCCAATTCAAATGGCTCTGAGCACTATGGGACTCAACTGCTGAGGTCATTAGTCCCCTAGAACTTAGAACTAGGTAAACCTAACTAACCTAAGGACATCACAAACATCCATGCCCGAGGCAGGATTCGAACCTGCGACCGTAACGGTCTTGCGGTTCCAGACTGCAGCGCCTTTAACCGCACGGCCACTTCGGCCGGCGGTTGCCAATTAACGTCTCATCTTTGCTCTGTCTACATCGAGCCTTGAATATAGCGGATTAACTGATCTAACTGTCGGTAGTTTTCGGGCGTCCGACACAAGCAAGTTCTGTGTCCATCCTCTGGTCTCATACCTTTTACAACGTGGCTAAGCACCTATTGTTCCACATAATTTGACCCAATAGCCCTAACACTTGTTTTCACCCGCCTCACATAATACCTCACGTTGAGCTATAGCGCACTTCAAAAATTGTAACAATCGTCTTTCAACCTTAATTGCAATGAAGGTTAGTATATCTCGGTCAGTAACACCAAGAAGTTCACACTTATCTTGTACATCCACTAGTGTGTATATAAAAGTTCACCACATCATTAATCGTGTTGTCCCCAAGGTTCAGTTCTCTAACAAACTCCTGAAACTGATTTCGATTTCCTGCTTCCTACGTGGCTAAAAATGAATAACACGCAAAGAAGGAGACGGTCATTGGGGGTGAAAAAGTTGTGGTACCACATATCTATACCATCCTAAGGTGATCAAAATTGGCAAAGGAGTTTCAAGTTTCCGTCAGACGCTTACAGCGGTGGTGCGGGACGTGGTGCAGCCGATGGTGCGCAGCCGCGGCTCTGCACCACGAGCGGCCTCTGCTGCCATAATACAGGGCGGCTGGCGGCAGACAATAGACCGCGCCGCTCTAAGTGTCAACACAACTGGCACTGCTAAGAGTATCCTACGACTTCCACATCGCTGGCCACGGGCTACACATAATGCTGGTGACTACTTTGGGGGCCAGTAAAACTTTGAAACACGTATCTATTTTGTACGAGCTGTAAATAAATAGTTTCCACTATTAAAGTCCAACCCTCGTATTTTACTCAGATTATTTCTAAAAAACTGCTACACTCTTGACAACTTGTGGCAGTCGTATAAGCAGAGGGCCGCAGGGCGTGCGTTGACGTACACTGAATGTTTGCCGGTAGAGCTAGCTGTCAACAGCTCGGTGTAAAGTTCCGCACCAACTAGCAACACACATCGCAAAAATCCCCATCGAGGCGGCAGCTCCGGCAGTACCAATAAGTTACGATACTGCACCAATTTATTTCTTCACGAATTGGCTTTGTGAGCTCACTGCGATAGCTGTGAAGTCGCCTTACCCGCACGAAAGCACGCAAGTGACTGAACGCTTCGCATTCTGTTGGTAACATTCATGCAACATGGTACTCACATTCGTGCACGCATTATGAACATGTCTTCGGCTCGGTGGAGCGGGCAGCAGCGGGGAGAGGGGTAGCGAGTTTGGGAGTCTGCACAGCGCAGCGAACTCTTGTTGTGCGACAAAAGAACGGAACGTGTAGAAGGTAGAAACTGCGAATACTGAACGTCCACACAGAAGGGCAACACGAGTGTGTGTGTCTGAATGGTGGGCACGAAATGAGTGCTGGAGAACGTTAACTGGCAGACCCCCGAAGATAGACGCCAACCATGCCACCAAAGCCTACTTACGCAATTTCAAGTACCGTCTCGCATTCGGGCGTCGGTTTCTGATCTATCATTTCCGTGATTACCTCGGCGAGTGTTGTGAGTCAGTGAGCCGGCCGAAGTGGCCGTGCGGTTAAAGGCGCTGCAGTCTGGAACCGCAAGACCGCTACGGTCGCAGGTTCGAATCCTGCCTCGGGCATGGATGTTTGTGATGTCCTTAGGTTAGTTAGGTTTAACTAGTTCTAAGTTCTAGGGGACTAATGACCACAGCAGTTGAGTCCCATAGTGCTCAGAGCCATTTGAACCATTTTTTGAGTCAGTGATCGGCGACCAATTCTCTCAACAGAGGCCTGGAGACACTGACTGACTACGGATGGTGATGGATAAAAGCGAAGGACTTGCGTAAAACGTAGCAGCGCAGAGGATTAATGCATGTCCACCTGTAAACGTTTCGAATTAAATCAACATAGTAGTAGGGCACGCGAAACAAGTTACTCTACCTGCTGCTTCGTGAATTTGATAATCCTGCATCACGTCGGTGACTCTCTCTCCTCTGCTCCCCTTCTTTCAATTTTGTGAATGTACTCCGTTAATCCTATCTGGTAAGGATCCCAGACTGTGTCTCAGCACTCCAAAAGAGGACGGACAAGGCGGAGTGTAGGCAGTCTCTTTAGCAGATCCGTTGCATCTTCTTTCTGCCAATAAAACACAGTCCTTGGTTCGCCTTCCCCACAATATTTTCTGTGTGTTCTTTCATTTAAGCTGTTCGTAATTGTAATACCTAGGTATGTAGTTGCATTTGCAGCCTTTAGATCTGATTGACTTGTCGTGTAACCGAAGTTGACGGGATTCCTTTTAGCACTCGTGTGGATAACCTCACACTCTTTATTATTTAGGATCAACTGCCAAATTTGGCAGCATACAGATATCTTATCTCATTCGTTTTGCAATTTGTTTTGACCTTCTGATGACTTTACTAGACGATAAATGGCAGCACCATCAAAAAACAACCTAAGACGGCTGCTCAGACTGTCTCCTAAATCGTTTACACGGACAGTGGCGCCGTCACACGGCACGAGGCAGCTGCCGTTGACGCGCACGTAGACGGGACACCCCACGTCACGCAAGACGGCACGGGCTGGGTGACGTGACTTTGCGCTCTACAGCGACGGTTGTCGCATTTATGTTCCTCGTTCAAAAAATGGACGTGCATAGAATTCCTACGTTAGCTCTATTAAAACGAACATTGACCTTTCCTGAGCACATGCTAGTCATGTTCTGTCTGAGGTATACATAAATAAAAACTTTAATATCCGTGAACGTCTAATAAGACGTCAATGAAAGACACATGAAAGACACATCAAACTCAGTTCTGAGAGAGCGCACTTACATTTACATGACATCAAATATTACAGAAATTATATGATTCTGTTATTTCATACAAATCTCCGATAACCTATGAAACGCCCGCTAAACCCGCTCGGCCGAAAAGGTGATTAGGATTGTGGAAAGGGCCAAATAAGTTTGGGGTCAGTTTCACCTTAAAATTGTAATTTATTGTAATTTAATTTTGTTTCGTGAGCTAGAACGAATGACTTTACAAGAGATCGCCCGTTATCACTGTCTACTGCGCATGTGTTCCAGATATATCTCGCATGGATGGTGTAATAGGTCTACGTGAACCAGCCTGTAGTTACAGGGCGCTGGTGCATAGGTCTACGGTTTAGGCGCGTCGTGTAATGCGTGCTTACAGATGCCTTGTCCGCTGTGCCGGCGGTCTGACCCTCGTGTGTCTGCGGAGCGCTCGCACACGTCACGCCGCGTCAGCTGACGTCACGGCCCGCCTACTGTGCAGCCGCGACCTGCGGCCCAGGCTTGCAGCCAGCACTCAGCGCCGCGACGACAGCCGGCGGCCAATTAGACGGCACTTTGCGTCGCCCGCTGCTATTTCTGCGCCCCGGCTCTGGCTCTGTGAAGCGAAAAGCGGCGACGATTTAGGTGGCCGTAAGTCGCCTCCCACCGGGACGGCGGCCGGCGGGCCGACGAAAGCCGGGCTGCGAGCGCGGGTGGCCGGCCCGCACTGGCTGCGGGCGGCCCACCACCCGACCACGCTCGCGCCGCGCCGCGCCGCTTTCAGATTGCATAAAAATTAGTGACCCGAATCGGCTTCGCACGGCTACCACTAACAAGGGAACCTCCCCATCGCACCCCCCTCAGAATTAGTTATAAGTTGGTACAGTGGATAGGCCTTGAAAAACTGAACACAGTCAATCGAAAAAACAGGAAGAAGTTGTGTGTAACTATGAAAAAATAAGCAAAATATACAAACTGAGTAGTTCATGTGCAATATAGGCAACATCAAGGTAAGTCTAAAGTCATGAGCGCCGTGGTCCCGTGGTTAGCGTGTGTAGCTGCGGAACGAGAGGTCCTGGGTTCAAGTCTTCCCGTAGGTGAAAAATTTAATTTTTTATTTTCAGGCACTCACACATAATCAACTTCGCTCTCCAAAATTCCAGGACATGTTCAGATTTGCTTGGACATATGCAGGATTTGACGGTCTACACACGGAAAAATTTCAAAAGTTAAAAACATATGTTTTGACAGAGCACAGACAAAACTGTGCGACTGTGAAACTGTTGCATTCATTTGTTACAGTTTATGTGACAGACTCTTATGTTTTCACACTTTTTTGGGAGTGATTATCACATTCACAAAGAAACCTAAATTGGGCAAGGTAGGAGAATATTTTTACCCATTCACCAAGTGTACAAGTTAGGTGGGTCGACAACATATTCCTGTCAT
Organism: Schistocerca nitens; assembly: GCF_023898315.1. Lineage (NCBI taxonomy): Eukaryota > Metazoa > Arthropoda > Insecta > Orthoptera > Acrididae > Schistocerca > Schistocerca nitens. The sequence goes on along the minus strand of NC_064622.1, from coordinate 514,904,239 downwards.
GTGACGCATATGCCGTCACCAGTGTCGTATAGAATATATCAGACGTGTTTACCTGTGGAGGAATCGGTTGACCTATGACCTTGCAATCAAATGTTTTCGGTTTCCATTGGAGAGGCACGTACTTTCGGCTACTAATCGCACGGTTTTGCGGTGCGGTCGCAAAACACAGACACTAAACTTATTACAGTGAACAGAGACGTCAATGAACGAACGGACAGATCATAACTTTGCAAAAATAAAGAAAGTAAACTTTTCACTCGAGGGAAGTCTTGAACCAACAACCTCTTTTTTTTTTTTTTATACAAATGGATAAAAGGAAGGCCGTTCCTCTTCGGCTACATAAACAGAATAATAGGAAGTCGTCCCGTTACGACAAAGGATGCTCCATACTATAACCCGCTGCGAATTTTTCGATGACTGTCTTCTCGTTGCTGTGTTGTTTCCGTTGTTTGTTCAATCTCATAAAAAAGGAACTGGGAAGAGGTGCTATGGTTATCTTCTCATGTCATCGATAATCCAGCTGCGAGGCGGATTATGGAATGCGCTCCAAAGAAAATTAGAAAAATATTGCCTATATTTAGGGTTCTTGACGATCGCACAATGTCGTTCGTTGAGGTAACACCAAAAATCGGCTACCGTCTTTTCGCCATTACCGAAGAGGTAGTGAACAGCGTGGCCGCT